>NC_035439.2:15290505-15610278 GCF_002127325.2 Helianthus annuus
AGTTTATTCACGGAACAAGACTTATTCAATAGTGTCGAATCAACATTCACGGGTTTACAATATACGGATCAAAAAGTTGGAACGAATCAGCCGTGTTACTTATCCGCACATTTAGAACCGTTCCTCATTTGCACATTTCAGATCATTTCTCATTCGTGCATATCTAGTATTTTTCAAGTGTTCGATTTTAAAATTGTTTAATCGTTTGTGAAATCTTAACAGGTTAATCCCGAACATTTCAAGATCATGGTTGAGTTTGATAATCTAAGATGGCGGAGAGAGTTTGCTCGATATGAACTTAATAAGTTGTATGATCCTTTTAAGGAAGCACAAAGAGCAAACAGATGGGATACTGAAAGAGAGAGTTTCTTAGATCCTCAAGGTAATCCATTAGTTGATCCTAAGAAGGTGGATTTCAATGCAACGGTAGCTGTCTTTCCAACATGTCAAGCGTTTTATACGAGAAGGTCTATAGAAAAAGATTATGAAGCAAATCTGTATAAGCGTTTAAACGAAGTGTTTACGCAAGTCTACCGAAAGTGATGGAGTTGAAGAAGAAGAAAGAAGAAGTTGTTGAGAACCTTGTTGAAGAATTGAAGAAGACAACAGGAGAAGTTGGTAATGAAAATCAATAAAGGGTTGATGAAAACCTGAATAAGACAGCAGAAGAAGGTGTGATAACAGAAAAAATTCAAACTGAATCTTCTGAATCATCAAACAAAGACAAAAAACAATCTATTGATAAAGAACAATGCAGGAAATGCATGGAAATGTGCAGAGCTTGTACTGAGAAAGACGAAAACTTAAAGTCAAGAGATATTGAGTTTACAAAAATTGAAACAGTTTTCAAAACAAAATGTAAACAAATTCTTGAAAATGAGGAAGTTTTGAAACAAAATGTTAAAAAGCTGACACTGAAATGTCAAGATTTTGAAAAAGAAAATGAGATTTTAAAACAAAAGTGTTCAGCAAGTTGTAATGAATGTGTACAAAAAGATAATATCATTCAAGAATTATAGTAAGAGTATGATAGAATGAAATGATCAAATCATAATGTACAAGAAGCTTATGATACTTTGAATAGACAAGTCAAATGTATGGACGGTAGATTGTCAGAAAGTTTAAAAACAACAAGACTTGTTGAGGCCAAATATCAAGAAAAGCAACAGGAGTTAAATAAATGTATTGATGAAGTTGCTAAACTAAAACAAGAATTGGCTGAAAAAGAAAAGATTGTTACAAAACTTCAAAGTTATCATAATTCTTCGTATATTCTCGAACGTATTTTCAACATCACACCAGATGATAAAGATTTTGAAAAGAACAAAAAAGGTATTGGTTCAGAATATCATCAGGTACCACCACCGTTGAGGGATAATTACACATTCTATGTTGACGGAAATGTGGCAAAAGGTTTGAACATGGTTGACCAATTACTTGAAAACATTGATGTTACTTACACCAAATCTGATGATGCTGGTGATTCAGAGGTGGTAAGTAAGGTTGTTGAAAACGTTTTGAGAGAAGATTCCACCAAAAATGGTAAGTCTGAATCACAAGATGAAGATGAGGAAAGTTTTCACAAAAACTATTTGAAAAATTCAAAATCTGAGAAAAAATCGAATGATGATCCAATAGGATTGGCATATACCATGATTGGATTGGACAAATTATTCTCAGACAATGACTTTCTGATTCAAAATGTGATTCCCGATAAAGTTCGCAAAGTTTTCAAATTGGTAGAAATCGAGAAATCAGAAATTGCAAAATATGCCTGTAAAGCGAGTAGGAAAACTTTTTATAACAAATCTAGTTACAAAAAGAAAAAACATGAAGGCTAGGTTGGGTTATAAAAAGAAACAAAACCGAAAGAAACGTTTTGAAAAGTCAAATTATCAGAAAAAGACGAACTTTGTTCACAGAACAAGTTAAGAAGAAGAGAAAAAACTCAAATTTAGATGACAGTCTAATGAAGAGTTCTATGCTCAGAAAAATAAACAAAAACAGGCCAAAGATGTTTCAAAGAAAACATGTTTTAAATGTGATCGAATTGGACATGTAGGTCGCAAATGTCCAAATCTGAAGCCTGTTGATTTTGAACAGAAGAAGAAAGTTGAGGTTGAGAAACAGAAGTCAACCAAGTTTGAATCAAAGCAAACTTAGAAGCCAAAAACATCCAAGTTTGAATCAAATCAAACTTGGAAACCAAAGCCAAAGACACATAGATTTGAGACAAAACAAAGTTGGAAATCTTTAAAGGGTGATTTAACAAAGCCAAACCAATTTTGGAAACCTAAAATTGATTTGTCAAAACAAAACATTCAAAATGAATCAAGGTTTCATCAAAGGAATGAATTAAAAGGACAAATTTGGGTGGTCAACAAAAAGACTTCTGTGAGTGCAAACCGGAAAATCAATTCAAGCAACAAGGTTGAAAATAAGAGCGAAAAAGCTTTTGTTAAAAATGACAAAGATTTTTCGAAATTGAATAATTCGTATTGTGTAACAATACCCAAGGTCAAACAGGCCTGGGTTGCATTATTCAAGTGATTGAGTTAGTTTGAATGTGCATGTGCTCCAGATAGAAGCTGGATGTCAATCTGAAGAGGGGAGCAGCCTGACACAGGAGGAGGAAGTCCCTTGCGAATGAAAAACAAGGAGTTTGTTTGTTTTCGTACATAAATAAACCATAAATCAAAAACCCTAAAAATAGAAAAATTGAAAAAAATAAAAGATATGTTTTATTTTGACAAAAATTGAAAAATGAAAAATATATGTTTGTTTTTAAATTTGTTAAAAATAAAAAAATTTAAAAATGTTTTGATTGAATATGCCAAAACCCTCATGGCTGAACAAACATGATTAAACTCACAAGTGATTGAAAATAGTTTTCAAACTGTTAAATTCATGTGTTGTAAATCATGGGGGTGCTTTATACAAAACAAAGCATGTTAAAGCATAAAATGGGTGACGAGACAAAGCTATCTACATCGGTTATCAAATTTTCTTTAATGTTTTGGATTTTAGGCAGAGTAAAAATTTTGAAAATACAAAAACATTTGAAAATTTGAAAAAGTCAAAACAAATGAGAAAAATTCAAAAATGATTTTTTGTGTAAAAAGAGAAAATGATAGTACATCAATAGACAATCACAGTACGCTAAACAAATGGAAAGTCAAATGTGATAAACGGTTTCACTGATCATATGCCAGTAGGTTTTTACACATTTAATAGATTGATTTCGAGATATAAACATAAAAACAATATCTTGCTTATCTCGTGGGGAACATCTCTCGGATTATGGATAATCTCCGAAATCTCATTTGAGAGGTTGCCTAATTCTGAGATACTAGGTCTTTATACTGTTTGATATCTGGGGTATTATACTTGGTCTTCTGATTTTGCATCAGCAATGGCTTAGACCTCATATAATACTTTGCGTGCTTAAAGCTTTCCCTCTGCATAAAAATTGAGAAACTATCGAAAGATATAAATCAAGTGTAGTTGTATAGAAGATCTCTAAGTGGGACACACCTCAAAGTCGAGCCTTCATCTCTTTGACTGAACGCAAGTTCTAACCTGAGCTCTCTAGGCCTCGCACTACCCAGAGAACAGATATCAATATAGTATATTCACCTGTAAGACTGAATTTAGGGAATCTTGATACGGGAGTATATTCTGAGGTGGGACACGCGAATAAGTTAAGTTCTTAAAATACTAAATCTCGTATCTCGGAACAATTGAAGTTTGTGTGAAAATTTAAATGGATCAGTATACTGGCAATCTAAGTGAAGTGTTTAGAACTTAAAGTGTTTATAGCTCAACGGTGCTAGTGGTTTGTCATAAACTGATATGATCCTCTGACACGAACCCAGACAAAAATATATCTGTAAATATTTCTTTACTGCTTTACTTTAAAGAAAAAATACAAAAAGATTTTATTTCTGCTTTATGTTTCGACAACCGATGTTTGAAAGTTAAGTTTCAAAGTCTAAGTATGTTGAACATGTCTCTGAAAATAAACACGTTGATTAATTTGAAACTTGAGATTTTAATTGAAAAATTCAAAAACAGTTTGTGAAATCTCCAAGGTCATTAAGTTGGACTTGGATGATTATCTGTGAGGATTTTGGATGCTTGACTGTCAGATATATATAGTTATTTGATAGGGGGTAGAGTTGGGTAATTATGGGAGATTACAAATTGTTATATCTGTGTTTATAACCAGGTTATCATTCCTAGATATCCAAAAAGTTTTCATTGTTAAATATTTGTGTTTAAAGCTAGGTTCACAATCTTCAATCTAAATTTTCAAATATTTTACAAATGGTTTGAAATTGTTAGATTTTCAGATGCTAAACCAGATTAAGATCCCGATAGCTGAGACCAAGGGGGAGTCTGAAGACAAGCTTAAAGCAAGGGGGAGCTTGCAATCGAAGAGCTAGGTGACTATCCTGGAGGAGCTTGTAGAGATAGAACTAGGTGATGATCCTGAAAAGCTGCCGGAAGATTAAAAGAAAGGGGGAGCCTGGAGATATAGTCAAACGAAAGGAGGAGCTGAGGATTTAGAACGCAGTATCAAGAGAAGCTTGTTAGAGCATTGGGAAGTCTGTGGTGCTGAAACTGTTAAAGTTTCTAGAAGATTCAAAGAGAGAGAAGATAGAAAGCTAGGAGATTGACTGCAGTAATATCCAAGGGGGAGTCTGTGAGTGCAGTATGTCTATCACTTTCGTCAATCATGTGTCGTAGCAGGAAAATGATCAAGACAAGGTTTGGAATTGTTAAATATAGGAAAGATGTCCATTCAGACGAATGGGTGACCATTCGGACGTATGGGGGCATAATTGTAAATAAGGAGTCCTTCCTTAATGAGAGCCCTATAAATGGGAGGTGTCTTGATTCATTTTAGAACTTTTAGAGAGTTTGATAGGGAAACTCTTGCAAATTGCTTTCGTGGGTGTAAATTGTCAAGATCTTCAATAGAAATCATATTAAATTACATTCTTGTGTTCGATCCACACATGTACACGGATTCCGCACGTGATACGTGTTCTTCGCAATCATCGTGATTACGTATTCGATCCAGAAACGCACGTTCAATTTAATATTTTTATTAGAAAAACTTACCCCTATTTTTACACTAAATACATTTTTAAATTTTATTAGTTTCACACTATATTTCTCTTCTACTCTATTATTTCTACAACATAAGTTGTTACATTTTTAATATTTTTATTGCACGTTGTTATTAACTTTTATTATTGTTAGTTTTAAGTTGGTAATTGTTAATTTTAAATTCATATAGTTTCGTAATTGGCCAAGCAGAAGTTCGGATGTTGATATTATCAAGTTGGCCCTAAAAGACTACAATAAAATGTGGATGACCAAAAGATTCCCCCACTTGTCGGAGTTGGGGGAAAGCCATGCCAAATGGGAACCCATTCCGTTGATGAGTTCAGAGTTTGAAGGTCATTCCCAGCATAGCGAGTCGGAAGTTATACAAGCTTAGGATGGTTTTACAAGTAACATTCCCGACATTAACGAGGATACTAGACCGAAAAACCATTATAGAAAGGGATGAAAAGGTGGCGAGTTATCTAGCAAAGGGAAGGAAGGTTTAGCAAATATCATCACCTGTTATAAGAGGATTAAATGGTAGAAACGAAGAAACCAAACCCTCGGAAAAATATGGCGGAATCAAGACTAAAAAGAGAAGAAATATATATGAACATGAGGCTGAAAGAAGAAAAATACTGCAATATCAAGCTTTTTATGGAGCAGTATGAATATATTCCCAGACCCTACTCGACGATTTACAACTACGTAACGGGGAAATAACAGCAAAATGGGATGGCCTTACAACTTTTGAGTTTTTTGTATAATTTTAATTAAGAGTAAATTACAAGATTTGTCCTTTATGTTTATACCCAATTTCAGGCGGTGTCCTTTGGCATTAAAATTGACGAGTTTTATGCTTAATGTTTCAAAATCTTGCACATTATGTCTTTTGACCCTAATCCAGTTAATTTTTCTTGTTAAATTTGGTCACCTAAGGATATTTTAGTCTTTTTACCCATTTATTTAATATTATTTAAAAAATAAAACAAAATATTTTTAAATATTATTATTATTATTATTATTATTATTATTATTATTATCATCTCTCTCTACAACTCTCTCTCTACCACCCCGCAACCTTCATCGCCACCGCCACCACCCAACCCATTTCAGCCTTCACCGCCAACAACCCACCATCACCACCACCTCAACCTTCACCACCACCAACCACCCCACCCAAACTGCCACCAAAGCACCATTGCTAATGAACGTGACCTACTCGGAACCCTTAATTGACACCGGATCTAAAGGTGGTACCAATCACCACATCTTCAACACACCCCTCCTTTCAAACTTACAAGTTCGTCACCCCAATCTCTCATTTTCAAGCTCTAATTCTCAGAATTTAAACACCTCTTTATTCTCACAATCGCCACATCGCATTCATATTATTACACACCTACTTCTAGATAAATCACCAATTTGCTGATCTTGTTCTTTCACCATAATACCTTTGCCTTTGTCTGTCGCAACCCCCGCCCCCTATCCGTCCCGGGAACGGGCGGCTGCGAGAATCAGTGTCGATGGTATCGGTGTTTATTAATTTGGCAGCGGAAATTACATTAGGACCGTAGTTAGGAAATACTTTATCAGAGTGAAACACCACATTTTATATAAATAAAATTGGTATAAAACCAAAGTTTTTATTACAAACTGATTTATAGGGATAAATCCCATTTTATTGAAATAAAACGCCTTCTTTATTTAGGTAACTTTTATAGCCACTTTTCCAAGCCTTCAGTGCTGTCCAGCTGGCTTCTAGTTGTCTTTCACATTTTGTTACCTGAAACGCGTTTAAAAACATTTTGTCAGTGGGAAATACTGGTGAGTGAATCCCAGATTAATTAAGAAGAGTTTTATCATTTAAACAGTATTAAGAGTGATTACAATGTTTACATCTACCCAATTACTCATTCAGTACTGTCAATCCTGACTGGTGGGTCATATTATCCATTGGCTAACTCTTTGTCCAATGGTAACGTGTTCCACATTTTGTATACAAAACCCCAACATACCGGCAGTAATTATAGAATTACAAAGACTCAATCACTGCTTAATCACATTGTAAAATATTTAAGGTTTTGTAAAACAGTTTGTAAAAAGGAGATTACTCTCATTGCTGTCTTAGGTTTTCTGTAAGGGTTTCCTGGTGATTATCTATATTTTACACAAATGCACACGTGTTAGTATAATAACCTTTAATATTTACATTAGTTATACCCTCCCCGAGACGACATTCCAACGACTACGTCGGGCAGAACCTCGACAGCCTTACGGAACCCTGGACCAATCGGGCAACGTATCTAATACGTAACCGGAGTTATGATACTTACAACGGAGCAGAACTTCGTTATTTACGGGGGTATTATACCCGAGAATTATATTAATTCTTCAGAAATTTGAGAGAGAAAGAGTTTCGGTGCGATTTGGGACTGAAGGCCGAAGGCCTCTATTTATAGGGCCAGATTTCGAGTTTTACGCGGCCCGCGTAAGACGTAGCCAAGGGCTACGCGGCCCGCGACCTAGGGGTCTACGGCGTAGCCTTGTCCGGTCAACATTTTAGGTTCGACGTGTGGCTGCCACGTGGCAGCCCAGGGTCTCGCCGCGTTAATGATCGCTCACGGCCCGCGTAGGTCAAGGGGGTGGCTTACGCGCCCCGCGAGAGACCATTAAAATTCGTTTTTATTTTTATAAAAATAAAGGTATTCAGGGTCCGTTTTTGCTTGTGGGGGGTATTTTAGGACATATTGGGATATTTTAATTATATTAGGGGTGTCGAAAATTTTTGAAGGGTTGTTATATCCTCCCCACCTTGTTTTAGAGCTCGTCCTCGAGATCTACTGGAACAAGTGTGGATATTTCCTTTGCATTTCTGATTCAAGCTCCCATGTGTACTCCGATCCTCTTTTGGAGTCCCATTTTACTTTGACCAGAACTAGTCTCTTGTGTTTGAGGTTCTTAACTTTTCGGTCTTCAATCTGTAGAGGCCTCTCTACAAATTTTAACTGCTCATTTACCTCTATATCCTTAAGAGGTACTACCAGTGATTCATCGGCTAAGCATTTCTTGAGATTAGATACATGAAATACATCATGTATTCCTGCCATTTCCTCTGGCAGTTGTAGCTGATAGGCTACAGGTCCTATTCTTCTAATAATTTCAAAAGGTCCAACATACCTAGGGCTTAGCTTTCCCCTTTTGATGAATCTTACTACTCCTTTCCAAGGAGAGACTTTTAGTAACACTTTATCTCCTACTTGAAATTCCAACGGCTTTCGCCTGTTATCAGCGTAACTCTTTTGTCGATCACGTGTTGCTTTCAATTGTTCCTTGACTTGAATGATCTTGTCGGTTGTTTCTTGTACTATCTCAGGTCCAGATAATTGCTTTTCTCCATTCTCTGCCCAATAGACTGGAGTTCGGCACTTTCGTCCATAAAGTGCTTCGAAGGGTGCAACATTGATACTTGTGTGATAACTGTTATTATAATAAAATTCTATTAATGGTAAGTGATCATCCCAATTACCTCCGAAATCAAATACACAAGCTCTAAGCATGTCTTCCATTGTCTGAATTGTCCTTTCGCTTTGTCCGTCGTTTGAGGATGATAAGCTGTGCTTAGATTTAACTTGGTTCCCATTGCTTTTTGGAAACTTGCCCAAAAATGAGAAGTAAAACGGCTATCTCTATCAGAAACAATTGATAAAGGAATTCCATCTAATGAAACTATTTCATTTACATACAATTTAGCTAATTGTTCCATACTGAAAGTTTCCTTCATTGGTAGGAAATGAGCTGACTTAGTTAGCCTGTCTACAATTACCCAGATTGTATCATTACCTTTCCTTGTTTTGG
The DNA here is from genome assembly GCF_002127325.2 of Helianthus annuus. Lineage (NCBI taxonomy): Eukaryota > Viridiplantae > Streptophyta > Magnoliopsida > Asterales > Asteraceae > Helianthus > Helianthus annuus. The sequence goes on from NC_035439.2 coordinate 15,299,479, forward strand.
GCAATTTGGTAACAAAATCCATTGTTATCAATTCCCATTTCCATATTGGCATTTCTAACTACAGTAACAATCCTGAGGGTTTCTGATGTTCAGCTTTGACTTGTGAACAGGTTAAACACTTAGAAACATAAGCAGCTATATTCTTTTTCATTCCTATCAACCAGAAATTCTTTCTTAAATCCTGATACATCTTATCACTTCCAGGATGCATTGTATACTTAGACTTATGGGCTTCCTCTAATACACAGTGACGTAAGTTTCCTAATTTAGGTATCCATATTCTTTTCTTATGGAATCTCCAAATTCCATCGGTTCCTTGTTCTAATCCCTTGATCATTCCTTTTAATTTTTCAGTATCATCCTTGATAACTGATTCTTGTGCCTTTCTAATCTGATTATTTAAATCTACTTGTAGATTTAATTTAAGAGAACGTACCCTTTTTGGCTTCTCATGATACTTTCGACTTAAAGCATCAGCCACTACATTGGCTTTTCCTGCATGATACTGGATATTACAATAATAATCACTAAGAATCTCCATCCAGCGTCTTTGCCTCATATTCAGCTCCTTTTGCCCGAAGACATACCTTAAACTCTTATGATCTGTGAAAATGGTAAACTTACTACCGTAAAGGTAATGTCTCCAAATCTTCAGGGCAAAAATTATAGCTCCTAACTCCAAATCATGGGTTGAATAATTCTCTTCATGATTCTTAAGTTGTCTAGATGCGTAAGCTATAACCTTTTGGCATTGCATTAACACACATCCATAACCTAACTTAGAAGCGTCACAATAGACTACAAAGTCTTCAGTTCCTTCTGGTAACGCTAGTATGGGTGCATGGGTTAGTCTTTGCTTAAGAATTCTAAAGGCTTCTTCTTGTTTCGGTCCCCATTCAAACTTAACAGATTTACAGGTTAGCTTAGTTAAGGGAATGGCTATTCTAGAAAAATCTCGAATAATTCTTCTATAGTAACCGGCCAATCCTAAGAAACTTCTAACCTCGGTTGGTGACTCAGGGGTTTTCCATTTGGTAATCGCCTTGATCTTTGTGGGATCCACATGAATTCCTTCATGATTGACTAAATGTCCAAGAAATTGTACCTGTTCTAACCAAAACTCGCACTTTGAAAACTTAGCATAAAGCTTTTCTTTTCTCAATAGACTTAGAAGTGCGTGCAAATGATTTGAATGTTCCTCTTTACTTTTAGAGTAAATAAGAATATCATCTATAAAGACAATTATGATTTTATCCAAATATGGCTTACATATTCGGTTCATCATGTCCATAAGTGTAGCTGGAACATTGGTTAAACCGAATGGCATAACAGTAAATTCATAATGGCCATACATTGTTCTAAATTCGGTTTTAGGAATGTCCTCTTCCTGTACCTTTAATTGATGATATCCTGACCTTAAATCGATTTTAGAGAAAAATCGAGCTCCTTGCAACTGATCGAATAAATCATCGATTTTCGGTAGTGGATACCGATTCTTAATCGTGACCTTGTTCAATTCACGGTAGTCAATACACATTCGCATCGATCCGTCTTTCTTTTTAACGAATAAGATTGGTGCTCCCCATGGCGATGAACTTGGCTGTATGAATCCTTTATCCAACAATTCATCTAACTGTTTCTTCAGTTCCTGCATTTCTGCGGGTTCCAAACGGTAAGGTGCTTTGGCAATTGGTGCTGTTCCTGATAGCAGATGGATTCTGAATTCAACTTCCCTGTCTGGCGGTAGTCCTGGTAATTCTTCTGGAAACACATCTGAAAACTGGGATACTACTGGAATATCTTTCAGTTCTTTTCCCTTAGTGTTAGTGATTATAGAAATCAAATACACTAACGATCCTTTTCTTATATAACTTGCTGTTTTCGTTACAGAGATGAATTTCGTGGATCTAGATGGTTTATCTCCTTTCATTGTGATCTTTTCATCCTTTGGTGAATTTACTTGAATTGACTTTTGATCACCAAAATATTGGCTTTATTGGCTATTAACCAATCCATTCCTAATACAACATCAAATCCTGCCAGATTCATTGGGTAAAGGTTTGCCATAAATTTTTGATTTAAAAATTCTATTCTTGCTTCCTGCAAGATTTCAGAAATTCTAATGGTCTCTCCATTTGTTGTCTCTACTAGACATTCTTGTGGGAGTTTTCTTAATGATTGATTTAGAAGTTTGCAAAATGAAGTATTAATAAAACTTTGGTTTGTACCAGAGTCAAATAATACTTTAGCAAAAACATCATTAACTAAAAACGTACCGGCTATCACGTCCGGAATCATCTTGGCTTCATCAGCAGTCAGAACAAATGCTCTAGCATTCTTAGTGTTCTTGTTGTTCGTAGCTTGAGCTAGTTTCGGACAGTTTGGCTTGATGTGGCCTTGTTCTCCGCAGTTGTAGCATATCCTGTTGTTAAGTTTCTTCCTACAGTCTTCTTCCTTGTGTCCAGATATTTTGTAGAAATTGCAGTATATGGAGCATCTTCTAGAATGCTTCCTTTTACAATACTTGCAATAAGGTGTAGAGGTAGAACCTACATTTCTCCCACGGTTGGAATTTCCAGAACGGAATTCCTGGGTAAGTCTTTGAGCTAGGTTTCTTCTCTGGTCTTCTTCTCGAGTACGTACTATTTCATCTGTCAAGGTATTTGCTAGTTCTACAGCTTCTTCTATGGTTTGGGGTCTAGCTGCCTTGACTACATGTCTAATCTCCCCGATTAATCCCCAGATGTAACGGGAGATTAATACTGGTTCAGGTGATGCAAGGGTTGGTACTATTCTAGCATATTCAAAGAATGTAGTAGTATAATCCTTACTATCCACTCCAGTCATCCTAAGGTTCAGGAATTTATTTGCTATCTGTTCTTTTTCATTGGGAGGGCAGAATTTCATTTCTATCATGTTCTTAAACTCCCCCCCATTCCATATTATAAACCCTATCACTTTCTCTAGACTGGAGGATAGTGTTCCACCATTCTAAGGCTGAGTTCTTAAACAGATTGGAAGCAAACATTATCTTATCCTCTTCCACACACTTGCTTATTTTTAAGACTGCCTCAGTCTTTTCTATCCAGCGCAGAGTTGCGATGGGTCCTTCATTGCCCGAGAATTCTATTGGTTTGCAGGACCAGAATTCTTTGTAAGAACAACCATAAGATATGGTCCTTCTTCTTTTAGGGATGGGCACTTGAAGTACGGGTCCATTGTTCACGTTGTGTTCAGGTTCAGTTGGTCGCTTACTGCTATGTTTACTTTTATTATCAACTTCCTTAACAGTTTGAATAATAAATGACATTGCATCTAATATCCCTTGTGCCACTATGTGTTGGATGGCACTATTATCCACTTGGTTTCCATTGTTATTGTTGTTTGGATTCTCATTATTCAGGTTATTGTCGTTCTGGTTATTATCATTCTGGTTTTCCTGGTTCACTTTGTTGTCCATCTGAATTTTAAACATTTACCACATATTAATATCACAAGATAATATTTAATACAACCAATCACACAACGCGCATATTGATAAAAAACGTCGAGCATTGCGACTTACTCTTTCTTATATATATATATATATATATATAATATGCATCTAATACAAACTGATACTGGAAAGTTAAAATTACAATACGACTGAAATTAAAATTACACTACTAGTAGACATCCGTAGTTATTATCTAGATTTTTTTTTCATACACACATATTATATATATATATATATATATATATATATATATATATATTATTACTATCTCCACCATCACCTTCACTTATATGGATTCATCCAGAAATCCATATTGCGCTCGTCGTACTTCAACGCAAGTCGCTCTCCCACCTGTCTCATCCTCTCGCTACTTTCTAAAATTTCTTCTCCGAAAGTTCGGAGCTCTTGCATATTTTCTGCACTCATTGGGGGTGCAGGTGCTGGGACTGGGTTTGGAATCTGGGGCATGGGTTCCTGGTACGGGTAAGGATTCTCTAAAATTTCCCTAATGTATTGATCACTATCGTAGTAGGGATCTAGAGGGTCCAAACCTGGGTAAGCTCCTAGATTCGGCATGGGCATGTCTTCTGGTATCGGGTAACGTTGCACATAATCCCTATTATCATCTAACTACGGGTCGTAGTCTGGGTCTAAGGGATTGGGTGCTGGTACCCTGGGTATCTCTTCCGGGTTAAAATCATGCATTTCAACTTGATTTTCTGGGTTGTCTTCTATTTCCATTGGCTGGTTGGGAAATAGTGGTAGTGGTTGGGGTGCTATTAGTTGCTCCAGGTTAGGGTCAGCTACTGTAGTTGCTAGGATATGGAAATTGGCTAAACTCTTATTAAGCATATCCAGGGCGTGGGCATCTGTTTCTCTTTTAGCGGCTGCTAGGACTCTTTGTTGTTGCAACTTTTTCATTCGTTTCCTACGTTCGTGCGCTCCCCTACTGAACCATCCTCTCTTTTTAGGAGGGAATGGCTCTTCAGACTGAGCCTTAAACACGAATATCCCCTCTTCATTATCAGCAGAATACCCTGACAGGACAGGCTGTGAAGAGGTGCCTTCGTTTCTAGGCGAACCAGATAACTGACGGTACGCGTCGGATGGTCCTTGGTCGCTCATACTGTAAACTAACAAATAGCCAAATAACACACAATAACAAAATACAATTATGCACATAGTTCCGTAATTAATTTCCTAACTCTATAGATAAAGTTTGGTGTCAGCAGAACGCTTCTGTGGCTGAATCAGTGGCTTAGCTCTGATACCACCTTCTGTCGCAACCCCGCCCCCTATCTGTCCCAGGAACGGGCGGCCGCGAGAATCAGTGTCGGTGGTATCGGTGTTTATTAATTTGGCAGCGGAAATTACATCATGACCGTAGTTAGGAAATATTTTATCAGAGTGAAACACCACATTTTATATAAATAAATATATTGCGATAAAACCCAAGTTTTTATTACAAACTGATTTATAGGGATAAATCCCATTTTATTGAAATAAAACTCCTTCTTTATTTAGGTAACTTTTATAGCCACTTTTCCAAGCCTTCAGTGCTGTCCAGCTGGCTTCTAGTTGGCTTTCACATTTTGTTACCTGAAACGCGTTTAAAAACATTTTGTCAGTGGGAAATACTGGTGAGAGAATTCCAGTTTAATCAAGAAGAGTTTTATCATTTAAGCAGTATTGAGAGCGATTACAATGTTTACATCTACCCAATTACTCATTCAGTACTGTCAATCCTGACTGGTGGGTCATATTATCCATTGACAAACTCTTTGTCCAATGGTCACGTGTTCCGCATTTTGTATACAAAACCCCAACATACCGGCAGTAATTGTAGAATTACAAAGACTTAATCACCGCTTAATCACATTGTAAAATATTTAAGGTTTTGTAAAACAGTTTGTAAAAAGGAGATTTCTCACATTGCTGTCATAGGTTTTCTGTAAGGGTTTCCTGGTGATTATCTATAATTTACACAAATGCACACGTGTTAGTATAATAACCCTTAATATTTACATTAGTTATACCCTCCCCGAGACGGCATTCCAACAACTACATCGGGCAGAACCTCGACAACCGTTACGGAACCCTGGATCATTCGGGCAACGTATCTAATATGTAACCGGGGTTATGATACTTGTGAAAACCCTCATAATTACAGGTATCCGTACAATTAATTAATATTAAATTTTATGCTTAATGACTGTGCTTGATTACAAATGATGACGTAAACTGCTTTATGATTTCTGCATCATACATACATGTGCATCACATTTCATACTGTCACACCATTCATTACATACAAACTTTAGTGACATACTTGATGCACAAAGCATAGTTAGCACAGTGGGCGGATAACTCAGAAATATACTGACAGTGCCAGTACATAGACATACAATGTTTTGAGGCCAGTATGAGCCGGAGACAGGATACTACTCTAGTATGGAGTGTAGGGAAGTAAGGACCATAAAACTGCGTCACTAGGTGACAGTTTAAGTGCCGGAAAGTGCCTAAAACTCACTAATAATGCTGAATTCTGCATTAATTATCAAAATTCAGCATTTTAACATGCTAGTAATGTGTAAAAAAAAATATGGCAAAATGGTCCTGTATGCTTTCCTAAGTGTCGGGGATTAAAAGGGTCACAAAAAGTTACAAAAAGAACACTATACGGTGTAACTTAGCACTTTAACGAACCGGTATCTAACCGAACAACCGGACATTACCCGGAACACCAAAATTTTACCTAAGACACTGTTTTATTATTTTGAACTAGTTATGGTCCCCGAATACCCCAACACATTATATAATATGTCATACACATAATACACTAGATATTACACTAACTTCCAACTATTTACCTACTATCATCAAAATTTACAATTAACCTCCCCCTCCCTTATTATTTACCACCCAAAGGGGACCCACCACCAAGATCACCATATCCCATTAGATTTCCTTATAATATTTTATTAGATTTATTGCTTGATTTACTTGCTATGATATTGTGAGAAAGATCTTATAAGTATGGCCATAGATTGCAAGAGATCATTCCATATCATTTCACTTCATCAACTTCACTCCCCATCCCTCAATCTCTCTCTCTCCCTCTCGGCTCACCCTAGTGCCGCCACCATCACCACCTTGTCACCACCATCCATCCATTTTCAAGCTCATATCAAGTGCTAGAAGGTGATTAAAGAAGCTTAGAGCTTGTGGATCATCAAGGATCTTTCTCATTTGCTTTCACCCACCATTTCTCATCATCTTTTTCTAGGGATCTTCCCTAGCCTTTGAGCTAGTTGTAAGTTTCCTACCACTAACTTTTACTTCTTATTTTGTTGGTTAAAAAGATGTACATTATTATAAATCACAAGAACACTAAAAGACTTAAACAAGAAGGATGAACATGAGGCTTAAAAGTGATGAAATCTTGTTGGATTAATGTTGTTAAAGTCATACATGGCACTTGATTGTTTTTTACTTGAACTTATGATGGTAATCACTATAAGGAGCTTGCTAAATTGTGATTAAACACATGATTTAGCAAGATAGAGGATGATTATGTGTTAACCTAGGAAGATCACCCTCACTTATGAACATGAACTTGAAAATAAAATTATTTCTTGAAAAATAGTAAATAAAGTGAGCTAGTAATTTTGTAAATCTAAGATTTATGAATAAATTTCCAAGAAAATCAAATTTAAAATATGATTTTAGTAGAACTTGATTCTTACAAGGATGTACATTGTTTTTGGTGATAAAATGAGTGTAAGAACACTTTATTTACAAGAAGATTTCAAAAGAATAATTTTTGTAGAAGATGATTACAAGTTGTAAACATCTAAAATTTTAAAGAAGGAAGTTTATTAAGAAATAAACACACTTTAAGGGTAACTAAGTCTACTAAACATGTTACCAAGTTACTACAAGTTTTTGTGAAAGTTCATGTTCATGTTGTTATATACATTGTATAAGTTTTGCACTTGGGAAGTATAGTTTGATTATTGATTGTAGGGTTGATTTTTGAAAAGAAAATGATATGCTCATATAGCATGGACACCTCCGTTTTTAGGGGAAACTATGGCGAAATTTTCTAAAAATGTAAACACTTAGAAAATATTTTCTAAGACAAGTGTTTACTTGTGTATTTTTAACTATGTTTTTCGAATATAAACCTCGCCATAATTTTCGTAACAAAAATACAAAGTATCGGAGGTTGGTTTTGTACATGAAAATGGTTAAATATATATTTTGAATATAAATTTATACTAAGACACTTATGTGAATATTTGTTTATTATGTGGAATAGTTATATTATTTTAGGGTAAAATGATGTAACTTAACAAAGACCATGGGAAATACAACTCCAAAATAATACCAAAAATTACAAGGAATAAATATTTAAGTTACACACTTGGCATTGTGAAACCGAACGCAAAAACGTAACTTACGAATATGTTTTTGGTAAATATTATTTTGGATACAAGAAGTGAAAATATGTATATTTTGGGAATTACATTATTTTTGACGAAGAAGGTTACATATATATTTTCTAAAGCGAGACTTAAAAATATATTATTCGGAACTACAAATATACATGCCTAAATTACCTCCATCCTTGGGAAGGAAATACGGAAATACATACTTGAGAAGTATTAATACAAAATATTGGTTAAACAATTATTCCAAAATTAAATATAATTCAAGGTTAAAAAATTTTTATTTTAGCAAATAATTATACTTGGAATAATATTGGGAAACACAAGAAAACGTAACTCAAAAACCTTGATACTAAGCAAAGGCACGACCCGTTCATCTAATAGACATTAGTACGTTGTAGGTTGTCGTGTAGCTGACAGAGCTTGAGTTACGAGCAGGAGACGCACTGCAGTGAGTTCATGTCCTCCTTTTCTTTTAACTGTTTTTAGTTTTATACTTCGGGGGTGAAATACATGTTACAATTATTACAAACGTTTATTACATGGTATGATTAGCTTAAGGAGGGTTTACTACTAGATCACGTGAAGGGTGGGTACGACACTTAAGGCCATCAATCCTCGTCGTAGGACCGAGGGACATGAGTGATAGATCTATTTGGGTGTAGCGAGCCCACACCCATGAGGCCGGGGCGGCCTATAGTGGTGACTATGTCTTCCAGCTGGAAGCCCGGTACAAATTTGCTAGGTTTGAGTCTTCCTGCACCATTTCACACATACCATTGGCTTTGCAACCCATTGGTGATCTCTTTTTCCTTAATTGCTACATACCAGGGACATTCATACATACAAACATACTTTAAAGGTTTATACACACAGACATACACATGAACTCGCTCAACTTTTGTTGTTTTTTCAAATTACATGTATTTCAGGGAATTAATCGGATCTGGCAAGTGATCCACGTTAGTCAAGCTGCGTACTAAATAAGAGATGTTATACATGGGCGTCGAGTTTAAGGGGTGTATCTCAATCCTGGACGGGATACACGCCTTTAAACTCAGGTTCTATTTAAGTACTTTTGTTGAGTCCTTGTGAACTCAATTGAACATGTCATGGTTTGTAACTCATTTTAAGTGTCGATGTTTTCAGACAATGTTGTTATGGTATTTTCTAAACTCTATTAATGGATAAATGTCTCATGTTTTTATCATATAGCATTGTTATGATTGTTGCTATGGTATTAAGAAGTCACACCAAATAAACCACGCTTCCGCAAAAGTCAGGGTTTGACAGCTTGGTATCGGAGCCTCGATCATAGCGAACTAGGATTCTTTCTCGAGTCTAGACTATGATCATCAGGGCTCTCGCGAAAACATTTTTTACATTGCATACACAAAACGTCCAGATCTAGGGAACAAACATTTTTACAAACAAAAGACACAAATACACATTTCAAAACTTATATTTATAATTCAGTCTTAGAGACTGAGGGAGGTTCAGTCTTAGAGACTGAGGGAGGTTCAGTCTTAGAGACTGAGGGATGTTCAGTCTTAGAGACTGAGGGAGGTTTGGTCTTAGAGACTAGGGAGTTAGTCTTAGAGACTGGGAAGGTTTGGTCTTAGAGACCAGGGGGTTAGTCTGAGAGACTAGGGAGTTCAGTCTAAGAGACTGGGTGGGATAGTCTGGGGAAGACTAGGATGACTACTTGCTTACATTGTTATTACATACATGCTTATTTGATTACATGTTGATATATGTGCATATGTGTGGTTGTGTTACAGACACCATGTCATCTTCTTCTAATAGTGGAGTGTCGGACACACTGGACCCTATAGCTATAGTATCAGACGACGAGATCATCCCAGAGGACGAGGTTTATACATCTGACACCACGAGTACCGAAGAGGATGATTTTCAGCCCTTCGCCCTACCGGACTTTGGAGACGACATGCCTTTAGTTGATGGTCTTTTTGACGGGGATCTACCTCTTGTCCAGATCCCTGTTCCTCTTCCTCTCACTGCAGTTCATATTGAGGATCTGCCACTTGACACGATATCTGATGACGACATCGATCTATTCATCGAGGGTCCCCCGGAGGATGACCAGGATGGCGGGGCCCCGATGGATGACGATATTCCACTTGTTGAGGTTCCAATTATGGAGTTTCCTTCTGATTCTTCTGGTCCAGATTCTTTTGAGTCAGTGCCATCTTCTACTCTCCATGCGCTGGGATTACAGCGATATCCCACAGACACTGATACCGACATTGCTATGTCTGAGGCGCCCGTTCCGCAGCTGGGTTTTGGGTTCGTCCCTGGCTTCCCATACGATTTTGATTCAGACCAGGAGGTCGAGTTTATCCCTGAGGAACAGCCTGTTGAGGCCCCTGTTTTTCCTGATGATCAGTTTCTTGACATGCCCGCTGATCATGAGCCTGCTCTAGCTGACCCAGAGTCGAATATTGCACCAGAGCCTGTGTTTGCTCACGACCCTTTACCTGTGCACTACCTTATTCCTGTTGATGCTCCAGTCGTTGCACCACCCGTTGTTGATGCTCCAGACGTTGCACCACCAGTTGTTGATGTTCCAGTTGATGCACCTCTGCCTGACCCTATGCCCGTGTTTGTTGACCGTGCACCATTTGCTACCCACGTTGATCCTAGATACGCTCACACCCGTAATGGGTGGATTGAGGATGACGACGATTATCCTCCTTTTGTTCGACCAGTTACTCCCCCTGCTGCACCTGTCCAGGCACCCATTGATGTCCCACAATATTACCCTCACGTGTCAGACGTCCACCGCATGGATTTACCCGTCACTTTTCTTCAGGACACACCTCCTCCCCGTCCAGGGGAAGGACCTTCTACTCAGCAGCACGATCACATACCACCTATGACAGCAGCCTTTCCATTTATGCTCCCTTTTGCACCTGCTGCACACACTGCTTTCTCCTCTGCACCCACGGGCGAGCCATTTATGTGGTCTTCGCCCAACGTCATGCCTTTGTCAGATCCATATCATCCTTTCCACGTGCGGTACTCTACGGATGATATACTTTTATCCTTGCAGTTACAGCAGGATATGTTGAGTCGTCGAGTCACAGAGTTAAAGAGGATCCAGCGTCCTCCACCTGGTGCTGGTCCGTCACAGTTTGTTGCTCCCCCTGCTCCACTATTTCCTTATCCGGATTTCGACATCCGATTTATTACGATGGAGCAGCAGATTGCTTGTTTGTTGCAGCTTGTTCACACTCTAGAGGAGGAGCTAGCGCGTATGCGCCGTCTGCTTTTCATTCCTCCACCTCCTCCTCCCCCACCATCAGCTTAGGGGTTTTTGGTTTGTTGCAGATGTTATGCTTTTGGATGAGAACGCAGCTATTGAGCCAGACTGTATAGCATTTTGAAGACCACATGATGACTTATGACCTTTGACATTTGACTTTTGGTTGTTGTAGATTGTTAAATGATTCAGACAAGGGCGATGTGACCCTTAGTCTCTTTTGGATGTATGATACAATTGTGGAACTTGTAACCTGTAATTGTGGTCTTGTTATATGATAGCTCAATCGCAGCCTTCTCATTACATGCGTTGTTGGATTATTTGTTTTGTGTTATGACATGGGATGTTATGTGTTATTATGGATGAATGTTATTACATGCGCGTGTTACGTACTCATTATACTTATTATAACTTGACCAATACAATCTTCTTATAGAAGATGCCTCCAAGAAGGGAAAACCGTTTGCCCACTACTGAGGCTGAATTACAAGCAAGGATCTCCCAAGCAATAGCAGATTACGAGGCCTCACGCGCCGAAACTAGCCGGGGTACCTCAAGGAGCAACCCACCACATGGTAATGTTTAAGTCGCTTGGGACACACCACATTACATTTGGAAATTCCATGTGCAATTGCTAATACTTCCTGTGAACAACGTTACTTGTACAGACTGTACTTTTAAGCAATTTCTAGACTGTAAACCGCTAAACTTTGATGGCACCGGGGGTGCAGTGGCCTATGTTCGATGGACGGAGAAGATAGATTCCGTGTTAAGGATGAGCAAATGCGCACCAGAACAGCAAGTTACCTACATTTTCATGGTGGAATCTCTAGGTCCAAACTCTAGGAGAGGCTGCAGCATACGCTTTGACTTGGACCGAGCTGAAAGAGCTCATGCATAAAAAGTATTGCTCTAGGGCCGAGATTCAGAAACTGGAAACTGAATTTTGGAACCTTAAAATGGACGGCCCGAAGATCGCCGAGTATGTTCAGAGATTTCATGATCTATCTCACGTGGTACCATACATGGTTACTCCTGAATTCAAACGCGTGGAGCGTTTCATCTGCGGGTTGGCACCTCAGATTATGAGCATGGTAACAACTTCAAAGCCTGCAACCATTACTGAGGCTATCGACCTGAGCGTGTCACTGACTGAGGAAGCTATCAGACTAAACAAGTTTTCGAATTCTGACCAGAAGAAGAAAGAAACTCATGTTGAATCCTCAGGAGAAAACAAAAGGAAGTTCCCCAATTTTAAAAAGGGTACCAGCAGCGTCAGCAAGAAAAGGAATGTGAACCCACCAGAGGAAGTTAAAACTGGTCCTGAAGTCAAGGGAAAGGGATATATGGGCGCTCTGCCCAAGTGTGATGTATGCAAGTATCATCATTCTGGCCAGTGCATAAGGAAATGTGAATCTTGCGGGAAGACTGGCCACTCAAAAGAAACATGCTGGGCTAGTACTAGTGCTGCTCGTGGTGGTCAACGAGGTTATGGAAATGGTAATGGGAACCGCCAACAAGGAGGAAATGGCGGGAATGGTAATCGTGGGAATGCTGGGAATCAAGCTGGTAACCGGGGAGATAACAACAATCGAGGCGGTAATGGGAATGGTCGAGGACCAGGGTGTTTCAATTGTGGAGACATGGGGCATTTCAAACGTGAGTGCCCGAAACTCAATCAAGCACAAGGAAGAGTGTTCAATATCGGTGCGAGGGAAGCATGCCAGGATCCAAATGTCGTTACTGGTATGTTCCCTATTAATCAACGCTTTGCATCTGTGCTATTTGATACTGGTGCCGACTATAGTTTTGTATCGCTAGAATTTAAAAGTATGCTTGGGTTAACTGCTAGTTAGTTAGACATTCCGTACTCAATTGAACTGGCTAATGGAAAGCTAGTTGAAACAAATGAAGTCATCCGAGGATGCGTGATCGAATTGGGAGAGCACGAGTTTACATTGGATCTACTGCCAGTGGTGTTGGGAAGCTTCGACGTGGTAGTAGGGATGGATTGGTTGTCCAGCAACCGGGCCGAAATTGTATGTCACGAGAAGACCATTCGCATCCCAATAGCAGATGGAGAAATGATTGTGGCTCATGGAGAGAAGCGCGATACGCCCCTGAGGATCATCAGCTGTTTGAAAGCTAGAAAATGTTTGAAGAAGGGATGTGTTGCGTTCTTGGCACACATCATTGATAAGGAAGCCGCTGAGCCGAAACTAGAAGACATTCCAGTCGTGAAGGAGTATCCGAAAGTCTTTCCAGAAGACTTGCCAGGATTGCCACCCCAGAGACAAGTCGAGTTTCAAATTGACTTAGTTCCAGGCGTCGCGCCTGTAGCTAAGGCACCCTATCGACTTGCGCCTTCGGAAATGCAAGAGCTGTCAACGCAACTTCAAGAGTTGTTAGACAAGGGATTTATCAGACCTAGCTTCTCGCCTTGGGGAGCTCCAGTTTTGTTCGTTAAAAAGAAGGGTGGTAGTTTTCGCATGTGTATCGACTACCGGGAGCTGAATAAGTTGACAATCAAGAACAGATATCCTTTGCCAAGGATCGATGACCTGTTCGATCAATTACAAGGTTCAAGTTTCTACTCAAAGATCGATCTTCGATCAGGATATCACCAGTTGAGAATACAAGAGGAAAGCATTCCAAAGACTGCCTTTAGGACTCGCTATGGACGTTACGAGTTCCTGGTTATGCTGTTTGGTTTGACCAACGCACCAGCTGTATTTATGGATTTGATGAACAGAGTTTGTAAGCCGTACCTCGATAAGTTTGTGATCGTGTTTATTGATGACATTTTGATTTACTCGAAGACGAAAGAAGAACATGAGCAGCATCTAAGGGCTATTCTAGAGCTGCTTAAGAATGAGAAGTTGTACGCTAAGTTCTCGAAGTGCGAGTTCTGGTTACGGAAAGTCCAGTTTCTTGGTCATGTAGTTAACAGAAATGGAATTCATGTGGATCCCACATAGATCGAGGCGATCAAGAAGTGGGAGACTCCAAAGACGCTAACCGAGATTCGACAATTCCTAGGTTTGGCAGGTTATTATCGCAGGTTCATTGAGGATTTTTCGAAAATCGCTCAACCTTTGACTTCCCTCACACAAAAAGACAAGAAGTTTGATTGGGGAGACAAGCAAGAAGAGGCATTTCAGTTGTTGAAAAACAAGCTTTGTGACGCACCAATTTTATCTCTACCCGAAGGTACTAACGACTTCGTGGTATATTGCGACGCCTCGCGTCAAGGTTTGGGATGCGTACTAATGCAGCGCCAGAAGGTTATAGCATATGCTTCTCGCCAGTTGAAAGTCCACGAGAAGAATTACACCACGCATGATTTGGAATTGGGCGCGGTGGTATTTGCATTGAAGATCTGGCGACGTTACTTATATGGCACGCGATGCACGATCTTTACTGATCACAAGAGCCTGCAGTACATTTTTTATCAAAAAGAGCTTAACATGAGACAGAGACACTGGGTTGAGCTATTGAATGATTATGACTGTGAGATCAAGTATCACCCAGGGAAGGCAAATGTGGTCGCCGATGCCCTGAGTCGGAAAGAAAGGATCAAGCCCATAAGGGTTAGGGCTTTGGAAATGATTGTTCAAACGGACCTCTCATTGCGCATTCGTGCTGCGCAGAGGGAAGCTCTCAAAGAAAGGAATCTTGAGAATGAGTATCTCCGTGGGATGGAGAAGCAGTTGGTACCAAACGGGGAAGGAACGTTGTGCTTCATGAAACGAATTTGGGTTCCCTTGTTTGGTGGTTTGAGAAACGTTATTTTTAACGAAGCTCACAAATCTCGGTACTCGATCCACCCAGGATCGGATAAAATGTACCAAGATCTAAAAGATTTCTATTGGCGGCCAAGAATGAAAGGCGACGTTGCGATATATGTTGGCAAATGTTTAACTTGCGCCAAGGTAAAGGTCGAATACCAGACGCCTTCAGGTCTTCTACATCAACCAAAAATACCTCAATGGAAATGGGAATAGATTTCGATGGAATTCATAACGAAATTGCCAAGGACGCCCAAAGGTCACGATACGATTTGGGTAATTGTAGACCGTTTAACGAAATACGCACACTTTTTGCCAATCAAAGAGAAAGACAACACGAGTAAGCTTGCTGAGATATACCTGAGAGAGATTGTTGCACGGCATGGAGTGCCTCTCTCGATTATCCCCGATAGAGATGGGAGATTCGTGTCAAGGATCTGGCAATCCTTCCAAGAAGCTTTTGGTTCTCAGTTGAATCTGAGTACTGCCTTTCACCTGCAAACAGACGGACAGAGCGAACGAACGATTCAAACATTAGAAGACATGTTGCGAGCTTGCGTAATGGATTTAGGTGGAAGTTGGGTCACTCACTACCATTGGTTGAATTTTCATGCAATAACAGTTACCATGCAAGCATAAAAGTTGCACTGTTTGAAGCTCTTTATGGACGCAAGTGTCGATCACCGTTATGCTGGGCTGACGCAGGTGATAGACAGCTTGTTGGTCCGGAATTGGTCGAGGAAACGACTGACAAGATTATACAGATCCGAGAGCGCATCAAAGCGGCTCGGGATCGGCAAAAGAGTTATGCGGACCGAAGAAGGAAACCTCTAGAATTCGAGGTGGGAGATATGGTTTTGTTGAAGGTTTCACCCTGGAAGGGTGTGACACGCTTTGGAAAGCGTGGGAAGTTGAACCCAAGATACATTGGTCCAATTAATATCCTGAAAAGGATAGGTTTGGTTGCATACAAGTTGGATCTACCTGCTGAACTAAATGGCGTCCATGATACATTTCATGTATCCAATTTGAAAAAGAATCCAACTCAAGAAACAGTGGTCATTCTTGCCGACGAAGTTCATATCGATGACACACTCCACTTTACTGAAGAACCCGTTGAGGTTACTGATTGGAAGGTGAACAAAACACGCCGGAGTAGTGTCAAGCTCATCAAGGTTCGATGGAATGCACGACATGGCCCCGAATTCACGTGGGAGCGTGAGGATCGCATGAAGGCCAAATACCCACATCTGTTCCCCCAGACCCCTGCATCTAGTAGCAGAACTAAAATTTCGGGATGAAATTTTCTTAACAGGGGGAGAATGTGACAACTCTCATAATTACAGGTATCCGTACAATTAATTAATATTAAATTTTGTGCTTAATGACTGTGCTTGATTACAAATGATGACGTAAACTACTTTATGATTTCTGCATCATACATACATGTGCATCACATTTCATACTGTCACACCATTCTTTACATACAAACTTTAGTGACATACTTGATGCACAAAGCACAGTTAGCACAGTGGGCGGATAACTCAGAAATATACTGACAGTGCCAGTACATAGACAACAATGTTTTGAGGCCAGTATGAGCCGGAGACAGGATACTACTCTAGTATGGAGTGTAGGGAAGTAAGGACCATAAAACTGCGTCACTAGGTGACAATTTAAGTGCCGGAAAGTGCCTAAAACTCACTAATAATGCTGAATTCTGCATTAATTATCAAAATTCAGCATTTTAACATGCTAGTAATGTGCAAAAAAATATGGCAAAATGGTCCTGTATGCTTTCCTAAGTGTCGGGGATTAAAATGGTCACAAAAAGTTACAAAAAGAACACTATACGGTGTAACTTAGCACTTTAACGAACCGGTATCTAACCGAACAGCCGGACATTACCCGGAACACCAAAATTTTACCTGAGACATTGTTTTATTATTTTGAACTAGTTATGGTCCCCAAATACCCCAACACATTATATAATATGTCATACACATAATACACTAGATATTACACTAACCTCCAACTATTTGCCTACTATCATCAAAATTTACAATTAACCCCCCCCCCCCACTTATTATTTACAGCCCAAAGGGGACCCACCACCAAGATCACCATATCCCATTAGATTTCCTTCTAATATTTTATTAGATTGATTGCTTGATTTACTTGCTATGATATTGTGAGAAAGATCTTATAAGTATGGCCATAGATTGCAAGAGATCATTCCATATCATTTCACTTCCTCAACTTCACTCCCCATCCCTCAATCTCTCTCTCTTTTTCTCTCTCTCTCTCTCTCTCTCCCTCTCGGCTCACCCTAGTGCCGACACCATCACCACCTTGTCACCACCATCCATCCATTTTCAAGTTCATATCAAGTGCTAGAAGGTGATTAAAGAAGCTTAGAGCTTGTGGATCATCAAGGATCTTTCTCATTTGCTTTCCCCCACCATTTCTCATCATCTTTTTCTAGTGATCTTCCCTAGCCTTTGAGCTAGTTGTAAGTTTCTTACCACTAACTTTTACTTCTTATTTTGTTGGTTAAAAAGATGTACATTATTATGAATCACAAGAACACTTAAAGACTTAAACAAGAAGCATGAACATGAGGCTTAAAAGCGATGAAATCTTATTGGATTAATGTTGTTAAAGTCATACATGGCACTTGATTGTTATTTACTTGAACTTATGATGGTAATCACTATAAGGAGCTTGCTAAATTGTGATTAAACACATGATTTAGCATGATAGAGGATGATTATGTGTTAACCTAGGAAGATCACCCTCACTTATGAACATGAACTTGAAAATAAAGTTATTTCTTGAAAAATAGTAAATAAAGTGAGCTAGTAATTTTGTAAATCTAAGATTTATGAATAAATTTCCAAGAAAATCAAGTTCAAAATATGATTTTAGTAGAACTTGATTATTACAAGGATGCACATTGTTTTGGGTGATAAAATGAGTGTAAGAACACTTTATTTACACGAAGAGTTCAAAAGAATAATTTTTATAGAAGATGATTACAAGTTGGAAACATCTAAAATTTTCAAGAAGGAAGTTTATTAAGAAATAAACACACTTTAAGGGGTAACTAAGTCTACTAAACATGTTACCAAGTTACTACGAGTTTTTGTGAAAGTTCATGTTCATGTTGTTATATACATTGTATAATTTTTGCACTTGGGAAGTATAGTTTGATTATTGATTGTTGGGTTGATTTTTGAAAAGAAAATGATATGCTCATATAGCATGGACACCTCCGTTCTTAGGAGAAACTATGGCGAAATTTTCTAAAAATGTAAACACTTAGAAAATATTTTCTAAGACAAGTGTTTACTAGCGTATTTTAAACTATGTTTTTCAAATATAAACCTCGCCATAATTTTCGTAACAAAAATACAAAGTATCAGAGGTTGGTTTTGTACATGAAAATGGTTAAATATATATTTAGAATATAAATTTATACTAAGACATTTATGTGTATATTTGTTTATTTTGTGGAATAGTTATATCATTTTAGGGTAAAATGATGTAACTTAACAAATACCATGGGAATTACAACTCCAAAATAATACCAAAAATTACAAGGAATAAATATTTAAGTTACACACTTGGTATTGTGAAACCGAACTCAAAAACGTAACTTACGAATATATTTTTGGTAAATATTATTTTGGATACAAGAAGTGAAAATATGTATATTTTGGGAATTACATTATTTTTGACGAAGAAGGTTACATATATATTTTCTAAAGCGAGACTTAAAAATATATTATTCGGAACTACAAATATACATGCCTAAATTACCCCCATCCTTGGGAAGGAAATACGGAAATATATACTTGAGAAGTATTAATACAAAATATTGGTTAAACAATTATTCCAAAATTAAATATAATTCAAGGTTAAAATAATTATTATTTTAGCAAATAATTATACTTGGAATCATATTGGGAAACACAAGAAAACGTAACTCAAAAACCTTCATACTAAGCAAAGGCATGGCTCGTTCGTCTAATAGACATTAGTACGTTGTAGGTTGTCGTGTAGCTGACAGAGCTTGAGTTACGAGCAGGAGACGCACTATAGTGAGTTCATGTCCTCCTTTTCTTTGAACTGTTTTCAGTTTTATACTTCGGGGGTGAAATACATTTACAATTATTACAAACGTTTATTACATGGTATGATTAGCTTAAGGAGGGTTTACTACTAGATCATGTGAAGGGTGGGTACGACACTTAAGGCCATCAATCCTTGTCGTAGGACCGAGGGACATGAGTGATAGATTTATTTGGGTGTAGCGAGCCCACACCCATGAGGCCGGGGTGGCCCATAGTGGTGACTATGTCTTCCAGTCGGAAGCCCGGTACAAATTTGCTAGGTTTGAGTCTTCCGGCACCATTTCACACATACCATTGGCTTTGCAACCCATTGGTGATCTCGTTTTCCTTAATTGCTACATACCAGGGACATTCATACATACAGACATACTTTAAAGGTTTATACACACAGACATACACATGAACTCCCTCAACTTTTGTTGATTTTTCAAATTACATGTATTTCAGGGAATTAATCGGATCTGGCAAGTGATGCACGTTAGTCGAGCTGCGTACTAAATAAGAGATGTTATCCATGGGCGTCGAGTTTAAGGGGTGTATCTCAATCCTGGACGGGATACACGCCTCTAAACTATGGTTCTATTTAAGTACTTTTGTTGAGTCTTTGTGAACTCAGTTGAACATGTCATGGTTTGTAACTCATTTTAAGTGTCGATGTTTTCAGACAATGTTGTTATGGTATTTTCTAAACTTTATTAATGGATAAACGTCTCTTGTTTTTATCATATAGCATTGTTATGATTGTTGCTATGGTATTAAGAAGTCACACCAAATAAACCACGCTTCCGCAAAAGTCAGGGTGTGACAATACTTACAATGGAGCAGAACTTCGTTATTTAGGAGGGTATTTTTTATACCCGAGAATTATATTAATTCTTCAGAATTTCGAGAGAGAAAGAGTTTCGGTGCGATTTGGGACTGAAGGCCGAAGGCCTCTATTTATAGGGCCAGATTTCGAGTTTCACACGGCCCGCGACCTAGGGGTCTACGGCGTAGCCTTGTCCGGTCAACATTTTAGGTTCGACGTGTGGCTGCCACGTGGCAGCGCAGGGTCTCGCCGCGTTGATGATCGCTCGCGGCCCGCGTAGGTCAAGGGGGTGGCTTACGCGCCCCGCGAGAGACCATTAAAATTCGTTTTTATTTTATTTTTATAATAATAAAGGTATTCAAGGTCCGTTTTTGCTTGTAGGGGCTATTTTAGGACATATTGGGATATTCTAATTATATTAGGGGTGTCGAAAATTTTAGGAGGGTTGTTATATTGTTGGTCACTAAGACATCAGTTGCCATGATCTCACTAGCACCTTTTTCACTACCACTAGTTCCAGCTCCTGACTCCCCCTCTAAGGTCACCTAAACTAATCTCACACTAACATGATCAATATCGCTCAAACACTCGACACATTATGTGTGGAATCCATAGTATGAACACTGTAAACAATAGAAGGTGTAGAAACAAAGAATAACATAAAAACTACACTTGTAATGAATACACACTATAAAGACACAATTATTAGACAATAACAAAATGCTAAGAAGTAACTAAAACCTATACATCAACTATATATAGACCTAAGGGTCATATCCGGACACAACACATTTTCTGGGAATGCCCAACTAAATACGGACACTATCAACATCAAGGAATAATACATTCTCTGATGCATTACAAACATTAACATATAAGGGTCGGGTATGGTTCAATCACTCTAGGGTGTTTGAGTGATTCTCTACCCAATAATATTATGCCATGTCAACTCCCCATTCCACTCCCCATTTTGCACTCAATCACTAGGTATGGTTCAATCACTCTAGGGTGTTTGAGTTATATATTTTTTATTTCTAGAAATTATTCATAAATAAATAAAACATATTTTTAATGTAAATAAAGGTACTTTTAATTAAAAAAACACATTACATAAAATTAAAATAAATAACATGACATTAAAATATAAAAATAAATTTAAAAAAAACTAATTTAACTATTCGTCGTCGGAATCCGCCAAAAGGTGGGGTAAATCTTGTTCTCCAAGATGCTCCACAAGATCATATTTTAGTCTATAATGCGTATCTTCATCAATGAGCTCGTTATAAGCAGTGTCTTCGAAAACGGGCTCGACTGGAGGATCCCGAATATGTACCGGTGCAATCGCATTTCCGTCGTCTTTTAGAATCATATTATGCATAATAGTGCACGCATATACGACACTCTTATTTTTTTAACACTCGTAGCACGCATCGGGCGATGAAGTATATGCCATTTTGCCTTTAAAACACCAAAAGCCTATTCCATGTCTTTTCTTGCCGCCTCGTGTTGCCTCTTGAACTTCTTTTCTTTCACAATGTGAGGATACGGAAATGATTTCACAAACACGGACCAAGTAGGGTAGATTCCATCGGTAAGATAGTATCCACGTTTGTACAAGTGGTTGTTCACGTAAAATGGGCATTTTGGTGCAGTTCCATTTCGTTCAGTAAGAAATAACGGAGATTGTTGGAGCACGTTGATGTTGTTTTGTGAACCTGGTGGACCACAAAAAGCATGCCAAATCCACAAATCCTAAGAGGCCACCGCTTCGAGCATAACTGTCGGGTGACTGTGATCCCCCTCATATATTGACCCCGCAACTCCGTTGGACACATTCTCCAAACAAAATGTGTACAATCAAGACTACCCAACATCCTAGGAAGGTGATGTTTCTCCTCATGAGCTTGGTACAAGAGCGCAACGTCGTGGCTAGTAGGTCTACGTAAAAACTCGGAAGCGTATAAATTACCTACCGTTTCGCAAAAAAAATTTCTAGACTTTCTCGGGAAGTCCTTTCGGACATATTTAAATACTCGTCAAACTCGTCTAGAGCGTTACCGGTTGCTAGTTGCTTAATCGCCGAAGTAACTTTTTGCATCGGTGTAAAACTCTTCCTCATACTCGCATCCACGGTGTCTTGAAACCACGAGTTATTCGCTTGCACGTCACTCAAAATTTTTAAAAACAACCTTTTCGACATACGAAACCTTTGACGAAAAACCTCTTCGCTGAATACGGGCTCCTCGACAAAATAATCTCTCATAAGGTTTTCGTGACATTTCACTCGATCTCGACGGACAAATTTCCTTTTTCTAGAAGTGCCCGTGTCTTCCAGTTCAGCGGCTTCGTTAATAAGATTTTGGAAAAAAATTAAACTACTATCGCTCGAGGAAGAATCATCGTCTTCACTAATATCAATTGGAATTAATAGCGGTGGTATATCATCCATTGGAAAAATAGAAGAAGTGAATTTTTTTAGAAAATAGAGTTGGATGGAGAAGAAAATGGTGAAAAATGATGTTGAATGGTATTGTTTTTTTAAGGAAAAGTTGTATTTTTTTTATAAAACGGCTAGTTTTTAACGGATAGATTTTTTAACGGTCAAATTTCATTAATCAAATCACTCAATCACATCGGTGACTATACACCGATTTCCCTCACCGAAACACCCCTCACCGATTTCCCTCATCACCATGGTGTGGTCACCGATCGGTGACTCCATTCCCCCACACCACTCACCGATACCATACCGCCTACCCTAAGGGATTAAACCCTGACCTTTATCAGGGATTATAACTTTCCCTAATGTTACCAAGATGTGTCCGGGACCCCGGGTTTACTCATAAACCTTGACAAGACACAAAACACTTAACATATACAAAATTTCTCCTATTCATTCATCACTCGTTAGTGCACTTACTCTTGATTAATTAATTAATCCTTGTTAAATCATCTTTCTTATTCCCAGTTACTTTACTTAATGTTTATGCTTTAATTTATGCATATTGTGATTGGTATTATACTAATAATCTTTGTAAACATGTATTTCACTTTATTTTTTTCATATTTGTGTCTTCATTTTCAATCTTTACACATCATAATCTTTGAAGATGTATTACATTTAGCAAGGATTGTATTCCGTGGATATATGCATTTGATGATTCATCAAGTTTCAAATCACATATGTGTGGTATATGAACATTCTTAATCGGCAACTGTTAACACACGTAATGAATTCCAAACATTATTAAAAGAGTTAATTACATGGTGAGTCTTTATGGTTTGTGGAAAGTAACAAGGTTGGGTACTAAGAGTTTAAAGTAACAATGAAAGTTATT
The DNA here is from genome assembly GCF_002127325.2 of Helianthus annuus. Taxonomy (NCBI): domain Eukaryota; kingdom Viridiplantae; phylum Streptophyta; class Magnoliopsida; order Asterales; family Asteraceae; genus Helianthus; species Helianthus annuus. The sequence goes on from NC_035439.2 coordinate 15,322,779, forward strand.
CACTTTTGATTTTGTAACATCTTAGAGTATTAAGGCTAACATCAGTTAAAAACTAAGTGAGAATTGGGGTTAATTTCGTCATTTCACATCTTAGTACTTAACCTTATTAATTTTGAGAAACCACATGGACTTATTGCGTAATTAACTCTCATCATTTGAAACACAAAATTTCTTTTATTATTTAACTATTCTTAATTATCAAACAATATAACCTTTGAAATAGTAGTTCGTCTCGATTTTAACGAAGTGTAGATAAAAAGACATGGTTAGTTCAGCTCGGTTTTACATAACAAAACGTATATAAAAATAGGTCGTGGCGTGGATAAAATATTTTAGAATATATAACTTTTCACACAATAAACGTAGATAAAAAACACATCGTGAGTTTGTCTCGGTTTTACACAACAAAGCGTAGATGAAAAAAAATACGTTGTGTTGTAGATAAAATCTTTTAGAACAAATAACTTTTCACACAACAAAACCTACATAAAAAATACGTCGTGAGTTCGGCTCGGTTTCATAGAACAAGACGTAGATAAAAAATATGTTGTGAGTTCAGCTCGGTTAAACGTAAATAAAAATACGTCGTGAGTTCCGATTGATTTCACAAAATGAAACGTAGATTAAAAAAAATACGTTGTTACGCAGATAAAATCTTTTAAAATATATATCTTTTTCTCACCATTTCATAATTTTTTTAATTAAATAGTTAAAAAAATAGTTAGATAATTAACAAAAGAAAAATTGTATTATAAACGATAAGAGTTAGTTACACGGTAAGTCTATGATTTCTCAAAAGTAACAAGGTTGAGTACTAAAATGTGAAATGATAAAAATACCCTTAGTTCTCTGTTAGTTTTTAACTGGAGTTAGCCTTCTAACTCTAGGATGTTACAAAATCAAAAGTTAATACCTCATATTATTACTTTAACAAGGGATTATTAAGATCTTTTTATTAACTCTTATCAAAACAAGGGATTATTAAGATCTTTTAATAAATTTACAAATAGGCTTCTAAGCCTTGTTTTTTTAACGATACTTTGAAGCCAAACTTGATCGTATCCCTGTTGTGGTGGACAGGTTATAGATCACAGAATAAGCGAGATTTACTGTAGTCAATTTATATAGAATAAGAGTTTTTTAAAAGTATATATGTGAAAAATGCAAAATGGAAAAAGATAATTGAAGCGAATCAATTTCATGTATTTCGATTTCTTGTTGATCATCTTTATGATTTCTTTGTGCATAAAGTATAAACAAGGGAAGTGACAAAATGGATGGCAAAGAAGACATGCAATCAGTTTCAAGCGTTTTTTTTTTTTTTTTTTTTTTTTTTTTTTTTTTTTTTAATTTAGAAAAAGTTAATGATTATGTTATAAAAAATACCAAGTAGATGGACTTAATAAGCAAAAAAATATAGGAACTTTTATAAAAAAAAATACAGAAAATAGATTAGCTTTTTATGTCATTTATATACTCTTAAAGAGCATGGTCGGTGACCATGTCTTCTTAATGTCAAAAATCCCCCTCAACTTTTTTAACTTTGCAAAATTCATTTGAATATTGACAAATTTGACCCCCTTACTTTTTAACTCACAAAAAAAAAACCTTCATACTTTCCAACTTCTTTTTAATACTTAAATTTTTGTTATGCAATCCATTGTACCCTCAAACTTTGCTATTATGTCAAAGGTAACCCTCTAACTTTGTAAATGTCACTTTCACTTCCTCACATCAAATTTTCAAGCTTTCCCTGAAACTAATTTCTTACGTGTTTGTTTTTATGGATGTGTCGGTATAAATTTGAGATCGTCTAAGCTTTAACATAACTTTTAACCCATTCTACCCCAAACTTTACTATAATGTCAAAGGTAACCCTCTAACTTTGTAAATGTCACTTTCACCCCCCCCCACGTTTCTAAAGTTTTGAGGTTACCCTACTACTCATCTGTTACCTTTTTTATGGGTGTGTCGGTATAAATTCGAGTTCCTCAACGCTTTAACGTAGTTTTTTGTTTGAAAATGAGTCTGGTCAAATATAAAATTTTATGAATATTTTGAGTTGCACCACGTTTTGACGTAAATTTAATATGTTTTGATTCGACTGTATAAATTTAAGTTATCATACGCTTCTACGTAAATTTAGTTCGGAAACGACTTGGTCTATTGTAGTCTATATGTTACCATTTTACGTATGGCCAATGGCGGATCTTGCCCGTTGAACGTGCCAGGGCCGAAAGACACGGACACCAAAAAAAGCCCGGGCAAGCCCGGGCCAAACATAGTATAAATAAAAAATTTCGATCGAAATGCGGAAAATTAGCACTACGGCCGAAAAACTTGCCCGGGCCGTGACCCTGCCAATGGCCTTCTAAGAACCGCCCCTGCGTATGACGCCGCCGCAACGCGCGGCAGGTAAAAAAACCTAGTTTGTCCTTAGAGTGAACTTATTTAAATTTTTTAAAATTCCAAATGACAATACATCATTTTAATCATACACTTCGGTAAACCCACTCGGTACTGACCCCTCATCCACTGCCAACCTTTTTACCGAGCCACATTTACCAAAATGGGGGCATTTTCGGTGAAGCTTAACCGAGTCGGTGAGAGGGAGGGAAGTGGGGAGAGAGATGGGTGTGTGGTGGGGTTCATTCCTTCTCAACCAATCACACATTTTTCCTTTTTTTAAATAGTTTACCTAAACCTCATTAGGTAAACCACCGCCAACGTTTTTGAGCATTAGGTAAACAATTTAAGTGAGTTGACGTGTCACTGTCTGATTGGGTGAATGGGGAGTTTACCTATTCCAATAGGTAACAACTCCCTTCACCCTAAAAAGGTTTTCTATATTTAACAATTAGTCCTTCATCTTATATAATACTAATAACAAGTCCTTGTCGTTTTATAAGGATAATATCTAGTCTTCTTTGGTAGCAACAAAAGATAAAAGGGCAGCGAAGCAATGTAACTTTCAGTCAGATATTGGCAATAAAGAGGAAGATACAGTTTGAAAGTGACATGAGGCCTCAAATACAATTATGTTCTCTTTCTGTTTTTTACTTTTTTACCTTCTAAAATTCTACTATCGTACTCTTGGGCCCTTATACAATCGTAAGTGTTACACTTTTAGTACCTGTTTTTGCAACTTACAAATATCAAAGACGAAAGTTAGTTATTTGAAGGACAAAAATTTGGATTTGGCCCAAAATTTGATTGTGATAACTCATCATCAAGTACGTGGACTTGTGATCTTTTTGTTATTTAATGATGTTTGATGGAGCCAAATAACTTGAATTATAAGATATAAAACATGTGAGTAATTATATTTTTGGATATTACAAACAATTTGTTGATGCTAATACAATATATCAATACGAAATTATTGAGCCAAAAGATGTCTTTAGATTAATTATTGTAATTTCGAATTCAAGCTTATGAGGTGGATTCACGGAAAAAAGCCATAGAGAGCACCGACAGTTCATCGTTAGAGATAATTGGCCTCATCTGTAACTACGTGAGAGGTGGGGATGCATTTAGTAATTAGGGAGGTGTACTTAGTAGCACCCGTTCGAATAATGAATTGAAAGGTTAGTGAAATTATGAATATGCTGACAATAAGTACTAACTATGGAAAACTATATAAAATTATGAAGTGATAATTTTGTTAATCTTAAATCATGTGCTAATTTCGAAACATAGAAGTGTAGTTTGATTAATTTTTAAAGGAAAATTGGATTCTAATAATATTAAATACACGTCCTTGGCCAATACCGATTTCACATTTGAATATTCCCATTCGCAGTCCCACATTTTAAATATTTTGCCTTCAACAGTCCTCGGTTAAAAAAACTTAACTCCGTTAAGCTTTTTTTTCCGAATTACAAATTGATGTTTTAGGGCTTTTTATCAGAACGAGGATACGAGTTGATTGATGTAAAACTTACCTCGAAACAGCGCTCCAAACGACTTAATTTTTGTTCATTGGAAGTTTAAACACCCGAATTGAATCACCGTTTTCTTCGTTTGTAGCACCATTTCGAGTTAAGTTTTATATCAATCGACTCGTATCATATTCTGATCAAAAGTCTCAAAACATCAGTTTATAATTCGAAATTTATCTGAGTACTGTTGAAGGCAAAATAGTTAAAAGGTAAGACTATTAGTGGGAATATTCAAATATGAGACCGTCATTAGCCAACCACCTCTAGAAGGATTAAATCCAATTTTCCATTTTTAAATTTGACAATCATACTACTAATGCACACGAAAAGCATAAAATAATTTATCAAAAGCGATCAGCATCAAACACAATAGTCTTTTCCAAAGTATCTATGACAAACTAATTAGAAACATGTCCAACATTGAAAACTTCATACAAACAAAAAAAAATTACATGTTTATAACAAACTTGTAAACAAATATCATGTCTTATCTTTTTATACTAAGTTCCCAGTCATAACATTTAAACTTTTACATCAACTAAAATTTTAAAAATAGTCGTCTATTGTTTCGGTTTTTGTTTTGTTTTGTATGGGACTCCTAGCTTCTTGTTAACCCCAGCCTTCTACTTTGAATAAAATAGCTGCCGTTCGAAAACAGAACCTAACATTTGTTCTTAGTGAGATTACTTACTAAAACCGGTTATTAATCAATTCCTCTAACATAACTAATTTCAAATTGATTAAATTATTTAGAATAGTCAAGGTACCAGTTTAGGGTGAACGGTGTGGTGCGGTAAACACAATCGGTAAGGCATTTACTGATCAGTAACACCGTCGTCGATGGTTTTTACCGATCGGTGAGGAACTAGAAGCGGTGAAGGTTCACTGATGCGGGGAAGGCAATTTGTCAGGGGAAGCCGCCTGCTTTTCATTTATTATGTTTTTTTTTTCTAATAAAAATAACAGTTTACCTAATCCAAGAAAAGATAGGTAAACGACCGGCAACATTTTTGAGCAATAGGTAAACAAAATAGATAAATTGACGTGTTACTGTTTGATTGGTTGAATGAGAAGTTTACCTATTTGAAATAAGTAACCACTCCCTTCACCCTTAAAACTTTAAATAAGACCGTGGGGTATGGTGGGGCGGGGGTTTGGGGCGTGGCCCGACACCTGGCTTGGGTGGGCTTCGCTGGGCTAACCCACATTGAAGACGGTATGGTAGGGCGGGGATTTGGGGCGTGGCCAGCCCAAACTATATTTTTTATAAACAAATTTATCTTTTTTAATAATTTAAAAACCTTACATTTTAAAATAAAGGAAATTACATAAAAAAATTCCTATTGCTTAGAATATTTTTTTCTTTATCTCTTCTCTCGTCTCCAACATTAGTTCCAACTCTTCACCTGATAGGTGATCGATGGGCTCGGCTAGAAATTTCATATCATCTCGTCTTTGTTTCAGGGTATCCCTAGCTTCTTTGGTCTTCCGAATTTCGGCCTTTTGTTGTTGGAATACGTTAAATGTATCTAACTTGCATGCAATGTCTTCCAACTGATCGCTGTATACTCCCCTACGCAAGCCCGAACTCCCAACTGAAGGCGATGGCGTACCCGATCTTGATTTTTGAGCGCGCCTTTTTGCGGCATCTCTTCCGTATTCTGACCGGTTTGGCGAATCATCCACATCGTCCTCCAACTCTAGATCTCGTGCATCCGATTGCGTTTGGGACGAGGGTGTCCTTGACCTTTTCGAAGACGTGTTAGTTTCGCTACCACTGGGGATATTCGCCCACTTGGGATGGAACTAACAAATGTCCCAACAATGCATTAAACGAAAGTCGCTCCCCACATTCGTTTTGTTTGTAACCAATGCATTTGTAACAAAGTCGACTTCGGTTTCACCACTTTTTGGGTTTTGCTTTGCCTTATGCAAATAAACACTAAATTTGGTGAGTTGCCCGCTTATCTCAGTCCACTTCGAGGATAAGCTATCATTTTCATGATAAAGCTCCCTTCCCATTTCTTCGTGGAATGCTTTGCTGATCGCGTCCCACAAATGGTTTCTATGTTGAAATACTCCTATTTTAATAAAAACAACATTTAATATATTACAAAGTTATATAATAAAAAACATAAATATTAAAATAAGGGCTACAAAATTTTTAAAAATACCTAAAGTTGGATGTAGAGATTTCTGAACCCAAGTCCTTGCCAATGCAACTTTTTCTTTAAGGACCCATCTTTGTTGTTTTCGTTTGGTGCTTTCAAGTGCTTTCTCGGCCTCGGTTTTTTTCTTGTGACTTCTCTTCTTGATGGGTTTGGATGCGGAGGGACCATCGATGGGGGGGGGGTGAGTTTCGGGGACGGTTTCGGTTTGGGAAAGGTTGATTGACGTTTGTGAAAGGTTGATGGGCGTTTGTGGAATAGGGCTAGGTATAGAATCGTCGGTGTGTGGAAAGTTAGTATACAGACGATTCGACAGAAACGATGCGTAACCCGCCATATCGGGCATAATAGAGAGTATTAAAAACGGAGCAATAGGGCGATTGGGTGGTGGGCTAGGTGTTTCTTGTAATGCCCACGGATTGTTTAGGTCAAAACCATGATTATGAGGATCGTTTTTTGTATTGTGGTTGGATGAGAATTTTTTTTTAAAAATAAGATAGAGATGATTATAGAAGAGGTGGAATAGTTGTGGTAAAAAATGTATTGTTGGGATTGAACCCTACCAGAGGAATAGATAAAAAAAGCCAAAACTGGATCACGACTGTGGACTCAAAATAAGCAGCTGTTTACACTTGGCTTTCCCCTTGACAGTGGTAATCTAACATCTGATAGATCTTAAGTATTGGTCACTATAACAACTGATGAACCAAACATTGATGGAACTCTAAAGACTGCTGAAGACAAACACTGTTGCTCTATCTACTGTTGTTTCCTAAGTATTGCTGAAGACACAAGCACTGCTCATTCAAGGACTGATCACCTTTGAAGAAAGCACTGACGCTCAACATCAGTGCTCATGCTACAACAGCAGAACATGAAGCAGTAGTTTTATCTTGTTTTGTACTATACTTATAATCAGTTGTTTAACATTAGTAGTTTGTATAGAACAGTGTGTATAGGTTGTTAGATGTCACTATCATGGTGACTTCAGCTGAGATGCCTCAGTGGTTTGGTTTGCCTATAAATGGAGCAGTACCCTGTACTGTTACATTTGATTGACTGGGTGGATTTTTCTTCTCCAGTCCAATCCTTTCATCTTGTGCAACCAACCTTGGAGTATCAGGCTGAGGGGGAGCTTAGTTCTGTAAGCATGCTTGTATTCATTTGCTTTGTAATTGAATCATTCGACTTAATGAGAAGCATTTGTTTACTAAACTATTTTCTCTCTTGATTGTGTTTACAAAGTTTGTTTTTCATTTCCGCTGCACTTAATCTTATTTTATATTCATTGATTCGTCAAATTCATACAAACAAGTACAATTATGACAGCCTTCGATCCTAACAATTGGTATCAGAGCTTGGACAGTCAAATTCGATCTAACAATCAATTTGACGTAACAGTTCAGCTCAAAATTCATTGATACTAAGGTTGTTTGTATTTAGTTGAAAAACAGAGCAACGAAAAATCATGTTCAAAATGATGAATCAGATACTCTGTAAAACAACCAAGATGTCATAAGATTCACACATTTCAAATAACAAGTGTTGTCATGCTCAAATCACTCATAGTTTTCAGATCTGACAACATGTCTGGCAACTATGTATGACTATCTTCATTCAAAATTGATTTCAACTGTTGTTATGGAATTTGTGATGATTTTATCATGTTTTATGCTAAAGTATGAACCTCAGATTAACAAAACCTATGTTCATGTAAACATTAGTGTTTTGCTAACTTAGAAAGAGGAAAATAAAACTTTAGTCATATGTGTTAAAAGGCAGGTTGAGAATCCTCAAAAGGACTAAATCAACTCTGTCAAAACACATTAAGAAAATCAGGGGTCAAAAACAATCCAAATCATAAGTAATGTGAGATTTGGTAATAAAACATGTTCACATGCGGCCAGATCTCTCAAAACATTGCTGAAAATGATTTTGGATTAAGTATTCTTTCATTGAAAACCTCCCAGTAAGTATTTTATTACTTATGAATGGGAAGGGTAAAAAGGGAAGAAGAAAAATTACAAAAACTCAAAAGTGTGTTTATCTCAAAACTTTTGAAATCAAAAGAAAAGAGTATAAATCCAAAACACTTAAGAGTACAAAGTTGGGAAAACAATAATCATCATGCAACTGTGTGCATTCATTAATTCAGGAAAAGTTCAGGTAAAATTAGTATCCCAGTGATTGAACTTAGAAGAGGATTTTACAATCAATTGATAAAGAGAATGATCATAAAGCTTGAAAATGATATGATTATGAACTTACTTGAAAAACTGTCAGATCCTTTTGATGTTAATTTCAAAACATCCTTTAACTATTTTTTAAGGTGTTTGTCTTAAATAAAACCGGATATATTATTTCATTTTTTTTTTCTGAATAATATATTTTTTACTTTTATTCATTTTTGATAGTAAAAGTTTTCTCATTGGTCAGGATGTAATTTCCTTATTTTTGTGTGAAGTTATTATCCCTAAAAATTGATCAAAAGGAAATGGTACATATGTCAAGGTCATATCAAACTCAAGTCTGTTTATCATAGATCAAAAAAATTGATTGCAAATAGATTCTTAAACTACTAAAGATACTCATGTTCTAATTCAAATAATTAGACATAAAATGAGTGGCCTTAGTAAAGAAGCTTTCATCATCTGGGATACTGAACCACTGTCTGGAATAATGAACAGTTGGTAAACCTTGAACATAATCTCCTAGAAAAACTGCTGACAAATTAATCTTGATAATTTGCATCCAAAATGTAAATTGTTGAGTATAGCATTTCTGCAGAATAACAGATGTTGGACATGGTATTGTGTTTACACAAGACAAAATCAATCTCCACATCTGAACAAGCAGATGCTCAAATTAACTATCAAAAGTTCAACCACTGCTGCATTAACAGTTGTTACGTTAATGGTCTTTCATCTTGCTATCAACCATTGTTTTTCCCTTAACTACTGGTGTGTTTCAAACATCTGTTTTCTAAAGTCTGTCCACTGCTGAAAGTCAACCCCTGCTCTATCATATTCCTTCGATAAGCACTGATGTTCAAAATCAGTGTTCTATCCACTGATATGCTAACCACTGATGTAGTAAGAAGCATCCAGTGATAGTAAAAATCACCCACTGTTCCATTTATTACCGTTGAAACTACTGACGATTGATTCGTTAGTGGCTCTCATAACAACTGTCCTCCATTATTTACTCTTTCATCAGGGGTTGGCACGTGGTCAGTTTTTAGTCGTCAGATCATTATAACCGCTGCCACGTCAGTATTCACTTTTTCCCTAAAATAAAACCCTGATTAAACCCAAACAGGGGCTCACACTGTCGAATTGAATTCCAAAAATTCTCTTCTCAAAGCAGTTTCCCACTCTTCTTCACAAAAACATTCTTCGATCTTCCTCATCAAAATGACGAAATCAAAGTCGAAGTCAAAATCAAAATCATCTTCTTCCTCCGCTCCTAAAGACGCCACTCAAATGGCTGCTGAACCGAACGAAATACCATACAAAGCTCCTCACAACTACTTGGGTATTCTCACAAAACCCACATCCAACAACACCTTCGAGTCCATCATCAACACCTTATCTGCATCTAAGTATAAAACTTTGATAACAGCAGACGCTCCCATCTACCTACAAACCCAGAGAGAATTCTAGAACAAGGCTACCCTTGAAAAACAAGGAGACACTATCACAGCCATCAACTCCTCGATACAGGGTAAAAAGATTCAAATCTCTCCACAATCTATTTCAGAAGTCTTCAAACTCAATGATCTGAAACGTAAAACCTCTTTTTCTAAAACTGAGTTGAAAAAGGATTTCATGAATAGGGGTTATGCAGAGCAACCAAAAAGGGACACCTTACAAAAAGGTTTCTTCCCTTCTGCACCAAGATTTTTATTTCACACTCTGTTGATGTGTGTATCTAATAAAACAACTTCTTTTAATGAAATACCATAAAAAATTCAATGCCTGGGATATGCAATTCTAAACAATGAAAATTTTAATTATTCCCATGAGATTTTTGATGATTTAGTAAAAAATGTTGATAGCAAAGCATTTCTGCTCTTTCCAAGGTTTTTAAGCTACTACTTTGAACAAAAATTTGAAAAGGAAGATGCAGAATTGCCCAAACAAGGTGCCTCTTTTAAAATAAACTGTTTAACGCCTGAAACATTCTCTAGAATGTTGGCACCTATAAAAACAAAAGCAGAGGTACCCGAGCAGAATTTAGCAGATGAAACTGCTCCTCAGGTATCGGCTGCTGAGCCCACTGCTCCAGGTGATCAAAGCAGCACACCCACTATTTTGAAACCCACACCTGCCACCACCAAAAAGACCAAAAAGAAAACATCCAGAAAGCCCCCCCCTCCAAACCCAAAACAAAGGCACCTCTGGAAGATGAGATCCCTGAGTCAATGCCAGTGACAGCACAAAAGTCACTAATAACCACTGCTGCTACTTCCTCATAGCAGATGGAAGAAAGATCTCAACCCTTGCCTCAAACTCCTCCTGCATCCTCTCAAAAGGATCAGATTGTAAGCACAGGGACCCCACAATATGAAGCTCTGGACCCACTCGGATCCATCTTCCACAGTCCTGATCCCAAAGACATGTCTCTTTCAACTCCTTTACCCTCACCCCCCATATTACCACCATCCATTATACCTTTGTTGCATGCAGTTGATGTTACACAGACACAAACCAGTTCCTCTCAATCACCTATCACTGAGAGTATACTCCCATAGGTGACTGGGTCTGATGCTGATATCTCTGCTATCCCAGCAACAACTGAGGAGGTTACACTGCATGAGTTACAAGTAATTCCTGTCAGTAGTTCAAGCGGAGCAACAACTACAAATGTTGGATCAACAGATCTGCATTTGGCCAGTTGTTTCATTAGTAAGACTCCCTTGAAGGCAATTTCTACAATAACACCTATGATAACCACCAGTGAGTATGTACTGCCCTCTGCTACCTTCTAAAGGTTATCTAGTGTTGAAGAAAGAAGTCCCCAGTACCAAGAACAAGGGGCATCAATGAATGACTTTTGGGACTCTGTTCCTAAGTCACACATTGGTACAACCACTGTTGGTGGGGATTCAGATGATCCTGTTAATTCGGGTGATGATTCAAAATATCAGGAATTAACGGGCAGGGTTGAAAACCTGGAAACCTCAGTTGCTGAAATAAAGGATATGGTGCAGCAGCTGTTAAAAGCTCAGAAAGCCCAATCCACTGCTGCTCCAGCTCAAGCACCTGCACAACAGGCACCTGCTGCAAATGAGTTAAGGAACATGTTCCAACCACTGCTGGAAAGACAAAAGCAGATGGCTGATCAGCAGCATGCTATGCATGTACAAAAGCTGATAAACATGGTGGAGTCAAGATTTAAAGATACTCAGGCAGATATTAAAGCTATCAAGGCTCATCTAAAAAGTGCTTCTGGAAAAGTTCCTCCCACTGTCCTCTTCATGAATGAACCCTTCCCAGATAATGCCAAAAATGAGGAGAAGATCAAGTGGAAAAAGAAAGGAATTGATGATGGCATCTTTATTGAGCCAGAAAATAGCCAAACCAAAGCTACTGTATCAACACACACCACATCACCACACACCACCATAACCACTGCTCCACCATCATCTGTGATCACATCACCAACAACAACTTCATCATCAAAAATAGCCACCCCATCATCACCTCCTGCCAAAAAGCAGAAGACAGCAGATGTTACAACATCTGCTGTAATGACAACAGTGGTTGAAACACCAGTTGTTTCAACTACTGTTAGTCAGTCACTCATCACCACTCAAACCCCTGCCATCACAACCCCTGCTCAAAAGCAGAAGACATCTGCTGACATATCAGTAGTTGTAATGACAACAACGGTTGAAACACCAGTTGTTTCAACCACTGTTAGTCAACCATCCACCACTGCTCTCACCATTCTCACATCACAACCAGCAAAGCTCTATACCAGAAAAAGAAAACTTACTCAGGCAAATGAGGACAAATATGATCCCATTGCTGCAAAATATCCATTGGAACAAGAAGCTAAAAAAAATGAGATGAGGCAATTCTACACTGATGATGATCCTTCAAACAGAAGATTTCCTTCACTCATTGAATTCATAGTCCCAGAAGACATGGATGAATACCTTGAGCTCAAAGCAAGACAGGCTAAGATAAGAGCCAAGGTTGAATGTGAAGGTCAAAGTGCTGAAGCCATTGCTGAAAGATTGGAATTTCTGCTCACAAAAGTCAAACAGATAAAAGATTTTGCACAAGAGCTGAGCAAAGAAAAGGCAGATCAACGAAAAGAGATGAGAAGAAAACTTCTTGCATACATTATGCAAGAAAAATTTTATCCTGCTGAAGAAAACCAATTTGAAGAATGGCCAATAGTGTCTTTAAAGCATGGGGTTGATAGGATTGATAGAATCAAGAATGATCCTAAAAGGAAGAAGAATGCTCCAAATTGGAGCAAATACAAAAAGCTCATCGCTGACCTAACTGCTGAGTACAAAAGAAAGAAACAGGAGCTGGTGGATGCAAAAATGGATACTGCCGAAGCCATATCAAAATGGTCAAAGCAGCAGACTGATGAAGACTATGAAAGGCTGAAGAAAAGGAAGATAACTGTTTCAGGCACTTCGAAGAAGCATGAACAAATGATGAAGCTTGAACAGCAGATTGAAAACCTCCAAAAACTATTCAAATCAGCAGATAATCCTATTCTTGTGTCAAACCAAGAAGAAGGAAAACAGTTGTCTAGTGAAGAGGTAAAAGAAAAGGAAGCTGATTACTTCAAGGATACCATCATGAAAATGGGTCTAAAAGATGATACGTCAGCAAAACTTCAAAACCTTTTTAAAGAGGTATTAACCAAACCTGCATCACCAAACACTTCAACAGGCATGACAAACATTGAGAGGCAAGAGCTAATTGAAAGAGAGACTGCAGAAGACATAGCTGCAGCAAACAATGTCATTGAAATGGCCTTTAAAAGAATGTCTGAAAGTCTGCAAGTGTTCTCAAGGCAAACATCTCCACACTCATCAAAAAATAAATCTCTCCCAAGAAACCCATTAAGATTAAAAGTACTAAAGTGGATGTCTGATCAAAAGACCCACGTATTGACCTTGGTCAGATCTAATGGCGAAATGAAGTATATATCAAGGAAAGAAGCACTAGGCCTTAGTGTTGAAGATTTGCAGGATCTCTTTGAACTTACATTGTGTAGGGATGAAGATGACCTGAGTTCCAAGGAATTTGAAGAAGAATTTAAAAGGCAAGCTAAGGAACTTTTGATGAGGAATAAAGGTCCACAATAATGAAGGGTGTTTGCATTATCTGTTCCAGGGGGAGATTGTTGGGATTGAACCCTACCAGAGGAACAGGTAATGAAAGCCAAAACCGGATCACAACTGTGGACTCAAAATAAGCAACTGTTTACACTTGGCTTTCCCCTTGACAGTGGTAATCTAACAGCTGATAGATCTTAAGTACTGCTCACTATAACAACTGATGAACCAAACACTGATGAAACTCTAAAGACTGCTGAAGACAAACACTGTTGCTCTATCTACTGTTGTTTCCTAAGTACTGCTGAAGACACAAGCACTGCTTATTCAAGGACTGATCACCTTTGAAGAAAGCACTGACGCTCAACATCAGTGCTCAGGCTACAACAGCGGAACGTGAAGCAGTAGTTTTATCTTGTCTTGTACTATACTTATAATCAGTTGTTTAACATCAGTAGTTTGTATAGAACAATGTTTATAGGTTGTTAGGTTGTTAGATGTCACTATCATGGTGACGTCAGCTGAGATGCCTCAGTGGTTTGGTTTGCCTATAAATGGAGCAGTACCCTGTACTGTTACATTTGATTGACTGAGTGGATTTTTCTTCTCCAGTCCAATCCTTTCATCTTGTGCAACCAACCTTGGAGTATCAGGCTGAGGGGGAGCTTAGTTCTGTAAGCATGCTTGTATTCATTTGCTTTGTAATTGAATCATTCAACTTAATGAGAAGCATTTGTTTACTAAACTATTTTCTCTCTTGATTGTGTTTACAAAATTTGTTTTTCATTTCCGCTGCACTTAATCTTATTTTATATTCATTGATTCGTCAAATTCATACAAACAAGCACAATCATGACAGCCTTCGATCCTAACATGTATAGAAGTGAATATTTATAGTGAAAAACTAATTTTTTTTAAACATAGCCGTTGGCCAACGGCTAGCCCAAACGGCTAGTTTTCCTGGCCAATGAGATCCCGCCATGTCAACTTGATAGCCCCGCCCAAAGCCCGGGCTGAATCCCCCGCCCAAGGGGCCACGCCGAAACCCAAACCCATCCGGAGTGGTGACTTAGACGCTTGTACCCAACCCACGCCCCAACCCTCGCCCCATACCCATAGTCTAAGAGCTCATTGCCAACCAACCAATCATCTGTGAACACGTCGTCACTCTATTGGCGCGGCTGTGAATGTGTGTGCAGTGTGGAGGTTAAGGAATGTGGATGGTCCCCCTACTCAACACACGGGTCTGACCCGAGTCATGGTGCAGCCTTTCAGATTCTGGGAAGCCGCTTCTATTTCTTTTTGTTTTGGTTTATTCTAAAATGGTTGTACGGTACAATTAGTATATGCATTATGCAACGCAAGTTGCAAACAGTTGTGGTCGCTTTACTTTAATGGCAGGCCATTTTCATTTCCGAATCCATTTTATATCTTTTCATTATTTCATTTATTAGTTGGTTAGGGCCGGCCCTTACCATGGCCGGGTGAACGCCGGTTTAAGGTCAAAAATGTTAAAGTGTTTGATAATTTTTTTTTGAATTTTTATATATGTTATATACATATATAATTAATACACTTTCTCAGCATTAAGACTGTCTCCAATGCAACGGCCTGCACTTACTACATGCATCCTAGTCATTACTGCCACATCAGCTTTTTACCCATCTTTTCCACATGCACTCTCTCTCCTTTATTTAACTCGAACCCATCCTTTCCACATGCATCATCTCTCTTCTCTATTTGGACCCACTTTCTCCACTTTCTCTCTCTCTACACTTAAGTGCACTTCACTACATGCAATACCCATTAAGTGCACCCCACCCCAATGCTTCCCTTACAAATGCACATGTCACATGTGTAAATGCAACCCCCCAACAAGAAGCGTTGGGGGCAGTCTAAGCGCAACAGAATGCAGCAGTAGCTTGGTTGCCCTTTAAAGCGTTTGTTTCGGGTTAGCCCACACCGGCTAGTTAACGATGGCCGTTAATGGAATAGAATGGGGAAATCGTTAACCCGTTAATTATGTTAATGGGAATGATGGTGGGGCCCATGGATGTGGGAACCAATCACATGTCACCTTTTTATTTTATTTAGTGATTGGTATTGACTGTTTATTTAATTTACAACACATTGTTAACGGACATTTAGTTAATTGTCAGGTTCTTATGTGTCAGTGACGTGGTGCTGATGTGGCAATAGATTTAGTTAACCCACAACACAGTCTTATGTATCTTTAAAAGCTCTATGTACAAGCTTTTGTTGCATATGATATATTTTACTTTTCTTTCTTAGAGTTTGAGTAAAAATACAAAATAACTCTTGTGGTTTCGTTTGTTTTTAACTTATTTTTTTAAAACTAAATACACGGATGATCATTGTGATTTAGCTAAATTACGTATATGATTACGGATCCATCGCAACGCACGGGCCCTCAATGCTAGTTAATTTTAATATTTAACAAAGAAATAACTAAATGTGTCGGGCCAATCCTGAAAATCCCTGAGAATTCAAGGGTTGGAGCGAGTAGAAATAATGGGCCTCTAATATATATATATATATATATATATATATATATATATATATATATATATATATATATATATATATATATATATATATATATATATATATATATATATATATATATATATATATATATATATATATAGGGAGGAGCTCATGCGAGAACCACCCTTATTGTGAGAACCTTGAGAACCAATGTGAACACAACCTAAAATAGCTAAAAAACCTAAAAAAAACCTAAAAAAACCTAACCCCCAACCCCCCCCCCAAAAAACCTAAACCCCCCACCCCCCCCAAAAAAACCTACCCCCCCCAAAACCTAACCCCCCCCCCCCAAGCTAAAAAAACCTAAAAAAAACCTAAAAAAACCTAAAAAAAACCTAACCCCCACCCCCCCCCCCCAAAAAAAACCTAACCCCCCCCCCCCAAAAACCTAAACCCCCCCCCCCCCCCCCAAGCTAAAAAAAACCTAAAAAAACCTAAAAAAACCTAACCCCCACCCCCCCCCCCCCCAAAAACCTAAACCCCCCTCCCCCACCCCCCAAAAACCTAACCCCCCCCCCCCACCCAAGCTAAAATGCTAAAAACTAAACCCCCAAAAAACCTAAACAAATCTAAAAAAAATCTAAAAAAATCTAAAAAAATCAAAAAAAAATCTAAAAAATTTTTTTTGATTTTTTTAATATTTTTTAGGTTAAAATCGCTACTTTTCGAAGCAAAAAAAAAAAAAAATTTTTAAAAAAAAAAAAAAATAAATTTTTTTTTTTTTTTTTTTTTTTGATTCGAAAAGTAGCGATTTTAACCTAAAAAATATTAAAAAAATCAAAAAAAAATTTTGTATGTGATTTTTAGCTATTTTTAGGCATTTTTGGTGTGTTCACATTGGTTCTCGCGGTTCTCACAATAAGAGGTGGTTCTCGCATGATCTTCTCCCTATATATATATATATATATATATATATATATATATATATATATATATATATATATATATATATATATATATATATATATATATATATATATATATATATATATATATATATATATGGTAGGGTTCATGAGTGAACAATGGCGTATTTGTGAACAAAATGAACTTATCCTGACCATTGACTTTGTAGATCTAGATTTTCTCTTTAGTGGCAAGATTGTAATTATCTTTCGTGTATATATATATGGTAGGGTTCTAGAGTGAACAACCTCACAAGAGTGAACTACGTGAACCAGTGTTGTAGAGATCGCTAGACGTCAGTCGGGCGGTGGAGTACTGACTAGGGATTAATCGGATAGGAATTTATATATATAATTTTTAAATTTATATATATACACCTACACTAATATCAATATAATACTCAAAAATAGTTCAAAATTTAAACAACGAAGTTTAAAACATCGCAATTTAAGTATTTAAATATTCAAACATTAACCATCAGTCATGATATTATGGAATATGTTTTAATGGCTTAAAACATGTTTTTTTTTGGGCCAGATTGTAACTAAACAACTTGGGCCATGTATTTAATGGTTTAAAATATTTGTTTGGGCCAGATTTAAACTAAAAAAGAGTGGGCCGACTAGAAACGATTTGGCCGATTTGGACCGCCTTGCACTGACTAGGACCGACTTGGACCGACTACCGATTAATGGTCCGACAAGCTCAAAATTAATCAGTTAACGCCCGACTAGCGCCTAGTGTAAAATTCGAGAGGACCTTTCAATGATATCAAACAGATACTTGTGAATGTGCGGAAATCAAACACAAGTTGATTCAAGGATAAACAAACAAAACCAAAACAATATATAAGTGAAACAAACCAGAAAATCTTGCATTCAACGATTAACGAGACTGATACAAGACTTCACAAAGCTTTCGGTTGCCTATGCCTTTCTACGCACTGATCAACCTCAACCTGATGGTAGAGGTTTACTTAAATACTAAACATATGGGTTGAAACCCTTAGGCCCACTCGAAAACTTATACAAAACCCACTTAAACATATCGACCCAAAAGTAAAATGAACAAAACAAACACATTAACCCTTGAACTATGTAACCCTCTATGAATAAACCTTCAGGTTCCAACAATCTCCCCCTAGGTTTATGCATAGAGGATCTTGAGACTTCAACGACCACTGCTACCACCCAAATGATCCTTGAGTCTACCAAACCCTTTAGTGCGAATATGAATGGCTGAAGCAACAGCAGCAGTCCATCCTTTTACAATTTCTTCATACTTTCCAGTGGCTCTAATTTGATTTCAAGCTAACACTTCCAAGTCTTCAAGAGCAAGACTCAACAAATCAACTTGATCCACCAAACGAAAGTTCACATCGTCATCACAAACAATCACTGCCTGCCCTAAACGCTCATCATATGCCCAAAAATGCAATGACTTCAAAGCACCTTTTGGAATCTTCTTCACCAAAGGAATCACCTTTTCTTTGTCAGTAGCTGGCCAGTGAACAATCTTCATTCTCTTGTTTGTGTATGGATCTCTAACGCCTTTAGCTGATTTAACAAGAGACTCCGCAGTGTGCATGGAAGGAAAACCACGTAAAACCTCCCTCTTCAATCTCTCGAAAAAAAAATATCCACGACCTCCAGGCTTATCATCCATATAAGGTGAATTAGACAAGTTTGTCAAATTAACCTTTGTAAAAGTCTGAAACTGAGCTGGATTCTTGTACCACTCAACAGGTCCAACCTTTCTCTTTATCCACCATCTATGACGATCATGATCAAATCCCCAGCTAACCATACCAGATCTATTTCCAACTTTATCATAGAGAGTTTCACCAACATCCATTAAATGATGAGTTGCTTGAGCATCATCATCATCATCAGGATTAAGATTCTTGTTCTTCAGTATAACAAACTCCCTTTTCTTCTTAATTCTCTCAGCCTTTTCTTTTTCTGCAACTGGATCAGTCACCCTTTCAAAGTATTTCTCCATAGCAGCACTTCGCTCAGCATCATCTCTATCAAAGGCTTTTCTTCTGTTTTCTACATCTGTTGGATCAGAAAATTCATCTCCAAATTTCTTCTCCAGCTTTCCACGTAAATCATACACCATATTGAACAACAAAATGACATCTCCTTGAAGCTGTTCAATCTGTTGATCTTTCTTCACTATAGTATCTTCAAGTTGGACAATCTTGGCGTCTTTATGAATAGAATCTTGCTCGAGCACAACCATTCGTTTCTTCATCTCCCTCATGCTAATAAACTCATCATCACTTGAGTCATCATCAAAAAGCATCCTCAATGGCTCTTCAATTCTCTTACCACTTGAACTGCCAGGTTCATCATGAACAGTCCCAGAAGGACCTGCATCTTCAGAAGCAATAGATGGCATTGTCTCAATTAAAGGCTCAGAAACAACATTTGCAACTAGTGTATCTGTTGAGGTAGTCTCCAACACACTTCCTTGAGTTTCAGCATTAAACTCAAATATGTCTTCTTCAGTAGAGGTGGTATCAGTGACACTTTTCTCAAAGTCGAAGTCATACAAACCTTCATCATCTTCAGCAACATTCAAGAGTTTATCTTTGTTTTGCTCAACATACATTCCGAGTCGAGGATCCCTCCTTTCCCGCTTCAGAGGCAATGAATCAGGATCCTTTGGGTTCTCACTAGGCTATTCATTTGATACTGTAAGATTGGAAGGAGGATTTCCCATCTTATCAGTTACAGACTTTAACAACAAAGCCAAATTTTCAGCAGTAATCACAGATGGAACAACAGAAACAGCAATGTCAGCTTCAGCTTCAGGAGGAAGCTCTTCATCGTCTCCTGAATCACACATAATCTTTATGCCTTCATCATCAGAGTTAATTGTTAAAATCTCTGTCTCAGGCTCATCTTCAGTGACACCTTGAGTATCATGTTCTTCAGCAACTATAGCATTTGCAGGTGCATTCATTTGCGCAGCATTCATTGGAACATGTTGCACTATTACTGGATTGGCAGCTACATCTTCAGTCTCTGCAAATTGACCAAATTTCTCTAAAGGAATTAAACTTCAAATTTTTTTTCAGTACCCTTCTTTGGAGTGAGAGCACCAAAACAAGCCGGACCCATGGGTTTCAGCTCCAATGTGTTTTCAGATCTTTCCAGCTCTGGATAACTAGTGTTGAGAATCATTTGCAGAAATCTTGGGTACATAAGAAACTTGTCCTTTCTAATTCCAATCACATTTCTCTTCATAGCTTCAAAGACATACTTTGAGTAATTGAAAGTTTCGTTTGTTATCACACCAACAAGAGCAGCAGGCTGTGTGATATTCAACTGATCTGTACCTCCTCTGTTTTCTGTCATACATAGAATAAACATGTGCACCAAAAGACGCCAGTAAGGATGCACAAACTTTTTTATCAGAGGTGGATACTTCCCTTCATAACTCAATATAGGCAGTATTGCATCGACAGTGCCAGCGGGAAGATCAATAGGATCTGTTTCTTGATCATTAAATTGCAGTACCTCTCTAATCATCTGCTCTGTCACAATAACGACGTTTTTCTGAATCTCAGTAACAATCGCTCCCTTTCCATCAGCTTCAAGTGCATCGAACCTTGCGTTTTTCCAGAAATCTTGAATGAGACCTTCATAGATGACTGGATTTTCTCGTAATGCATGAATGATACGGCAACTGTTGAGACCTTTCATCAATGAAGTGTACATCTTCTTGTGTTTCTCCAGAGGAGGTGCTAAGTATCCCGCTTGATTGTGTGTGGAAATAAACTTCAAATCCATGTTCTGCATCAAACACAAACATATTAGGAACATGAAGAGTTCAACAAAATGCTTGAATCAAATATAGAAATCTCAAACTTTAAAGTCAACAATCTGAACAGGTCAACAGAACCATGACTCGAGACCATTTAATTGAGTCGAGACCATGAGTCGAGACCTTGAGGTCTCGAGTCGAGACCTTGTGATTTCTTGTCGAGACCCTGAATTAAGAGTGTGAGATCTCGAGTCGAGACCAAGAGATTGCGACTCGCAACCACTAGTCTCGAGTCTTCAAGTATTATGAGTCGAAACCACACAAACACTTTCATCTGTCCAGTTTTTTGGATAAAAAACCCATAAACACCCTTTGATTTCCTTGAAGACCAAATCATATTCAAACTAGGGTTCATATTAATCTTCAAATCTTCAAAAATTCATCATCAGATCTTCAAATCACCTGCAGAACATCAACAACATAATCATCAAATACCTTCAAATCTTTAAATTTGGACGAGTCGAGACCGGAAGTCACGTCGGAAACAGTGAAGGGTTGCCGGAGTTTTGAGAGAGAATGAGAGAATTTCGGCTGGTCTCGAGTGAGAAATGAGGTCTCGACTCGAGACTTGGTTTTTATACCTCATCCCTAATAAGGACTGGGCCTTTGAATTATGGGCCGAGACCAGAGTTGGGCTTAAACTATTTCACATGAAATTTAAGGATTTCTCGATTAATTTTAATTAAGATAAAATCCTTTAAAAACCCAATTTTCATTTTAATAACCCGATTTAATTTCTGAGCACGTTCTATGAATGCAAAACCTAAACAAAAATAAATAATATAAACTATTATTTACAAAACAAAAATAGGAAATCACATAATTGCCCAGGGATCAAATCACGAGGTTTTGGGCTTGACTTCACTTATCGACACTGATCTACTACTGAATGATCTAAACGATTGCCAGTATTTTTGTCCACTTAAACTCACCTCCCTAGACCTTTTCTATATAACTGCCTGTAACAAGTTTTATCATGTTTTGATTTCTTAACAATGAACACCCAAATAAATACTTGTCAAATCCCGGAAATATAAATAGCACACTCTATCATGCAAGTATCTTCCCTACCGCATATTTCACATCCAATCCAGATTTCTGAAATCTTAACTGGGAGTAGATTGAGAAGAGAACAGAATAGATCTTTTGCAGAGATGGTATAATATACAGATCAAATGAGTTTTTCTCTATTTGATATAGGTTTCTTGGGGTTTCTTTTGGGCACTAGAGGGCCTCTTTCGGGTGTGTTAGATCTAAAGCGCGACAACATACAACTAGGTCAGCATGTATCTGGATGCAGCAGAAGCTGTCGTTGCCTAGCACCTCCAGGTCAGCATGTATCTGGATGCAACAGAGGAGGTACACGACTTTTTCAGAAAAGATTTCAGAATCAGATCAAAATTGTGTGTATCGGGACAACATACAGACATTCAAATAGAAATGAGCTAATTCCAAGTGACTTTCTTTCCTGGGGTCATGCACAAATTTTAGTTCTGAACAGAAACAAGCAATGTTTCCAGCCTTAGGATAGAGCCTACCAACACATCATACTAGAGTCAAACCATTTCGATACTGGTCTTACATGAGTCAGCCCTCTACCATGATGTGAAAATTCATTTCATTTCCCATGTCATGCAATGCTTCTTTTTGTATTTTCAATTTTTTAATGTTTTTGTATTTTTCAATTTTTTAATGTTTTTGTATTTTTCATAATTTTCTCCCCCTAAATTTGAGCATAAATAAAAACTATCTAAGAATAGAAAACTTTATGAACAAATTTACCTATGAAATAAAACAAAAACATGCTCAGTCAGTAAAACGGATCATTTTCAGAAAATCCACAAGCACTTGAAATTTCGAACCGCTGACAGGTTTGGTGAACAAATCGGCAGCATTTGCATCTGTGTCGATTTGCTCCAATTTGATAAGACCTCGGTCAAAGCAGTCGCGTATAAAATGAACTTTAATATCATTGTGCTTGGTTTTTGAGTGGAAAACAGGATTTTTCACAATTTGTATGGCAGCATCATTATCACAGTACATGGTAGTCTTAAGATAAGTCAAACCGTAGTCCTGCAATTGATGTTGCATCCACACTACTTGAGAGCAAGACGCCGAAGCTGCAACATATTCTGCTTCAGCTGTGGAATAGCTACCGTTTGTTGCTTCTTGCATTGCCAAGAAATAAGCCTGTCACCCAAAAATTGACATCCAGCAGAGGTGGATTTCCTGTCCTTGTCAGTGCCTCCAAAATTACTGTCAGAAAACGCAAACAGGTCAAAATTCGAATCCCTCGGATACCACAGACCAAACCTAGGTCGGCCTTTAAGGTACCGAAAGATTCGTTTAACAGCAGTAAGATGAGAAGTTTTAGGATTAGCCTGATATCGTGCGCAATTGCAGACAGCAAACATGATGTCAGGACGACTAGCTGTCAGATACATCAACGATCCGATCATAGACCGATAAAGTCGTTGATCAACAGGGGATCCTTCAGCATCTTCAGTTAACAACGGTCTTTCTGCCATTAGAGTTTCTGCCGGTTTAGCGTCAGTGAACTTGAATTTCTTCAGCACATCGTCCACATATTTCCCTTGATGAATTAGAATGCCCCGTGAATCTTGTTTAACTTGTAAACCCAAAAACAATGTCATTTCACCGAGTGCACTCATCTCGAACTTCTTTTGCATAACTCTCTCAAACTCTTTGCAAAGCTCCTCACTTGTAGACCCGAAGATAATATCATCGACATAAATTTGAACCAAGATTTGATCCTTGCCCACTCTTTTGATAAACAGAGTCTGGTCTATCGTGCCACGTGCATACCCATGAGCCAGAAGATGCTCAGTTAGAGTAGCATACCAAGCTCGTGGTGCTTGGTGCAATCCATACAATGCCTTGTCAAGCTTGTAGGCATATTCTGGATGATCTGGATGAACAAATCCCGGTGGCTGCTCAACAAAGATTTCTTCCTTCACATCTCCATACAGAAACGCTGTCTTGACGTCCATCTGATACACAGTGAACCCCATATATGACGCGTAGGCTAAAAAGATTCGAATGGCTTCAAGTCGAGCAACCGGAGCATATACTTCATCATAATCCAGACCCTCTATTTGTTTGAATCCTTGGACCACCAATCGTGCTTTATTACGAACAATAACTCCTTCAGAATCTTGCTTGTTCCTGAAGACCCAGCGAGTTCCAAGGTTGCGTTTTCCTTTTGGCAACTCCACCAGTTTCCATACTCCGAGCTTCTCAAACTGGTTTAACTCTTCATGCATAGCATCAACCCATCCTGGTTCCTGCAACGCTACATTAATAGTTTTAGGTTCAATTTGAGAAATGTAGCTAGAGTATAAGCACAAATTAATGGTTCCTGATTGGCTTCTGGTTTGAACGCCTGCACTGACAGGACCGATCACATTCTCAATAGGATGATTTCTTTGAACACTTGTTGGAATGACAAATTCAGGGATCGTCTCGTCTAGAGATGTGTGCATGTTGTTTGACTCCCCCTCATTAGGTGCTACCGAACTGTGATTCACGGGAGTGGTAACAGTACACTCTTCAGGAATAGGATCAGCAAACAGTTCTGATCCAGCTGTATTAGGTGAAATTCCACTAGATTGTGCACCTTCAGGAGATTGATGAGACATTTGTTGAGGCAGCGGATGCTGTGTAAACACCATTCTCGGTGGGTCAATGGTGTGATGTCTGAAGCTTCCTTCTGTCTATTCTTCTTCTTCAGTATCTTCAAAAGACAATGGTTGCTTTGGAGTAGATATGTCTGCATCTGAAGAAACACTTGACAAAATGTTAAATGATTTAAACAAATTTGCATAATCATATAACCAATCTGGTCCAACTCTAGCATCTGTAGCATTTTCTTCGAGCCATTCAATGTTGCACGACTCGACGACCTTTTTAGTTACTTTGTTGTATACTCTATAGGCAGAGCCTTTTGCATATCCAACAAAGAAACATTCGTCCCCTTGGACTTCAAACTTTCCATTAGAGTCCATAAGTAATAATACACATGGACATCCAAAGATACGAAAGTGTGAAACCGAAGGTTTACGTCCTTCCAGAATCTCATAAGGAGTTTTCATATGACGTTTATTTACTAAAGCATGATTCTGGACGTAACAAGCCGTGCTAACTGCTTCAGCCCAAAAGAAACTAGGAAGCTTCGAGTCAGCCAACATAGTTCGTGCAGCCTCGATAAATTTCTTCTTTCAGTGACTCCATTCTGTTGAGGAGTTCGTGGTGAACTATACTGACGATCAATTCCATTTTTAGTGCAGAATGTATCCAAAGTAACGTTCTTGAATTCTGTTCCATTGTCAGATCGAATAACCTTCACTTTGGTGCTTGCTTGATTTTCTGCCAGAGTGATGAATTGCTTCAACAAAGACTGCAGTTTCATTCTTGTGGCTGAGAAAATACACCCAGGTGTAACGTGAATAATCATCAACGATTACGAGACAATAAGCTTTCTTGCCAATACTTAACACATTCAATGGACCAAAAATATCCATGTGAAGTAATTCGAGCACGGCTTTCGTTGAGGGTGCAGGTTTAGACTTATGAGGTTTTCGATGAACTTTTCCTTTCGCACAAGCAACACATTTTTCAACCAACATGAAATCTTTGATTGCAAGATCAAGGACTAGTTGACCTTTAGCCAGTCGGTTCAGATTCTTCATGTTCACATGCCCAAGGCGACGATGCCATATTAGACCATCATGTTCTGAAATCTTCGAGAATAGGCAAGTAACTTCTTCACACGGTTTCTTGTTCATATCAATCACATAAGCGTTTCCTCGTCTCTCTGCTGACATTAAGAACCAATCTTCTGGAATGACAATCCCAGGTTTAAGTACATAACATCCTTTCTTTGTAAAGTGAACTGAATTTCCTCGATCACAAATCTGAGAGATGCTCAACAGATTGTGTTTTAGTTCTAGAACATAGTTAACATTCTCGAAGCTTAAAACACCGTTTCTTACTGTTCCTTTTAGTGTGATCCTTCCTGATTCTCCTCCTGCAACATTCTCGAAGCTTAAAACACCGTTTCTTACTGTTCCTTTCAGTGTGATCCTTCCTCATTCTCCTCCTGCAAATGAGACATATCCACCATTAAATTCTTTTACATTTATCAGTTGGGATAAGTCTCCTGTCATGTGCCTGGAACAGCCACTATCCATGTACCAAAGTCGCACGGTAGTCCTCCACAGCTGTTCCTGCACGATTAGCGGGATTAGTTAGATCTAGGAACCCAGCCCATGGTGGATCTGGGTTTTCCTTGTGCATCAATATATGTCACTTTTTGCCAAATTAGATTGTCTTTGATCAGAAATCTTGAAGGATTTTTCATGAGAGATCTTTGGCGAAATGTATTAGATTGTGCAGCACCAGTTTTGGGTTTCCAAAATGTGTTTGACCAATTTGAATTATAGTTACCAAAACCATTATGTTGATTTCTTTGAAAACTGTTCTTTTGATTTTGATTTCGACGTTTTGATGCATTCCAATCTTGATCAGAAGGTTTAGTTTTGCGATAGTTGTGCTTCATTGTCTTAGACCTTTCAGTCGTCATTGACTCTGAACAACGATATCGGTTAGACTTGACCTTCTGATTTTGTACAAACTTCTTCTTGGACAGGGCACTTGGGAGTTGAACGCAGTTTCTGGCAATGTGTCCAGCAATTCCACAATTAAAACATGTTTGTCGTTTCATTGAGTGAGTATTTTGAAAATTTTGATACTTTAATGAAGAATCTTTGTTTGGTTTTGAATGATTGGACGTTTTGGTTTTCCTAATATGTTTTGCTTGTGGCTGTTCTGAGCATTTTGGTGTCTGTTGATTAGAATTTACACATTCATGTGATGT
Source organism: Helianthus annuus (assembly GCF_002127325.2). Taxonomy (NCBI): domain Eukaryota; kingdom Viridiplantae; phylum Streptophyta; class Magnoliopsida; order Asterales; family Asteraceae; genus Helianthus; species Helianthus annuus. The sequence goes on from NC_035439.2 coordinate 15,349,401, forward strand.
TGATGAACAATTTGACACCCTTTCTTTACTGTGATCATCATCTAAAGTTGATGTTTTAAAAACATTTTCTGATGATTCTTTATTTATCTCAAACCCTTTTTCTTCTTTACTAATTAAATTCAGTTTCAGTATTTGAACATGCAGAAGTCTCATCAATATGCGCTTCATCAACGCATTTATCATGTGAAACTAATTCAGGTTCAATTTCAACTACAGTTTCCAATGGGATCCCACTAGATTCAACATTAGGGATGCCCACTGAGACAGATTCAGAAGAAGAATCACGATACTCTTGATTTTCTTGTGAAGAAGTTTCAGTGGTTTCACTGAATGTGTCCCGAGGGACCTCACCTGTAACACTGTCATCAACCAAGGGGTTAGAAACATCACATTCACAATCATTTGCTGAAGAAAATTCATCACCAGACTTATTGTTCAAAGTTTCAACACAAACATTATCAGTTTTGCCCAAAACATCAGGCTCACTAGACGAAACATAAGCACAAAACGACGCAAACAAAGACCGACCAAAAGCAATATCAGATTCAGTTTGTTCAAAATAATTTTCAGAAATATTAGAATGAACAACTGGTTCACTCCCAAGAACATCTCCACACTTTACTTCAGAAAATTTATCTGCACATGAAGACGAAGTGTTAGGATCAATTGAGCCTTTAGAAAAAAAATTTGTTTGAGTAGACCTCTGCTTCTCAATTGGTCTGTCAGTAAATGATGACTTATTGTTTTTGGGACCATAAGTCATTTAACTTTCATTCATCATCTCCTCCTCAGTCATAGGTAAATAACTATAATTATCATTATAGGGAGGAGGAGTCTGATTGTAACCCAAACCATGCCCTTTCTTTTCCTTGTATGCAAGCTGTTGATCACACAAGTTTTTGACTAATTTGCTGGAAGAATAAAATTTCTTTATATTAAGTTCATTTATTTGATATCTATCTCTGATATCTTCCAGTTCTTTAGTCACGTTGCACAATTTCTCCTGAACGTATAAGAGTTGAGTTGTTTTCACGCTTACATCATCCTTGAGTTTGGTGATGTCTTTTCGCTGAGCTTCAATCTTTTCTTTATGAAGTTTTTCGTTTTTTGATAACGTAAAATTTTTATTTTTTATATCTTGATAATCTTGAATTAGCTCAGCATTATGAATTCTATAAGCCTCAACTCTTTCTCTACATTCAGGAGTACAGAAAGCAAAAAGTACCTCTTCTTTGGTGAGACCTGTGACTGGAGCTGAAAGAATCTGAGTCATAAGAGCGAGGTTTTCAGCTGAAGTCTCCTCCTCAGGTGCTGGAGTCTCATCCTCAAAAGCAGAAACTTGATCATTAGAGGTCATGAAAGCAATGTTGTTTGAATTAACTTGATTTTCTGGAGCTGAGATGTTCAGTCGCTCAATTTCCGAACTCCAATCAAAGTTGATATCAGGCTGAACCACCAAGGCTTGAGCTAGTCCCAGAGGTTGAGGACTTCCACCAGCAGCAGCATCATCCGTTATACTCGATGTGGTCACAAGAGCTCTCTCCCGATTAGGTGTAGCGGGCTGGGCTAGAGTCTGTTCTCTACTAATCGGTGGCTTGGTGCAGTTTCGAGCATATTGTCCTTCCTCATGACAGTTGTAACAGCGTAGACTAAAAGGCACTGTAGACGCTCCTGTAAACGAAGCACCCCATTTGTTTTTACCAGTTCTTTTCATAAACCTTGTTGCCCTGAAAGCTGCCATCGCCATCTGCCATGTGATGTCCATTTCTTCAACATCATCAGGATGAATCTGATGTAAGTCATCGCCACACCATTTAGGAGGATTAATTTTTCCTGCAACAAATGCATTCAAACAGTTTATAACAGAGGCTGCGATATCCAGATTTTCTTTAGACTGTTGTGTAAAGAAAGCAATCATCTCATTTTTCACAGCGGAAGAAGGAGCAGCAGTAGACGTATTTGAAGATGGAGCAACAGTAGATTGTGATGGAGCAGTTTGAGTTGAAGATCCAAAGTAATAGACATTTGTTGAGGTAGGTGGAGATTTAGCAGACGCCGCATTGCTAAACATTTGAAATCCTCCTTGAGACAAGAGAGCTGCATTGTTGTTGTTTGATGAAGCGGGAGCGACAGAAAACCCTGCAGCTAGCATGCTATTCTTGTAATTAGTTTCTCTTTGTTTGTCATCCAGCTCACATGCCTTGATATGAGAAATCATCTCAGACAAACTGCACCTAGCGAGATCCTTGGTTTTCTTGATCATAGCAACATGGTGATCCCAGCTTTTCGCCAATGCATTCAGAAGCTGTCTATTTGTCGAAGCATTTGATGTATGAATTTCTTCCATCTGCATTTGAGCAACCAGTTTGACAAACCTTTGAAGTTGGTTATCAACAGTTTCTCCATAGATATGGTTGAAATTGTTGAAATTTTGTCTCAGCAAATTTCTTCGACTCTCCTTCATGTCCTCGTTCCCTTCATAAACACCGATCAGAGATTCCCACAGTTCTTTGGCTGATTTGCAAGTACGAAAACCGATAGCAATGTCTGGACCCAATCTCATGGTCAAATAGGAAAGTGCTCTTTCATCTTCTTCAACTATTATGAAATCATCTTCAGTATATTGACTAAGGGGTTTCTTTATTTTCAGACCAGGTTCAGTAGGACTCTCCGTCATGATCTCCCTTGGACCTCTCAGAATACGTCTCCAAATCTTGGAATCTTTCACCTTCACATGTTGTTCAAAACGCCACTTCTATTCAGGAAAGTCATTTGCATCAGTCAACCTTGGAATGCGTGTAGTGGTCCCAACCTTTGAATCCAGTTCTTGGTGTTTGTTAAGGGCAGCCAAGTCAACGTTATTTGCAGACATGATTAATTAATTAATTAATTATGTTTTAAGTCCAAAGGTGAATGTTCAAAGTTCAAAGTCCAAGGTCCAATTCACGTTGCAGATCGTCGATGCGAGTCGAGACCACGGTTGCGAGTCAAGACCAAAAGTAGGCAACTCGAGACCTCAGTTGGTTGCGAGTCGAGACTAAAAGTAGACAACTCGAGACCTCAGTTGGTTGCGAGTCGAGACTAGTAGTTGATGACTTGAGACTGATTCTAGTTGTGAGTCGAAACTGGCAAGTTGATAACTCGAGACTAAAGTAGGTTGCGAGACAGGACAGTGATGTTGACAAGTCGAGACAGCAGGTTGCGAGTCGAGACCAAATGTTGATAAGTCGAGACAGCTGGTTGCGAGTCGAGACCTGCAAAACAAATGTGAGATATAACTGTTGACCCGTAATCCCTGATTTTCAGCACTTTTCAAAATTCAAAGATATCGAAATCTTCAAATTTTCTTTGATCACCAAATCTCTGAAAAATCAGCAAACAAATCACTGAAATCACACGAACCAAAATCAGTACAATCTTTCAATATTTTCTATGAACAGTTTGAAGATTGAATGATCCATAGATAGAACATGCAATCAAAACTGTTGTCACTGCAAAACAAACACTAGCAAAAAACCGGATCAGTAATATAAGATATCCTTGAATCAGAATGATATCCAAACCGAACCAAGAATCGGTTTCTTGGCTCTGATACCAATTGTAAAATTTGAGAGGACCTTTCAATGATATCAAACAGATACTTGTGAATGTGCGGAAATCAAACACAAGTTGATTCAAGGATAAACAAACAAAACCGAAACAATATATAAGTGAAACAAACCAGAAAATCTTGCATTCAACGATTAACGAGACTGATACAAGCCTTCACAAAGCTTTCGGTTGCCTATGCCTTTCTACGCACTGATCAACCTCAACCTGATGGTAGAGGTTTACTTAAATACTAAACATATGGGTCGAAACCCTTAGGCCCACTCGAAAACTTATACAAAACCCACTGAAACACATCGACCCAAAAGTAAAATGAACAAAACAAACACATTAACCCTTGAACTATGTAACCCTCTATGAATAAACCTTCAGGTTCCAACACCTAGGCGCCGATTAATTCCGATTTTTTACAACACTGACGTGAACTGATCTGGACTATTGATTATTATGATCTTGAGATTTTAAATGGGAGGCATGATTGTAATTATTTGGTTAGTTTTTAGTGTTTTATTAAAAACAAAATGGGTAAAAGTGTAATTACATTAATTGGATATTTAAAATCCAGAAACTAAATAGTTTCCATATTCTCTGATATCATAAAATCCCGTAATTATCTATAGGTTAGTTTATCAATCCCTTGATTTCCCTTTTAATCAAAATCGCATATCCTCTTTCTCTCTAACCTTCATTGGAGACGACAAATAAACGAAGAGGAACACCGTCAGATCATTCAAATCGCCGGAAAAAATCATCTGATTTTCAACCAATAAAGGTACACAATGTAAATCTTAATATTTATATGTTTCAGAAAGTAGTTGCATGTGGTGTTCATTTTATTAATGAACTAAGAACATCAAATCAGAACTAGGGCTTGAATATTATGTTCGTAAAGTTGTTTAGTTACAGTGATTTGGTACAATGGTGTGATTTTTAGGAGTAGTTATTCGATTTCACGGTAAATTACTTTGAAGGAGAATGTTGATTTAACAAATTAGGTGATATTGCTCTGTTTTTATTCGAGTGTAGGCATGTGTGTTTGCTTTAGATAACCTAAAACCAATGATGTACACCTGTGTACGTTGTGGTTAATTCGGTTGAGATGGTAGGAAAATTCTCGCTGTACACATGTGTACAGCATGGTTAACAAAGCTGATTTTTTTGCTCTGTTTTTTTTTTATTTTGTTGAATAATAAGTTTGATTAAAGAGAATGATGGATTGTGATATGTTTTTAAGTGACTTTAGGCTCTTCAGTTGGTTGACTTGTTGTGGAGTCGTTTATGTACATATGTGTACTGCTTGCCGAAAAGTGTTAATTTTATGAATGTGAAATTATAAAATGTGTACACATGTGTATGTCTACTATGAGATGAATTGAACATTGATATGTTAGACCTCTTATTTGTCTTGCTTCCTTGTTATGTATTGTTTTTTGGTTTTCTTAATAATATTACGGTTATGTACATTATCATAATAGTACTACAATCAATAAAGTTTTCTAGCTGAGTAATTTCATTTGTGTTTGCATTTGTAGGTTCGAAACGATAACAATGAGAAGAAGTAAGTTTTAGGTTTTTTAAAAGATGAAATGATTGAATTGATTGAATATACATTGAAATAAATTTAATAGGAACATATGTAATTTAAGTTTGTAGGGGGGAAAAGCGAGAGGATAGCTTGTATATTGGTATGTAGACTTAATAACACAATAAATTGCCCTATTGAATGTTCGCACGACGAAGAAATGGACAATATAGGTGAAAATGTTGTCATATTAGAGTCCATAAATTAATAACAACGTGTTGGATACATTGATTGTAAACTATGTTGTAGCTTTTTCATATAGTTGATTTAAATAATTATTAAGAAAACAGTACCGAATATTATGTTGTAGCTTTTTTCATAAATAAAGGGACTGTAAGGAACGGATGGCCGTTGCAAAGGATGTTGAAGTAGGCTATAAGAAAGATGAAGGTAATATTATGAAAATATGTCTTTTATATTTTTCTATTTATATTGTTTAAATAATGATATTGTAAGAGTTTGTTTTTTGTATTCATTGTCTGTAGGTGTTGATGCTGAAAAAACTGGTCCGCATGTATAGAAGAATCAGTACACATGTGTACCTCAGACATAAATATTATACACAAACAAAAAATGACTAAAAACTCAAGTTCAAATATTGCTGAAACGACAACAAATACTAACAATCTTGACATGTTCATTACAAAAATTTATGGAAATCACTAGTCATACAATACACACCTGGACGATCCATTGTTGTAACGAAAACATTATCGTCAACATTTTGGATAGAATTGTGATTATTGATTTCTGGGTCGGCCATGAATGAAAGACGGTAAGACTACCGGCAAAAATACAACTACGTCTCAATATAGCCAAACACAACAATTTACTTACAAACACAACAATCAAGTTCTAAGTCAATAATCAAGTTCTAAGTAAATATAGTCCCAAACTGCAAACAATTTATTTACAAACCTGGTTTTTACAGTGGACTGCCGGAAAAAAAAAGTTTCATAAACAAATCTGGGTTGCGATGATAAAGCAGCAGCAGGAAATCAAAGTTTTCAGGTTAATGTTTCTAGATTATTATTCATCGGGAATCAATGTACTCCAATTATTCTTCGTCGGAATCTTATTTTGGCTCCGATTAATGTCCGAAGGAACAATTGACGGAGACGACAATAATCGATCTTCCGGCGACGACAATACCCAGTCAAATAGCGGCAAGGATACAATTGACGGCGTGCGCAATAATCGATCTTCCGGCGAGATATGAAGTGATGAACGACCAAATATGAACTTGAATTTTCTGGATTTATGAAATTGATGAATGGCCGACGTGAAATTTGGATGATGATTGCATAAAAATATGGATATTTGTTGAAGAGATTATGAATGATAATCTTGAGAAATAAAAAATATGTTAAAGATTTTGAATTAATAATCTTATTATGTAACTGATTTGAAATAATAATAAAATAATTTAAATTCATTTTTTTTATAAAATTACAATCCTACCCTTGTCAACTGTATATGGAATGAAGTGTCCAGATCAGTTCACTCTTGGGATTTTGTTCACATTTGAACCTAATCCTATATATATATATATATATATATATATATATATATATATATATATATATATATATATAGGATACAGATCCGTTAGGAACCACCCTTTATTGCGAGAACCGCGAGAACCAATGTGAACACATGGCAAATTTGTAATTAAGTGACATTTAATAAAAAAACATGCGCTCCTCTTATTTCAGCCCCTGTTCACTATCGTCGTTTACATTCTAGGGTTTCGCTGGAGATTTTGCTTAATCGGCAACGGAGATCTTCGACAGTGACTAATCTCTCCCATTTCACGGCGGCGATATACACATCTTACAGGGGATTCAATTGGGATACTGATTTCGGCGTTGGGATACTAATTTCGGCTACACATGGCTTCATCTGACTCATCTCGTGTTGGAGTTGAACCTATGGCATCTGATGATCATCATACAACATCTTCTGCATATAATCCACATCCCGATTCTGGTTTTTGCGGCCCATCTGATGTCAATGTCAATCCTATTTCTGCCGTGGGTCCGTCTGATGTTGATGTCAATACCTTACCTGCTGTTAATCCAAATGAAAGTTGCAATCCCGTGTTTACAACAGTTGCAAATTGACACACCCTTCATGGATTTGAAATACAGACGCTTTATTCCATGTTTACATCAGGCAATGTAGGCTCTGAGACTGCTAATTTACCTGATCAATCGTTATCAGTTGACACCACATCTACTGGTAACACCACATCTACTGGTACAACACCTACAAGCACAGAACATCAACACTTACAATTCATTCGGTTTGAAACTAAAGGTATTTTATATCCATTTTATGTAAATTGTGACTTGTTCAATGATATACTCCTTTGCATCATGTTCACAACTGTTTTATATTGTAAATTACGATTTCTCAATATTATATGCACATGTGCATTGTGTTAACTGCATGTTTACAATTGTTTTATGTTGCAAATTATAGTTACTCAATGTTATATGCACATGTGCATTGTGTTAACTGCCTCATATTACAAATTATGCATCAAATTTCAAATTATGTTACATTGCAAATTTATGCACATGTGCATTATGATTGACAAAAAAATAACTTATGACCTCGTACATTAACTGACAATGCACATGTGCATATTAATTACAATTATACTATTTGTCCGTATATCATGTTGACAAATTTTTAATTTATTAATTATTTCTCACTATTTTTTAAATTTATTAATTATTTCTTACAGGAACGATTACGGCTGCCATACATGCTACACCTAACGGCACTCCGTATTTGATACCTCAAGTTGATGTTAGATACCTTCCTGTTGTAAATTGTACATTTACCCATTGGGAAGATATTGTCATGATGTACAATACGTATGCTACACAATATGGGTTTTCTACTCGTATCGGATGTGGCACATCGAAGAACAAAAAATATCATGACAATCCTAATATGAAAATCTGCACTCATAGATATATATTATGTTTAAGAGAAGGACAACCACGGGTCACAGAATCTGACCCCAATGCTCCATCCAAAAATGCTCCAACCATATATGATAAATTCAAGAAACAATACAGACGAAGCCGATTCACAGTTTCCGGGTGTCGTGCGCGTATCAATGTTGGTGCATATTTGTGACAACAGCTTAGATTTGGTCTTTGGATATCTTGTAATTAGTTAACCGATAAACAGTTAGCAGGTTTAGCTTTGTATTAGTGAAATATTAGAGTTTGGGCTAAACTAAACCCAATTGGATTTAGGGGGGACGATTTGGGCCTTGCCCATGTTGCAAACCCTAGTCCAATTAGTAAACCTTGTGTTATATAAACAAGGTTAGGCTTTAGGGTTTAGGTTAATCAGTTAATCAGCCAAAACAGTATTTGAGAGAGTATTTTCGTGAGAGCAATTAGGCTTAGACGAAATTTGTAGTTTGTTAGGGTTTTGGATTGATTGTAATTCGTGAGATTGATAATCAACAGAAAACCCGGTTTGATTGAATTGCTGTTTCTGTTCATCTACTTGTTTTCTGCTTATTCTGATCAAGAGGATTCTGCACTCTTGATTGGAAAGACGATTCTGTGAAGATCCATACACATCAAGGGGACCTACAATTGGTATCAGAGCGTTAGGCTCTTGAAGGCTCGGTTCAGAATTGTGATTGGCAGAAACCTGAAGAATTTCGAAAATTGTGAAAGTGAAAAATTAGGGTTTTCGATTTTATTGAGTTTTGATATATTTCTGCGAATTTGTGGCTGTTTTGATCTTACTGTGTTCTTAGTTTTGCTGATTTGCAGGTTTTCAGGATTGTTCGGGTTGTTTGGTTGACAAATTCGGCTGAACAAATTTGAAGATTCGAAGATTGTTCTTCGTGTTCTTCATAATTTTCGAAAAATTGGACTGATTTTGCTGTTTCGATTTTGCAGGAACTGTTACGAAATCTTGGAAAATCTCAGAAAATTGAAAAAGATTGAATTTCCATAATCTGCCTGGCGAAATTAATAAATTCACTGACAGGACCTGCGAGTTTAACTGATCAGCAAAGTTATTGGCGAACTTGAAATCCAAAGGCGACTTTGGTAATCGTGTTATTTTCCACAGCGAAATTATCACGGTTTCAGCGATTTTACTAGTCGTTATAATAGCGAACTTGTTACCCGGCGAAATTAATCCGAGCGAAATTGGCAGCGAATTTGACCAGCAAATTTAACAGTTCAGCGAAATTGACCAGCAAATTTGACTGATTTACCAGCGAAATTAAGTAAAAACCAGTGAAATTAAGAGAGGATTTAAGTGGTGGAATTTTAGTTGGCAAGCGTCGGGAAAATTTCAGTGTTTTGCAAATAGAAAGTGATCCGTAGCTCGTTTGACAGAACCGTTTGCACCTTAGAAATCCTTGCATTTTTAGGACAAAAAAAAATCAAAAATAAAAAAAAATTGAAAAATCAAAAACATAAAAAAAATAGAAAATCCAAAATGAGTTATCACTGTGTGAAAAAGAAGAAATGATAGTACATCAGCAAGTTAGACTGTCACACTGAACTTGAACCTCAATTGCTTAAGTGTGATAGCAGCTTCATTATATGATGTACTAGTAGGCAAAAAGCATGAAATAATCAACTTACCAATGTGATATAAACTTAAATGCACTGAATATGAGTGGGGAACACATCAGTGGTGTATGGTTTAATGACCTTAATTCTTGCGTTGATAGATTGCCAAAATCTGAAGTTTTGGGTCTTTATACTGTTATTTCATCTAGGGATATCTTGGCTGTCTGTCTGTTAGAACTAAAATTGTACATGACCTCAGGAAAGAAAGTCACTTGGAATTAGCTCATTTCTATTTGAATGTCTGTATGTTTTCCCGATACACACAATTTTGATCTGATTCTGAAATCTTCTCTGAAAAAAGTCGTGTACCTCCTCTGCTGCATCCAGATATATGCTGACCTGGAGGTGCTAGGCAATGACAGCTTCTGCTGCATCCAGATACATGCTGACCTAGCTGTACGTTGTCGCGCTATAGATCTAATACACCCGAAAGAGGCCCTCAAGTGCCCAAAAGAAACCCAAGAAACCTATATCAAACTGAGAAAATCTCATTTGATCTGTATATTATACCATCTCTACTAAAGATCTATTCTGTTCTCTTCTCAACCTATTCCCAGTTAAGATTTCAGAAATCTGGATTGGACTTGTGAAATATGTGGTAGGGAAGATACTTGCATGATAGAGTGTGCTGTTTATATTTCCAGGATTTGATTTGTATTTATTTGGGTGTTCATAGTTAAGCAAATAAAACATGATAAAACAGATTATAAGCAGACCTAGATACAGTCAGGATATCTTAAAGGATGACATCAGTATACTCACCTACTACGATGAATCTTTGTGCATACCTTGATCGCGGGGGTATATCCTGAAGTGGGACACACTAATATTTCAGTATAATAAAATTACCTTAAGATATCATACGGTAATGGTACTTGAAATGTTCATGCATTTTGTTTAAGTGGATAAACAATACTGGTAATCGTCTTGGACTGCTTTTCACGAAAAATTAAATAAAGAATTATCTAATTGTGTGAAACAGTTTGATTGTGCTGATATGATCTTCTTACCAGTGATTCTCACAAAAATAGAGTGTTTATTGCTTTTGTTATTTACTTGCTTTCAAAAAATATACAAAAATCCAAAAATAGTGTCTTTTTCTGTTTAAAATTCTTAAATGTACGGAAAACTGTTATTCGTGGAGGAATTGTTACTGATAGAGGGAGACGGTGTTAGAAAGTGAGTTCAAAATTTTCAATCAGACAGGTTCTTCTGTGTTAGACAAAAAGTTTTGCGTGTTGATGAAATTGAAAATGCTTAATCTGTAATACAGTTTAACTGTCTCTTGAAAAATAATAATTTATTTAACCTTGTTGAAAAATTCTTATGGTTTCTCGAGATGTTTGTTTTATAGTATACAGATTGAAGCAGTTTGTTGCTGAGAAATTGCTGTGAAGTGTGAAGATGAGAGTTTGATTGGATGCATGGTAGAACCTCCTTTCTATATTGCAGACAAAGATTGAAGAGTTTGAAGATTGCTTTGCAAATGCTAAACTGGAGTTTACTCAAGTGCTAACGTTTTGAAGATTTGGTGATTGGATGCATCAGCTTAGGGGGAGTCTGTTGCTGACAGTCTGTTGCTGACAGAAGCTATTGAAGCTGAAGCTATCCAAAGACCAAAGACAGTGCAAGATTACTTGAAGATTGCAAGAAGATTGAAGACAAAGTTTTGACTCAAGACAAAGTTTTTATGAAGCTATTGTCAAAGGGGAGTTTGTTGGTGCATATTTGTGACAACAGCTTAGATTTGGTCTTTGGATATCTTGTAATTAGTTAACCGATAAACAGTTAGCGGGTTTAGCTTTGTATTAGTGAAATAATAGAGTTTGGGCTAAACTAAACCCAATTGGATGTAGGAGGGACGGTTTGGGCCTTGCCCATGTTGCAAACCCTAGTCCAATTAGTAAACCTTGTGTTATATAAACAAGGTTAGGCTTTAGGGTTTAGGTTAATCAGTTAATCAGCCAAAACAGTATTTGAGAGAGTATTTTCGTGAGAGCAATTAGGCTTGGACGAAATTTGTAGTTTGTTAGGGTTTTGGATTGATTGTAATTCGTGAGATTGATAATCAATAGAAAACCCGGTTTGATTGAATTGCTGTTTCTGTTCATCTACTTGTTTTCTGCTTATTCTGATCAAGAGGATTCCGCACTCTTGATTGGAAAGACGATTCTGTGAAGATCCATACACATCAAGGGGACCGTCTGTTGCTGACAGTCTGTTGCTGACAGAAGCTATTGAAGCTGAAGCTATCCAAAGACCAAAGACAGTGCAAGATTACTTGAAGATTGCAAGAAGACTGAAGACAAAGTTTTGACTCAAGACAAAGTTTTTATGAAGCTATTGTCAAGGGGGAGTTTGTTGGTGCATATTTGTGACAACAGCTTAGATTTGGTCTTTGGATATCTTGTAATTAGTTAACCGATAAACAGTTAGCGGGTTTAGCTTTGTATTAGTAAAATAATAGAGTTTGGGCTAAACTAAACCCAATTGGATGTAGGGGGGACGATTTGGGCCTTGCCCATGTTGCAAACCCTAGTCCAATTAGTAAACCTTGTGTTATATAAACAAGGTTAGGCTTTAGGGTTTAGGTTAATCAGTTAATCAGCCAAAACAGTATTTGAGAGAGTATTTTCGTGAGAGCAATTAGGCTTGGACGAAATTTGTAGTTTGGTAGGGTTTTGGATTGATTGTAATTCGTGAGATTGATAATCAATAGAAAACCCGGTTTGATTGAATTGCTGTTTCTGTTCATCTACTTGTTTTCTGCTTATTCTGATCAAGAGGATTCCGCACTCTTGATTGGAAAGACGATTCTGTGAAGATCCATACACATTAAGGGGACCTACAATCAAAGTGAGGTATGATCGTGCTACCGAACAATACAAAATATATGATTTCATCGCCGCGCACAACCATTGCATGATTGGTAGCGATCACGCCAACATGTTAAAACAAAACAGGAAGCTTGGATTTGAAGAGCAACAGTTCATCCACAAAGTTAGTCTTAACAAAATCGGCCCAACTGTTGCACATAACATTCAAGTATCACTTAAAGGCGGACCTCATAATGTTCGTGGTACAACAGAAAATTTCAAAAATTGCTCTAGAGATATACGTGCATTCATCGGTGAACGCGATGCAGACATCCTCTTATATACCATGATATCTCGAGTTACCAATCTTAAAGATTTCTGTTTTGATTGTGTCATAGTTGACAATGAGTTGCGATCGTTCTTTTGGGTTGATTTCGTATCATTATGAAATTACGAGGCTTTTGGTGATGTGTGTGCATTTGACGCTACATATGACACCAACAAGTAAGTTACTATACTTTTCAGCATGTGAAATTATTAATAGTTTTTTTAATATCATATGTTATATTTTCATATACAAAATGATTTTTGTCCCATTCACCGGAGTTGATCATCACAAGAAATGTGTTATATTTGGCGCTGGCATGTTATACGATGAGACTATAGAGTCGTATACATGGTTACTAAGCACCTTTCTGGCTGCATATAAGAAACAACCAATATTTGTTCTCACTGACCAAGACGCATCATTGAAATAAGCTGGATCAACCGTTTTCCCAAACTCTATACATCGTTTGTGCATGTGGCACATAATGAGAAAACTTCCGTCCAAGGTAAACACTCTATTTTAATATTAACACGGTTCCAATTAAACCATATAATATGATTAAATAATTCAAATTATTATTATTCACGTTTCCTCATTTACAGATTTCAAATAACATCCTTGATAATACCACTCTTCGTTCGTCAATACATAAGCTGGTGTGGAATTTATTCATCACACCACAAACATTCGAAGAAAGATGGCATGTATTAATGGATGAATATCACCTAGATAATCATCCGTGGCTTTGTGAGATGTTTGCTATACGGCATGAATGGGTCCCATGTTATTTCAGAGAGATACCGATGTGTTGTTTGATGAAGAGTACATCAAGATGCGAGAGCTCAAACACGCGTTTTAAAGTCAACTCGTCAGAAACTAACACATTAGTTCAATTTCTAATGTGTTTTGAAACCAGTATTGATGCTCAACGGCACACACAATGAGATCTCGAATTTAAAAGCGATATGTCGACCCCTCGTTTATCTACCGGTCTTTGCATAGAGGCACACGCGTCCGAAACATACACATGGTCCATGTTTCTTGAAGTTCGAAAAGAAATATACATGAGTATGTTCCATTGCATGCCAATTGAACGTCCTGGAACGACCGACATAAAAAATACACTGTTCGTCAACTGCAAATCAAACATGTCTTATGTCAATGAATTCGAGGTATGTCCTTACTATCCAATATGTTTTAATGTTCAATATACACAACATAACTACCTAATATGTTTTAAATACCTAATTATGCACATGTGCATGTATCAACAAACGTATTTGTGCATGATACCCCCAATATACCATTACTACATATTATTACTACATATTAACCTCTGTTTGATTAATTTTTTGTTATGCACATGTGCATGTATCAAATTTTGTCTTATGTTATAACCGTCTGTTTGATTAATTTTTTGTTGTGCATATATCAAATTTTGTCTTATGTTATTCACTTGTGCATATTACCCTTCATGTATTCATTCTATTTATAATATATATTATGCACATGTGCAGGTGTCGCTTAATGTACCTGAACAAATAGTAAGTTGTACATGTCTTGGGTTCACTCGTATTGGATACCTTTGCCGACATGTATTCTGTATATTCCGTTACAACCAAATTGAACAGATACCGTCCCACTGCATCATTCCAGGTTGGAAACGAGATGCCCTCCCGTCAGTTGTTCATAGCATATCTAACATTTACTCATCTAACAACAACGAGTTTGCTATCATCCACAATGAAATAATGGATTTAGTCACTCAATGCACAAACCGACTCAGACGCAATCCTGATCAGCTACGTTCCTTATCTTCTGAGATCAAACGCATCAGAAACCGCGTATTCGAATCGTTCCCGTGCGATCCTCAGCCTCGTTCCGTTCAAAAAACCCCAAACATCAGTGACATATTAAACATACCTTCAAATCTAAGCACAAGTGTCCATCCTATGCAAGGTATTAGAAACAAAGGTTGTGGGACCAAAAAACAACGGATCGGCCCCGGCGGTCAAAACATTAAAGATAAACGAAAGAAGGCCGGTAAACGATAAAAAGCCGCCCGCTTATGCAACAAATGCAACAAGTATGTATTTGACCACGATTCCCACAATTGCGACAAAATCAAAGCTGCCAAACTTGCTGCACGAGCAGCTAAACGTGCTGCTGCTATCGCCGCTGGACTACCCGCCTCGTCTGATTCCGATTCTGATGATACTGATGTTGATCTCGATGACACCGACGATGACACCAATGATGACATCGATGAGTATAATTCTTCTGATTACGATGCATCTGAATACCCCGTCTCCATGCAAAAACCTCCCGTACCCGAGCGAACTGTAGGATCGTTGTTGGACCCGAATGCGTCAATCAAAAGAGTTGTGAATCCGATTCAAAGGCGGTAGGATCGTTGTTGGACCCGAATGAGTCAATCAGAAGAGTTGTGAATCCGATTCAAAGGCGGAATCAGTGAAACGGACACTCAAACTAATTATAATGCTTCTTTGATTGATTTAACAACGTTTACAACCTGAAAGCAATTTGGCAGCACTTCGTTACAAGTTCCAGATCCGTTGCCAAATGAACAACAAGTGCACTATTTATAGTTGGGATAGTTTCGCTTTTATGGACAAGTCCATATGAGCGAAACCTGTTACAAGTAGTTTCGCTTTTATGGACATTGTCCATATGAGCGAAACCTCTTGTATAACCACTCATCTTCGACTCTCGAACCTCGTGCACTGATTATTCTAATCTATCCTATTCTGTTACATGATGCAAGACGAAGTCAATGACCTTGGAGATATCACAAACTTTTTTTTTTGAAATTTTTTATTTTTAATCATCAAGTTTCAAATTAATGAACTTGTTTTATTTTCAGAAACACAATCAGCTTTCTCAGATTTTGAAAACTCAGCATCTCAGATATCGGTTGTCGAAAATAAAGCAGAAAACAAAATCTTTTTATATTTTCTGAAACTATAAAGCAATAAAGACATATGTACAAACATATTTACAAACTATATTTTTGTTTTGAGCATGCGTTTGAGGATCATATCAGTTTTGACAAGTCACAAGTACCGTTGAGCTTACTTTCACTTTAAGAATTAAACAATTCACTTAGATTGTCGATATACTGATCCACTTAAATTTTCATACAAATTTCAACTGATTCAGGATACGAATTAGATGTTTTAAGAACTTAAACTCATTCATGTGTCCCACCTCTTGAATATACTCCCATATCCAGAATCCCAAATATTCAGTCTTACAGGTGAGTATACCACAAATGATATCTGTAAGGGGTTAAATGCGAGGGCTGTGAGAGCTCAGGTGGATACTTCCGTATACGCAGAGAGATGACGGCTTCGACTTTCTGGTGTGTCCCCTTTAGAGGATCTTTTAGTTACAACAGCAGCGACTATCAATTTATTGTTTCATCAGCTTGCTGAGGGCGATGCTGTGTTTCAAGCATATGCAGAAAGTATTATTCGGGGACTAGGTCAGTACTTCCATACAGCAGAAGTCCCGGAATAATACCCCAGATATCACTGAGTATAAAGACCTAGTATCTCAGAATATGGGACCTTTCAAACGAGATTTCAAGGGTTACCTATATATCTAAGTAGTGTTCCCCACGAAATAAGTAAGTGTTTGAATTTAAGTTTATATCCCGAAAAAGTTTATTAAATGTATAAAAACCTATCGACATATCATCAGTGAGACTGTTTAACGCTTATTAATTCTTTACAATTCTTTAGCATACCGTAACTGTCTACTGATGCACTATCATTTCCTCTTTTTACGCAACACTTAAAATGCAATTGTTTAACGCTTTTCAAATGTTTTTAGATTTTCTAATGACAATTTTTCTCCCCATAAAATGCAAAATCATTAAAAAAAAATTTGACAACACGATACTGATAACTTTGTCTCGCCATCCATGTTCTGCATCTTGTGAGCTGAATTACAATAAAAATAGTAATTACCCCCATGATTTACAACACATTGATTTTTACAGTTTGAAAACCATTTTTCAATCTGATTAATGTAATCATGTTTGTTCAGTCGTGAGGGTTTCGGCGTATACAATCAACACTCCCCCTTACAACAAACTATTTTCCCATTATGGTTTCAAAACACTTAAGTTTGTTTTAATCAAAATGGTTTTTCCGGAAACATAGTTTACTTACCAACCACTCGTAGGTTAGGGGTTCACATCATCATCTTGTTTACTTTTAATCATTTTGAAAGATTTAACAATGTTAGGTCAAATACCACAATCACTGGTAGAAAATCAAGTACAACTTAATGTCCTTGATTAACCACAGTTACCATCCTGTAGATTTCTCAACAAATGATGCCGATACTTGCTTCACACTTACCAATCTGGAAGCTCCGGCAAGTCAGAAATTCAACCAACCAATTTTGACACCCAAGCCTGACCAGTCTTAGGTGTATTTTGAACTTTTCTCTTTTCTTCATAAAATTCTTTGACTCCTTTTTCCTTACCATCAGCCATCTTACTAAAAATATGTTTAACATTGCTATTAAACATTTTTCCAGTATCAACACCTTTTGATTTCCGGTTCGCGGCTTGTAATGGTGGAAAATCCTTATCATTCATTAAAGGAATTGTTTCTTCCTTTTTTACCTCAAGTTGTGGCTCTTCTGATTTTGTGGAATCAGATTCATTGCCCGATCTTGGCTTGTCTGACTTTGATGAGCCAGATTCATCGCCAATAACTTTCTTTTTCTTTTTATTTGCCCTCAAATTTGCATTTGAAGAATTCAATTTGCTCGACTTTTCAGTCAAGTGAACCGATTCATCAGAACTCTTATTTGTACCATCCGATGAACTTGAGGACACAATCCTTTCCAAATAATCTCGAGCTTTCTTCCTCTTTTTCCTCAGCCTGTCGTTTTGCCCCCGTGAAAGCTTCACTTTCTGTTCCAGAACCTTCTGTTCTTCGGGTTTGACATTGACTGGTTTCTTCACCATTCTCTGAGATTCAACCCTCGATCTTCTCATCGAACTCCTTAGGCAATCTCTGGCAATATGTCCTCTGATATGACAATTATAGCATCTTCTTGTTTCATAATTCCAATTCTGGCAGTTAACAACAATGTGTCCTTGATACCCACAGTTGTAACACACCCTGTTATCATACCATGTACCACCTTCACCCCATATGCTTAGATCATAGCATTGTCTGGCTTTGTGGTAATCAGCACTCCTCCTCAATGCTGGATTTGGCTTTTGAGCACTGTGGTCAAACCTGCACCACTTATTACCAACATTTTGTGAGTTTTCATTTTTAAATTTTTGTGATTTTTGAAAATGATTGGATGACTTATCTGATGAGCTTTTATTTTCTTTTTTATAATTTATCATATTTTTATCTTTTTGTTTCTGTTCTGCATTCTTCTTAACAGGTTTTTGCTTTGAGCATTCACCTATTTCAGTAGATTACAAAACAGTATTTTGAAATTTTTCTTGTACATCTAAAAATATTTTTCTTTTCTTTTCTTTTTCATCATCAGATATTTCATCACAATCTTCGATTTTGACTATGTCAAAATTTGTGACATTATCACTTATTGGAACAGAATTGATCGGTTTTGGATAGGGAAAATTCAAACTATCTGATGAAGTCACAAAACCTTTCAATTTCTTTTCAAGTTCATCAATCTTGTTTCTTGAATTCTCAGCTTCATTTTCAAGCTGAGATATTCTTTCAAGATGAGACTTGATTGATTTTTCATTTTCAATTTTAATATTTTCAAGAACAGATTTTTCATTTTCCAAAACTTTTATTTGATTTTGAAATTCTGTTTCTTTTTCTTTCAAAACTTTGTTTTCCAGCCTTATCCAAGAAACATCTTTATTTTCACATTTAAATTTTTCAAAATCTTTGTTTTCTAATGACAAACTCTCAATATTCTTCAAAAGTTCGTCATTTTCAGATTTTAGTTTTTCACAGTTCAAGCGCAACTCCAGAATCTGTTCATCATCAGCTTCCTTCTCGATCTTCAAAGTTTTGTTTTCCAATGTCAGACTCTCTACTTGCTTCAAGAGTTTCACATTGTCTGCTTCTGATTTTTCGCATTTTGAGCACACTGGTTCAGAACTTGAAATTTCATTTGCTGATGTACTTTCTTCTACATTTGCTACCTTTTGATTCTTCTTATTCTCAGCAAGTTTATTCTGGACCTTGTCAATTTGTTCTGCAAAAGATTCATTAACCATTTCAGATGAATATAACCGTTTATAAAACTCAAGTTTCTCAAGTTCTTTGCTATCATCATCACACTCTTCATCAGATGAGTATGAATGATAAAAAACTGGAACTCTTTCTGAAACATCTTCTGAAATTTCTTCATCTTTCTCAGAATTAACTTTCATCTTCTGTTCCTCTTCTACATCATTCTTTGCCATATCCTTCATTTCTTCAACCATCTTTTTCAACTCTTCTTCTTTCTTTTTCTTCATTTCTACCACCTTTGGTAAACTCGCTTCACAGACTTCTTTTATCTTGCTTTCCAAATCCGGCAAATATTCTAACCTTCTTGTGTTGAAAGTAGCCTGACTTGGAAGCAATTTTGTTACAGCTTCAAAATCCACTTTTGATGGGTCAACAACTGGATTACCCCGTGGATCCATGTAACATTCTAATTCATCATTCCATCTTTTGGCTCTCTGGGCTTCTTTGAATGGTTCCCTGAATTTTTTCGATTTCCCATCTTGTGTAGTCATTTCTCCACCATTTATCATGATCAAAATTAACCATGTCTTGAAATTCTGGAAATACCTCGAGCGAAATAGCACACAAAAGCGAAACTAAGTCACGTCCAAATGAGCGAAACTTCAAACAAAGTGCCACCAAAAGCGAAACCTCCTAGTGTTCACAAAAGCGAAACCTCCAGATGACCTTTGGAGCGAAACCCTTTGAACCTTTGGAGCGAAACCCTTAAGTGTCCGAATAAGAGAAACCTTATAGTGTCCAAATAAGCGGAACTACTCAATGTCCGGATAAGCTGAACTACTCAATGTCCGAATAAGCGGAACCCTAGTGTCTGTATAAGCGAAACTACACTGACACATGAGCGAAACCACACATATTCTTGTCCATTGGAGCGAAACTATATGGTCAAATAAGCGAAATCACACTTTGTTCAAATAAGCGGAACCCATTCAAAGTCCAATTTTTGTCATTTTTAGTCCGAATTTTGTCCTGTAACTTTCAAGGCTTTGTAATATCCACTAATACACATTCTGTGAAAAATTTGGCCGATTTTAACCGTGGAAACTTGTTCAGATCGAAAAAGAAGGTGTAGAAGACAGAAAACAGATCCAATTAAGCTAAACTCTTCCTCCTGTGCTCTGATACCACTTGTAGGATCGTTGTTGGACCCGAATGAGTCAATCAGAAGAGTTGTGAATCCGATTCAAAGGCGGAATCAGTGAAACGGACGCTCAAACTAATTATAATGCTTCTTTGATTGATTTAACAACGTTTACAGCCTGAAAGCAATTTTGGCAGCACTTCGTCACAAGTTCCAGATCCGTTGCCAAATGAACAACAAGTGCACTATTTATAGTTGGGATAGTTTCGCTTATATGGACAGGTCCATATGAGCGAAACCTCTTGTATAACCACTCATCTTCGACTCTCGAACCTCGTGCACTGATTGTTCTAATCTATCCTATTCTATTACATGATGCAAGACGAAGTCAATAGACGTAATGCACTAACACGAACAAATGTTAGGCGTGAATCTGAACAATCTTTTGAGCCTGGTCAAACCCTTAGGCGTTCAACCAGACGTCGCAAACCATCCAACATAGCTCGTGATTCTTGATTAATATATTATATATTACAACTTATGATTACCGAACTTATCTAATTATGACTACCAATGTTTGTTTTGTTTATTTTTTTATTAATTCCCATTTAACTTACATTATTGATATTGATGCTTAACTTGCAGTATGAACATGTGCATATGTATTTACAAGTTGTATATACCGTTTTTTAACCCACTTGTTTATCTATATAATATTGTTTAACATTATACATGTTACTAATATGAATTTAAAACCATTTGTTAAATATACCCAATTGTAATACATTATACAAACTTAACCTTTAATCTGTGCGTTTTATCACTTTATGCACATACTGTATGCGCATGTGCATACGGGTCGTTTAATTTATTAATCAACATAACATGACATATTTTAACAAACATATAAATTTTTAACTAATAACATGTATTTATATCACTTTATGCACATGTGCATATGGGTCATTTAACCATATTATTGCACATGTGCATATCAAATCGACCATAACATAATCCAATTATCAACTAATTAATTATCAACTAATAACTAATTAATTATCAACTAAGTATCAACTGATGTAAACCAAACATAAAACGTGAATTAATAAAACATAAAACGTCTAACCATGCACATGCGCATATCAAATCAACCATAACACACTCCAATTATCAACTAACTAAGTATCAACTAAGTACCGACTGATATCAACCCGCATCACAACAACTATACACGTCTAACCAACCAAGAACATAAAATGTATAACCAAACAAAAACATGAAATGTGAAATAAGTTGTAACCTACACACACAACCTATATTTCCTAATCCGTTTTCCACTTGCTAAGCATCCTCCAACATTCTTCTTGTTTCAACGCCTCTTCGTTTAACATCTCCCGCACCCTATCATCTCTCATTCCATGTATCGTCTCCTTTGCGAGCTCCATAACGGTTCCTTTATATATGTTTGCATCTGATAACAGCAGCTTTGTCGCTATTTTCATCCTCAAATTTTTCAGCTGCATCTTCTGAATAGTTTTATTGGTACTAAAACCGCATTCAAAGCTAACATCGCTACCTTTATACATTTCCATGTGTCGCATCGTGAACACACCGCAGTCGTTAAAATTGTCAGTCGTTTCCCATCCCAACCTCTTTCTCGTCACATTTGCGTTCACCATGCGTGATGCCGCTGGGTGTCCGACATCTTTCAAATACCCAACAATGTAATGTTTCTGTAATGCATAAATACATTGTCATAAATCAATGTAATTATTCACAAATATAACACTAAATATAAAATACATACTTACCACTTTAGAAGGCGACCCTAATCTTCTAAAACTCGTTCCTTTTCCTGTTCCTTTTCCTGATGTCATCTTGTAATACGCGAAGCTATCATGCATATTATCAACCACTTCAACCGTTGCGTTATCCAAATTAAAACAAATCATGTAGAAATGTTTTTTTTTCAATCATTGGTACAATTATAATGTTGAAATCTCTCAACTTCAATAGTTCGTTGTCACACTCAACCACCTCTTTCAGATGCGATGTTATTGTTGCAAACACCCTTTTTTCTGTTTGTTTCGCCTTTAGCATATACTCTGGCTGCACATATTACATCAATACATGTCATGCACAAATAATATTTAATGTATTCACAATTTTTAGTCATAAATTATGACACACTTACGATTGTTGTGGTATAACACCATAACCTCCTTTTTTCCTGCCGGTTTTCTTTCTTCTCCATATAGTTCAACAATGCCGCCCAACAATCTATTACATTTTGTGAAATCCACTTTTCTTCTTCGAGTGTGTTTATCAAAAGTGCTCTGGTTGACATTCCATGTTGAGTTTCAAATATATAGTTGCTGCATACATCACATACACTTCATTAATTTTCTTTTTTATGCACGTGTGCATCAAACACATTACATGCATTATAAGCAATATTTATAATAATATAATTCATGTGACATATGGTGTCCATATGTCATAATGCATAACTGTATATGCACATGTGCATCAACCAACAATAATAATAGGAATCCTAATAATAATAACAACATTAATATTACAAGTAATAATAGTCATAATGCATATGTAAACTTACTTGAACGTCAACTTTACCTCCTTCATCTCCTGTTCGACGTCTATCTCCTCATCATCATTCTTTTTATCATTCTTTTTATTACGTTCTCCCCTATAACATAAGTTTGTTATTCAATTTGTCATAATGTCAATACAAAACATGTAATAAAACTACAACATTCGTAATTATACTTACCCTCGTTTATCGTCCATAACCGTCAACAGATATTGCCATATCAATTTTTCATCATCATTCAACGGTTCATTCATTTCAATAACATTCCCATGCACACTTGATTCAACTTCTAGATCTGGCGAGCTCTGTGAACTTTGTGATAACAGCATGAAACTTGGTATCGAATAATCGACTTCTTTTTCATCATGCGATTTTCCCTTCATTTGTCCCTTAACGACACCTTTATCCGCATTTGCCAACGTATCTGCCAACTTACCCGCACCTTCCATCGATCCTTCCACATGACCCGTCACAGTATCCACTTTGTCATTTTCGTTACCATCAACTACACTAGTACTAATCATCAATTCTGCCATTTTGTGTTCGCCTCTAAACACCTTATCATACTGTCTAACAAGCTCTATTACATTCTTGTTTTTGGATATTTTGAACAGGCTTCATCCAACTTTTTAACTAGCAATGCTTTCGTCCTCAATGTCTCATCCATTAATTGTTGGATTAATCCCATATGTTCCTGATTATGAACACATATAAATGTAATAAAACTAATATGTACAATTGAAATATTATTTGTTATATTCATCACATGTTATGCATTATTTATATTCATTATGCACACGTGCATTATATAAAACTAGTATAATTATTAACTTTAATGCTAACACCAAACCATTGTGCACATGTGCATAATTTTTTTTGTATGTGCATCAACTTTATTTTAACTATTCTTTATTACATAACATTTGCATCCACCTTTTTTATACTACTAATGCACATGTGCATTTTTTCATAAATAACATTATTTGTTATAACCAATTATGCACATGTGCATTCTTCATACATAACATTAATATGATCATCACAAATATGCACATGTGCATTCTCAAATTAACATAATTACTGTACATACCTCAAATGACACCGGTTGAATTTTGCCGATATCATCTGACTTGACAAAACCCTTACCATCTACGCCCCTATCTGCGTCTCTGACATGTACATTGACGCCAACCCCTTTAACATCTGTCAAATGT
The DNA here is from genome assembly GCF_002127325.2 of Helianthus annuus. NCBI lineage: Eukaryota > Viridiplantae > Streptophyta > Magnoliopsida > Asterales > Asteraceae > Helianthus > Helianthus annuus. Next base: position 15,373,536 of record NC_035439.2, read on the forward strand.
GCCCCTGACTCGTCCCCTTTGAATGAAACATTGTCTGAAACTCTATCCTCCATATATCCTTCTCGTAACGATCCTTCCCAAACCCCCCATTCTTTATCTCGTACTTTCCCTAATACTCAACATGTCTTTTGTCCAAAACGATAGCGGACTTGTTGTGCGAACTGAATTTATATGTCCACATATGGTTTGGTCCACGTATATCAATTGTGCATGTGCATTATCACCATACATTACAAAATTATATAAACAAAATAATAATAATAATAATAATAATAATAATAATAATAATAATAATAATAATAATAATAATACGTTATACCATTTACAAACATAACAATTAACTTACCACCATAATCGTGAGCGCGCCATTGAAATATATGGACATGTTGTCTCGCTGCCAACCGTCCTTGCTGTTCTTGATTGTGTCGCAAATAAATTTGCACCAATTCACGTTTTCCACGGCGATGTCTTCATCTAAACACTCGAGAAAATCAGTTTTACACGTTCCATCTTTGTTTATCTCTACCATTGTGTTCATAAACAACGCTAAAAAGTCATATTTGAAAAATACCCCGTCGTCATCTTGATTACATGCTATTCTTTCAACTATCCTACTTGGTGTCATTGGACACCCTTTGTACAAATGGGTCCACATGGCATATGTCCCACACCTTTCATCTTCATCCTCTTCTTCTTCGTTTACATCCTTTACGTTGCCTTTTAAATCCTCCTTACTTTTTACCTCTTTTTTTCTGCGTGTTTTCCCTTTCTTTTTTCCCTTTCTTTGTCTCTTTTTCAATATTCACTTGTTCTTCCTCGTCGTGCTCATTGGTTTCCTCATTCTTTTCATTTTTCTTTGTTTTATCCTTACTTCTCCCTTTTTTACTCTCTTGCCTTTGATAATTCAGCACAACCCCACCGTTTCTTAATCCTAACAACCTGCAGACTACATTTTCGTTGACCTCTATATTACCTACAGTCAACTTAATCACCATATCTCTTTCGTTAAACCTATCTACTACAAAATGTGCCAGTCTTCCTGGTATGCTGTCTGTTTTGATTTTTAATATACTCCCGAACCCCATGTTTTGTATTGTTTGCTTCTGTTTGTTGGACATTGCATTTACCCCCCTCAAAAGTTGATGCGGTGATAAAAGTGTACGTAAGGAACACCATTTAACTGCCCGAACAGATCTTTGAATCACTGACTTTTTTTCGTTCTAGCTCCTCTCTTATTCGTTTTTTCTAACTACTCCGTTCTTCGTTTCTGTTTAATAATGCATTTCAGTTTTTTGTTTAGTTTATGTTTAATAATGCATTACACTTTCTGTTTAATAATGCATTATGATGCACATGTGCAAACAAATAAAAACAAAAAATTATAAAAAAACGTTTATACATCATAAAGCACAAATGAATTTTAAAGAAGCACATATGCACTTTAAATTACATCAATAAATCACATATGCATTTTAAATAATCACATATGTATTTTAAAGTACGATTAATTATTTTAATAACACATACCATCGACATCTTCCATATACACCTCGTATGTGCTGCCATCGTTTCCCACTGACGTACTTTTTGATTTTACGGACCTTGTATTCCTAGTATGGATTCCTTCATTCCTAGTGTTAACTCCTTCGACACCTTTATATCCTTCGTCATCTTCAGTTGTTTCGTTATGTTTTCGTTTACTTTTCCTTATATTGACTTCCTCAGATCTTGGTATGTTCTGCCTTTTCAATATGCCTACAGTTCAATTTGTAATGGTTAAACAACAAAAAAATATTTTTAAAAACATTCAAAACAAAACAAACAATAATACTATATAATTAACAAACTATAACCTTTTGGCTTATCTTTCTTGTATTCATCCTCAGCCGCGTCAGGCATCCTTTTTGATCCTCCATCTCTTGACCTCAGTTTAAATGTTACTTTCTTTTGCCTTTTTTTCCATTGATGATCTACAAGTATCGTGTGCATCAACATTAATTTATGATAGCATGCATCAACATAACAACATATGCACACATGTGTCATTATAATCGATATCATACGAAATATGCACATGCGCATATCAACATATGTACATGTGCATATTAACATATGCACAGTCAATATACAAAATATGCACATATGCATTTTAACATATGCACATATGCATTTTAACATATGTACATGTGCATTTTAACATATGCACATGTGCATAATAACATTTTCACACATGCATATTAACATATGCACATGTGCATATATATACATATGTCAAAAAATTTATGCTCATGTGTATGATTATATAAATCAAACAAACTACATATGTGTTCATAATTATGCACATGTGCATTAACTTACAAACAAATTTAAATTATAAATATATCCTAACAAATATCAATTCCAACTTCGTGTTACCGAGCATATCAAACTCATTCGAGCATATCAAACTCATTCGCATGAGATGCACATTCGCATAACAGTATGTCACACCAAAAAAACACCGATATAAAACTACATACTAATTAAACATCATTGATGTATAAGTGAGACTCCTATTCAAATTCATATGCATCATCATTATATACTTTGTTAATTTATTATTTCAAACTATGCAAACTTGCATATCAACCTATTATAACAATATATACACATGTGCATAACTGTACATATCACAAATTTTAGTTTATTATCAATGCATATATGCATAACTACATAACACATAACTATACATTATTAACCTGTTCTGTGCAAGCCTGTTCTGTCATAAAAAAATATGCACATGTGCATATCTATACATATCACAACATCACCTTATTATCATGATCCGTGTAATCATAATCTGTCACAATATGCACATGACATAACAAATCAGATTTCGTGTTGCCAATCATATCTAGCATTATTCCCATAACATTATCCATTAATAAAAACTACATGATCAAACACATAACTAGCACATTACATATAGTTATATTACAAGATCCGCCACTGTTCATTCAAAAATTCATATACATATAACACATTTTTTCAATAATGTATATATTAAACGACTATTTAAGTATCATAATCACATAATTCCATTTATGAATCGACGATTCAGAATTGTATTATTATATATGACTTCAAAACAAAGTGTATGTAAACGGCGAATCGAGAGTCCGTCGTTTAGTTAGACGACGTATATTCTTCGGATTATCCCTCTTTTGTGCAATAAACCTCAATGATTATGATCGTTTTGCCTTGATTTCGAATCAGTGGCGAATGCGCGGTCAATGATTGTGTTCGTATTGCACTAATGTCGATCATACGACGAATGTTGATGAAGAACTGTTGATATTGTGAGCGTCGAAGTTGATTTTTTTATGAATCAATATGATTAATCGCAAGGATTGGGGGAGATATTTTGGGGAGATTTGTCGGACGTGAGATGTAATATTGAAAATAATTAACTTTGTGATTGAAGTCCGTATAACAGGCGGTTGTTTTAAAATTTATTTGGGTATTTACAAAATTGCCCCCTGCTCACATTGGTTCTCGCGGTTCTTGCAATAAGGGTGGTTCTCCCATGAACCCTACCCTATATATATATGTATATCTGGAAAACATGATAAAAAAAACCAATATACTTTCTCATAAAAGTCCCTTAACAATTTTTTACACTTAAAAACCCAACATAATTTCTGTTTTTTTTTTTGTTACGGAAATATCTTTACAATTTTTTTGAACATTAGAGTCCCTTCACATGTTAAATTTGAACAAAACTATGACAAAAACTTTTTTAAAACTTACTACATGACATTATATTCAACCTAAGACTTCTTTGGAAATTCATAGGTTATTCTACAGAACCTAAAACATAAAATGGATTTAGTTTATATGTAGCCCAATAAATCGAGTAGCCAAAGTAAACCACACTTTATATTTAGTAAAATTAAACCCAATTATATGAATTTGTTGTATTCGGTTGAAACCAAAAACTAAACTAAATTCGAATGTGGATTGTGATTTAGTTTTAAAGTACTTAAATTCCATTTAGTTTGGTTCGATTTTTAGTTTAAATCAAAAAAATGAAACCGAATAAAAGGAACCAAATAATGGAATAAACCGAAAAGAACCGATGGACACCTCTAACGATTCCAAGTTGTTTAAATTATTTTTGTCATAGTTTTGTTCTAATTTAACATGTGAAGGGACTTTAATGTTCAAAAAATTGTTGAAGGTTTTTTAGACAAATAGAAAGTACGTTGGTTTTTCAAATGTGAAAAATTGTTAAGAAATTTTTATGAGAAAAATGAGAAAGTATGTTGATTTTTTATAATATTTCCTCTATTTTTTTCCTTCCAAAAAGCCACAATTTTTGGCATTAAACCTTGGTTTATCATAAGTTCAAACTAGACGTGATTAAAACCAATTGCATATTATTATTGATGGTTTCAAACTAAACTTCAGTCTAGGTCCAAAAATTTACCCAGGGACATATTCTTGGTGAAAATATAGTAGGGGTGTTCAGAATTCGTTTCGAATTCGAAAAATTCGAAATTCGTTTAAATTTGATTTGATTATCAAGAATTCGTTTCGATTAAAAGAATTCGAATTCGATTCAATTCGAGTCAATTAAATCGAATACGAATTTATAATTTCAAATTCGATTCGATTCGAAATTCAAATAAAAATTATGCATTTTAATTTATTATTTTTATATATAATGCATATATAACTTTTATTAAGCTATACTATAAATTATTTTCAAATTTTTTGCAAGTATTAAAATTACACATTACCAAACCCACATGACCCATAACTAAAACCTAAATAACAAATCTATTAATAGATTTATAACCCTATAAATATTAACTTTTAATATGGTGTGGTTATTCCCGACTTCTTGTTAAGAATTTTAGACTTATGGTACTTTATTTGGAACTTTTTAATGTGATATCGTGCTTTATGACTGCTTTAAAATTTATGTTACATTTTGATAGTTTTTACGTGTTTTTAAAAAATCTTAATTAAATCAAATTTATTCGAATTCGATTTGAATTCAACTTTTAATCGAATACGAATTAATTTTTTATTCGAATACGAATTCGAATCGAATTCCATAAGTTTTAATCGAATTCGAATTCGAATTCAAGGGAAAATAAAAATTATTCGAATAATTCGATTCGAATAATTCAAAGATTCGATATTCGATTCGATGAACACCCCTACAATATAGTATCATAGAACAATTAATCTACTTAACAATTTATTATATATGATATATTAAACTAATTATATACCTTAGACATTGTAGCTTTCCATAAATTAATTATTAGGTTCACAAACTCATATAACCAATAGAAACAAGATCTTGAAGAGATATATGGTTATTAACAATCATTCCTCACTCCTAAGCACTTTTGAGAAAGGAGATGGGTATTGTAACTGTTCCACCTCATTTTCTAGAAATATTTAGCTCTACTTCTTTAGAGTTGTTGGAACTTAGCACCAAATTGGCTCTAATTTAGCTGACCCTATACAACATATTTTAATATTTGTAGTCTTAATCCTCAATTTTTAACACTTGTTAGAGCACCCACATCCTCGTTTGTAAAATTATCAAATCCTTAATCTTAAGGAAAAAACATGGTTTTAACCTAAAAGACTATTACAACACATATTTAAACTTTAACCTTGTTGCTCCAACAAATATGAGACCAAGAATAGTGGAGGGACTTGTTAGGCAAAAGGCTTCACGAGTCTCGTTTTACCTAACGCAGGTCACGGGTCCCCTACGTATGCAATACGTAGAGTCGGATCACTCTTTTATTAATTGCTTAGAATTCAAGGTTGAGAAAAACTCAACCTAGATCCAATGTATGCAATGTGATAGTTTTATTGAATGTGAAGAATAGAATATGCAATGTGCAGATTCTAGAGAGAGTGTGAGATTTCAGAATGTTTGGCTGAGTGCCGAAGATGGTCATTTATAGGGAAAGAGGAAGCCAAGAGTAGAAACCTTTGACTAGTGATCTAGTGATGCAGTGAGGGGGTTGCCCGTTTTGGTAGGTCGAAGGCTTCGGACCTGCGGGTAAAAGACTGTCCCTTCTCACGTGCCCCTTTTGCGGCTGAGTGAGAGAAGTCACGCGTAAAGTGTGATGGGACATGACATTGTGCAATGCTTTTTCCTGTTCACTACAGCTGGTGGCTTACTTGAACCCTTTAACCCTTTAAGCTATTCTGCACTTATAGTTAGTTTATTAAGCTTGAACTACCCACGTCATCAGCTCCCCAAGTCAGAGGTATTTGTGGTGTAAGACCAAAGGCTTCTGACTTTTGTGCAATTTTGTTAGCTAGCTTAAAGGCTTCAAGGCTTGAAAGGTTCCAAGCTTCGTCTGCTGGGCGGCGAAACCGTTGTGAATTTGAATTTGAAATGACGGTTGATTTGATGGATTGGACAGTTTTCTTGCAGACATCAGTTATTAAACCATAGGTTAATGATGATAACCGTTAGGCCTATTTATTTTCTCATTTATCAAGAGGCAACCACTTTACTAATTTCGCTTATTCCTTCCAAGTTTCATCACAATATTCCTCTTCCTCTGTTCAGGTTAGTTTCTTCTTCCTTTTCACTTTTTCTTTCGATCATCGTTTCTCATGGGTGCGAGGAAAGATCAATCCACAAGCTTTTCTTGTCTCACAATATTCCTCTGTTGAGGCATTTTGCCTTAAATGGGGGATTGGTTTACGATTTAAACCAGAGGCTCCGGGCTTGGACAAGTCGATTAACCAATGTTCGGCGGTCTCCGTTGCTTTATATTTCAAACATTTTGACTTCTCGAACCCCCGTCATCCTTTTTCCACTTTCGGTCTTAACATATTGGAGTATTATCGAGCCTCTTTTGGTCAGTTACACCCTCAAGGCCTTGCTAGGGTTTTGCACTTCGAAGATTTTTGCAGGGCTGCAGGGTATGACCCGTCTCTTCTATCCTTTCGCCGTTTCTTTCGTTTAGCAAAGAATGGCGATTGGTTTACATTTGAGACGTCACAAGTTGATACTTGTCTGATTTCCTCCATGGTGACCACTCTTGGTTCATGGAAAGACCATTTCTTTTGGGTTTTGGAGTCTATTGTCCCTTTTAAAATGATTTGGAGGCACCCTGATGCCGTCCTCGATGAACTTGAACCCTCCGATTTTGAGTTAGACAATTGGTTCTTAAAATCCATCAAGGCATGCCCTTCTAGGCTTCGCCCTTTTCCTGAACCTTTGTTGGTTTTAATGGGGATAAGCAAGTTATGGGATAAACCGGACCGGGATCCTGTACTCATGAGGGATGGTCAGGGTATGCATTTTGCTTTTCTAACTTCTTTTACTAATTTTTTTAATGTTGTAGTTTATGTTATTTTTCCTGTTTTAATTGCAGTCGTGTCTGCTTTGGACTTTATCAAAAGTGATGATACATCGAATGTTGTATTTGTTGATGTTGCTTCATTTGAGGGTGAGGATGCTGTGGTTAGGGGTTCCGAGCATAGGTTTAAGGGGTCGAACTATGTTAGTGTTCCGAATGTGAAGGGTTTTGTGAAGGCCCCTGCGTCGAAGTAGTCCACTCGCCGTTCTACTCGTCGTAAAGGTGCTGGACAACCTTCAACTTCTGAAACGATTGATCTTGGTGATGACTTGGAAATGGAAGATACAGGGTTCATGCTGATGGGAAGAAGGGTGAGTTGCCTTTGGTAGTGGGTAAGGATGTTATGGCAATGGGTAAAAGGGTTGGAGGGTCAAACCTGTCACACCCCGATATTTCCACGTATTACCGGTGGGCCCGGTGGGGAGTATCGTGACGTAGTTGATATCATCATAGTCAAACAACACAATTTTAAATGCACAGCGGAAGCACAAGATAGATTTTATTTCAACCGAATAAATTGTAATATTAAGTATCACAAGATAATTGAAAAAGATCCACAGGCGGATCAAAAGATAAAAAGAAACTTTGTTCAACAGACTTTAAAGGCATCTAAGCTTGCGAGACTTTTATTTGATGCTAGGAGAGGCCAGCCTATTCCGATTAGTACCTGCACTTAGCCTTTTTGGGAAAATACGTCAGTTTACACTGGTAAATACAATTTAACTGACTCATTTTGAAAACGTTTAAGAAAATTGATTTGAATGCACATGGCACAAAACTTTTTATAACTTGGGATAATTATTTATATATAAACTTGTAAAAGAATTACATGTTCGTTATACGTTCAGTAGCCCGGGTTGAATACCGGGTTAAAGATTAATAGACACACCACATGGTATAGTCTCGCGGCAAGTTATTCTCGTAACCGGCGGTTATACCTTATTATTTATATATGCACAGGCGGGTGTATGCCTACACCCCGTGCTAAGGTCGTGGCCATTCAATGAATGATGCCAAGGATATCCGGGACATGGTCATTAACCCCCAAAGGCTTTAAGCAAACAAAAAAATTTAAACGGGTCATATCAATAAATTAACCTTCATACGATCAAAAATTCAATCCCCGACCAAGCAGTATTTTATATACTGTACCCCAAGCCCGTATAAGGGAAAATAAGTTAAAAGTATTTACCTGAGCAAGTATGATTCACAAATAGCAAATGCAAGTAGCTTTTACCGGGTCTTCTAATCTGGAACGAAGGTTTTTAATAAACTATTAGATTCCTAACGGGTCTTTAATTAAGCCTAAACTTAGACCGGTTAGTTTTAAAGGAAGATACGGTTCAAACGCACGATTAAGCGAAGACCGGAATAGAATGTGATTTAGACCCGACAAGTTTGAAGACTTGTATAATATGGGTAAACTAAAAACATTCTGGATTTTGAGACAAAAATGATAAGGTTTGACCCGTTTCGGTCAATTTATGCAAACTAGTTACATAAACCGAACCGAACGTGAAAGATGCATAACGGGTAACCATAAGAGTCATATACAGGTTTCCTAAGTTAATATGCCTTAAATACGTTGTGACATCAGTAAAATATCTTCTATTATGCCCAAAACGAATTTAAACTCAAACTATGCCCCGTAGGGGCATTTTGGTCATTTTAAAGGTTATAAAAGAGTTTAAATATTAATCTGAGTTACAGGTCTGATATAATCAGTAAAAATACTTAATTTAATAAATTATAACAGTAGGGTATTACATATATGTGAAATTTATCATTTATAACCAAACTATGCACCTTAGGGGCTTTTTGGTAATTTCACATAGGCTTAAAAGGTCAAAACTGGAAATCTGAGTTTAAAACTTTTTCTTACTGTGAAAATATAAAAAATTACTGAAAATATCAATAGGCATCAAACCTTATATGTTTAAAATAGTTTTAATACATACTATGCGTTAAAAACGCGCAAAAAGGCGGTTTTAAGCTATTTCCGGGTTTTATAAGAAAAGCTGGTATTTTTATTATTCCATAAGGCTGAAAATAATTTATTTATCATATAAAATCAGTAGAAAAAGGTTTGGTATCAAAATGATTTGTAAAACTCATTTTATAAACCAAAAGGGCAAAACCGACAACAACCGAATCAAGCTTAGAACTCTATGTTATGCTCAGCCTAAAATAATTAAAAATCTTCAAAAATCCCAAAATATTATTTTACATCAGTGGGTACAAAGTTTGGTATCAAAAATTGTGTTTAGATAGGCTATATGCTAATTATGCCGTTTAATTAATAAAAAGCTTTTCATTTACGCTAATGAGCATAACTCCTAATCTAGACCTCAACCTGATGTCAAATTTTAGGGACAAGTCTATAAATTAGTAATGAAGGTTTCTATTCTTTTACTTTTTCAAAAATCACGTTTTATTGTCAAAAGGGCATAATAGTCAACATTTAAGCATTTAACGGAAACATGCATATGAATCGGATAACTAATGAACCAAGTTGTATAATCACAGAGGGTTATACTAACATGTAACCTGGTCCTAATAAAGCTCTAAGGCATTTCTAAACTATGCTCTAATGGGTCAGAACTGAAAGTCAAAGCAAAAGTCTACTTTTGCGACTTTCGGTTCTGAACCGAGCTTAAACTGAAAATTATCGGGTTGAACTTGTTTAGACATGTTCTTACATTAATTACCAAGTTATATTAGTGATAAAATAGGTTGCATGGCTTCTACATTGTTAATTATGCATTTATTTGAAAATAAGCTTTCTGTTGACTTTTTAAGATTAGCTTTGACCCGACAATTGACCTAGTTAGAGTGGGAATCAGAGGGTGCCCTTTTAAGGGTTTATTGGCCACATAATTACCAACTCATAGGTACTTTCAATTTGAGATTTGACTGGACAAATTATGATTAATCACGAAGTCAAACCTTAATTACGACGGTTTGACTTTAAGCTAATTAACTAAGTAAAACTGAATTAAGGAAAGTTAAGGACACTTACAAAGGTCCTATGCACGACTAAGAATCCCTAGGAAGTGTGCTTGAGCTCCAAAATTCTCCAGAAGTGAAGTTGTGAAGGTTTTCAAATGATGTGCTCAAGTGTTGCAAAAGTGAGTTCTTATATAGTGAGTTTGATCTCATAAGATGATGCCAAGGAAGTCTACAAATGTTATAAGATGGTCCCATGTGTCCCTATTGCATGAAACACCAGTGGAGGAGTCCCTGGTATATAAAACAAGGCTCTAAGGTCAGTTAACAGACTGAACTGGCAGCTACCAGGAGTTTTCTGTCGCTGGCATGCTTACGCTGGCCGCATAGACTCTTATGGAGTCTTACGCGGGCCCTGGACCCTGCTGTCCTGCAAACAACTTTCAATAATTGCTGTTTTGGTCCCTGGTCCTTCTAAACGTGGTTTTAAGTTTATTTCTTGCACTTTTGGCCCTCTAACTTGACTTTTAAGGGCTCCAAGGCATAACCAAACACCGTTAAGTCCTCGGTTAACTTTATTATCACCCGTAAAGCCTTTAATTTCAACGTTGACGCTTTTAACCCCTCGTATACGAATATTATCATAACTTTCTCATACTTTATCGAAACCATGTGAAATTTTATCACTTATTCTAGTGAGTATAATTTATCGTTACAAAGCTTCAGGTTCGCTAAAAGATCACTCAGAGGTATAACTTAAACATGTTGACACTTTTAACCCCTGCAGTTTGTAATCTCTCACTTTCTTCCACAATTAGCTTCGTATGATCCATGATTCATTCGTTTAAGGGTATAAACATTGTGTAGGGTCGTTGACAAGTATATTTATCCATTGTTGACATTCTGAATCCTTTTATTCACATACTTTCCTTGTTTGTCAACTTTAGTCCCTCTAAAGTAATCTTTTACACGTTTAAAGCTCATGACACGTGTCGATACATTATTGGACATGAATTTACGAGGTGTTACATTTTCACCCCCTTAAAAGAAATCTCGACCTCGAGATTTACTGAAATAAATGAGGGTATTTTTCTTTCATTGAGGACTCTACCTCCCACGTGTACTCGGGACCTCTGCGGGCATCCTATTTAACTTTCACAATTGGCGCTTGCTTCCCTCGAAGCTTCTTAACCTTTCGATCCTCGATCGACAAAGGTTTTTCCACAAACTTCAAGATCTCATCTATATGCACATCCGTATGTGGTATGACTAGCGATTCATCGGCTAGAAATTTCTTCAGATTGCAGATGTGGAATACATTGTGAATACCACTGAGCTCTTCAGGTAAGTTTAACTTATAAGCCACTGTTCCTACACATTCGATGATCTCGAATGGTCCTATATACCTTGGGCTTAATTTACCTTTTTTACCAAATCGCATCACTCCTTTCCAGGGTGATACTTTTAGCAAAACCTTATCACCAACCTCGAACTTTAGAGGTTTTCGCCTTTTATCAGCATAACACTTCTGCCTATCCCTGGCAGCTTTCAGGCGATCACGAATCTGGACAATCTTGTCCGCCATTTCAAGGACTATATCCGGTCCTGATAACTGAGCTTCTCCTACTTCTGTCCAACAAATAGGTGTTCTGCACTTCCTACCATATAATGCCTCAAAAGGTGCTGCCTGAATGCTTGTATGGTAGCTATTGTTATAGGAGAACTCGATCAATGGCAGGTGGTTATCCCAACTACCACCTAAGTCAATCACACATGCACGAAGCATGTCTTCCAAGGTTTGGGTCATACACTCACTCTGTCCGTCCATCTGAGGATGGTAAGCCATACTAAAATTCAAGCGTGTGCCCAAAGACTGTTGGAAACTTTTCCAAAAATGAGATGTGTATCTAGTATCTCTGTCCGAGATAATAGACACTGGTACGCCATGCAGGGATACAATCTTATCTATGTACAACTGGGCTAATATGTCGGAGCTATGAGTCTCCTTGATGGGTAGGAAATGTGCTGACTTAGTCAGTCTATATACTATCACCCAAATAGTATCATTTCCTTTCTTTGTCTTTGGCAATTTGGTGATCCATTGTCACCATTTCCCACTTCCAGGTGGGAAGTTCAGGCTATTGTAACAAACCTGACGGCTTTTGATGTTCAGCTTTAACTTGTGCGCACGTCAAACATTTGGCTACATAGGTAGCTATAGACTTCTTCAAGCCTATCCACCAATAGTTTGCCTTCAGATCCTGGTACATCTTATCAGCTCCAGGATGAACGGAGTACTTTGAACTGTGGGCTTCCTGGAGGATAACATCTCGAATTCCTCCATAAACTCTAACCCATATTCGCCCATTTAACCTCAGAGTTCCGTCCTTGCCATAAGATAACTGCTCTTCAGTTACTCCTAGCTTTTCATCAGGACAGTTAGCTTCTAGTACAGCTTCCTTCTGCGCAGCTAACAACCTTTCATTCAAACTATTCTTTAATTCAATGCTCTTGGCATTGATTTTTATAGGCTTCACCCTTTCCTTCCTGCTTAGAGCATTGGCGACTACATTCGCCTTGCCAGGATGGTATCTTATCTCACAGTCATAATTATTTAAAGTTTCCATCCATCGTCGCTGCCTCATGTTCAAGTCCTTCTGATTAAACAGGTGTTGAAGGCTCTTGTGATCAGAATAGATTACAAACTTGGTTCCGTACAAGTAATGCCTCCACAGTTTTAGTGCAAATACAACGGCACCCAGCTCCAAGTCATGGGTGGTGTAGTTCTTCTCGTGCACCTTTAACTGACGTGAAGCATAGGCAATAACCTTGCCTTTCTGCATAAGCACACATCTCATACCGGTGTGTGATGCATCACAATATACCACAAACTCTTCGATTCCATCAGGCAATGTTAATACAGGATCATTGCTCAACTTCTGCTTCAGAATATCAAAAGATTCTTGCTGCATAGGCCCCCAGTCAAACTTGCTATTCTTGCGGGTGAGTAAGGTCAGGGGTGCTGCAATTCTTGAGAAGTTTTCTATAAATCGCCTGTAGTATCCTGCCAATCCTAGAAAGCTGCGGATCTCCGTAGGAGTCTTTGGCTCTTGCCAATTCATGACAACTTCAACTTTAGCGGGATCTACTTGGATACCACGCTCACCAACAACATGTCCAAGAAATTGGACTTCACGAAGCCAAAATTCACACTTCGAAAACTTGGCATAGAGCTTCTCTTGATGAAGCAGTTTCAGAATGCAACGACGGTGCTTTTCATGGTCAGCTTGGCTCTTCGAGTAAATGAGTATGTCATCGATGAAGATGATGACGAATTTGTCTAAGTAAGGCTTGCAGACGTGATTCATGAGATCCATGAATGCTGCAGGTGCATTAGTGAGCCCAAAAGGCATCACTAAGAACTCGTAATGACCATAACGAGTCCTAAATGCAGTCTTGTGTACATCTTCATCTTTAACCTTCAGTTGATGATAGCCTGACCTCAAGTCGATCTTAGAAAAGTAACTTGCCCCTTGCAATCGATCGAATAGATCGTCGATCCTGGGTAATGGGTACCTATTCTGGATAGTGACCTTGTTAAGCTCTCGATAATCGATGCATAAACGCATCGACCCATCCTTCTTCTTGACAAACAGGACTGGCGCTCCCAAGGAGACGAACTAGGTCTAATAAAACCTTTGGCTAACAAATCATCTAGTTGGGTTCTCAGCTCCTTCATTTTTGTTGGTGCCAACCTATAAGGCGCTCTTGCGACAGTTGCTGCTCCAGGGATGATGTCAATTCTGAATTCTACTTGCCTATCTGGTGGTAAACCAGGTAGTTCTTCTGGGAAAACTTCTGGGTACTCAGAAATGACTGGGATATCTTCAACCTTAGGCTTCTGCTCATCAATAGTTACATGTGCCATATAAATGACACAACCTTTCTTCAAGCACCTAGATGCCTTGAGCATAGACACTTGCTCAGGCAATCCATACTGGATATCTCCCTAAATGGTAAGTGGCTCACCAGACGGAGTCTTGATCACCACTTGCTTCTTGTTGCAAACAATCTGGGCTTGGTTATGACATAACCAGTCCATGCCTATAACTATGTCGAAACCGGCTAACTTCAAAGGAAGCAAGGATAATGGAAAAGAGTGGTTCCTAATGGATATAACACATACATCTAACACAGTTGAGGCTGTTTCTAGGGTACCATCAGCTAATTCTACCTTATATTTCACACTTAGGGTTTTAACAGGTAAATTCAGCAACTTACAAAACTTATTATCTACGAATGACTTATCAGCTCCTGAATCATAAAGCACTTTTTCATAGACATCATTTACAAGGAAGGTACCTGTGATCACGTTATCGTCTTGAACAGCTTCCTTTACATCCATCCGGAAGACCCTTGCATTAGTCTTTTTCCCTTCCTCAGCCTTCTTCGCAAACTTTGGGCAGTTGGACTTAATGTGCCCTTTTTCATTGCAATTATAGCATGTTGCGTCCTTGATTTTCTTGCAGTCTAAGGTCTTGTGCTCACTTGACTTACAAATCCCACAAGGTCTCGGCTGTGACTGGGATTTCGACTCATATCTGCACTTTCTGAAATGGTGTTTCTTACAGATTTTACACTTGGGCTTATCACCTGTCTGTTGACCATCTTTCTTAGATCCAGAACCCTTCTTGTAGTCATTGTTTCCCTTATGCTTCTTTTCTGAACGTCGTGAGTTTTCATCCTCACGCTTTCTCTTTTCAGCATCAGTGTTTCTCAGCGATCTCTGCCTGACTGCGTCCAAAGTGAGAGAAAATGATATATCAGTTGCAGACCGAAAAGTAGCTGGTCGAGAGGCCTTCACACTTGCCTTGATCTCATGGGCTAAGCCCCTAATGAAACGAGCTATCCTCTTGGGTTCCGGTGTCACAAGATAGGGAACCAACCTTGATATTGTATTGAAGCTTGTAAGGTAGGCTTGACAATCCAGGTTCTTCATAACCAAAGACAAGAAATCAGACTCAATCTTTTCAACCTCATGTTGAGGGCAGTAGTTCTCCTTGATGAGAGCAACAAATTGATCCCATGTCAGATTGTACAATGGGACTTTTCCGGTAGCTTGAATCAAATATCTCCACCAAGCTAATGCCTCGCCTTTGAATGACTGAGATACAAACTTTACCACATCCTTATCAACACAACCACTGATATCTACCACAGTGTCCATCTCATCTAACCATGTCATACAGTCGACAGCTCCTTTCTCCCTAGTGAAATCCCTGAGTTTACAGGAGACAAAATACTTATAGGTGCAACCTTTAGCACGTGGTTCTTGATTAAACACAATTCTCTTAGATGGAACACTCCTCTGGTTTGATGAGTGATGAGAATCACTATTGTGAGCAGTATGAGTTCTAGAGGGTGGTTTAGAGTGTGGTATAGACTGAGTCCTGACCTGGGTACCACTGGATTCCTTGATCTGTCTATCCAGAGCTCGCGTAATAGTATTATCTATCAATGCTTGTAATTCCGCTCCTGCTATGTTGACTCTGGAAGTGTCATGATTATCTCTGGGGTGGCTGTTAACTTCGTCTGACCCAGGCATGTAGCTTGATTGCTACATAAAATAATGATTTTAATTTATTCAGAGATCTATGACAGTTCTATCATTTTAGATGATTTATTAATCATGGTATTTAAGAAACCATTTTGATTAATTTGTTAAGCATATATATATTCAGGATTTTTCATTATAATAATCCTTAGTTACAATTAAAATAAATAATGGCAAAAAGGCCAAGTCACATGGACAGTTTTAAATTTTTATTTATGATTTTATAGGATCAAGGTATTGAGGTTTTAATCATATAATTTATTACCTTTTCTTAACAGGGGGTCGAAGACCACGGCTGTCTTTTGTCTAAATGAGTATAGCCCGTAGGCATTATATCCCTAATGAATGTTTTAATTAATTAAAAGGATTTGGAAGAATCCAATATAAGGATGACTTATGTGATTTTATCGAATCACATTTTGCCAAGAATGTTAACATGGATTTGAATCTTTCAAGTAGGTTTTACCATCTTGGCCATATCTAGAATGACATGTGGCTAGGTTTTACCTTTAAGATTCTTTTTAATATTTAACGCAGAACATTCCTAAATTGGGATGTTAATAAGGATCTGAATCTAATTGTGGAACGACCATCTTGGCCCTGTCTTAAGATGACACATGGCTAGGTCTTGCCCTTTTTAGATTTTGTCATTTTATTATAATGATAGACCTTATATAAAAGAAAGGTTATTTTTCATTTATTTCATGTTTTATGTTTATGCATATAATTAACAAAAATGAAATTTAAATTAAACCATTCCACTAAAATGAAACAAGTACAGGTTTGCCTTAAACGGGACTTCTACTGAAATAACATGCCCACGCAGGGGCTAAATAAACAAAAAGACATGCCCACACAGGGGCAGAATACAGAAAGACATGCCCACGCAGGGACATGATTACAACATAAATAAAAATAAACAAGAATTTTCAAAAATCCCTTCTCTTGGTCTTCCCCTTGATTAGGCTTGCCAAACCTTTGAAGAATCCTTGGTTGTTCCTACGCTCTTGCTGGACCTCCCGCTCAACCTGGCTCAACCTCTCGAGAACCTCCTGTTGTCGCTCTGGTGGGATCAATTGCTGTTGCGGCGGCTGCTGATGTAGAGGTTGAGGAGGTGGCGGTTGTTGGTACCCATAAGCTGGGTATCCAACTCCCCAAGGAGCTCCATAAGGCCCTTCAGGGTGGAGAGCGTTGTAGTCCCATGCGGCCTGGTACGGGTCAACGTCAGCATAGTTGTAGTTGGTGTGGGCCAGCTGCTCAAAGGGATTATACGCCGCTGAACTGGCGTATGCAGGAATTGGGTTACCAAAACCCAACGGTGGCGCGACAGGCGCAGAGTCTACTTCTGATACGGGGTTTGAAGGTCCCCCCATGTCACACCCCCAAAATCCACATGCGGAACACCACCGCTTAGAGGCGTGACTGACCAGGATCCAGCCACCAATTATACTGAGCAATTTAATTAAAAACATAAGTAATACTCACCAACCACAAGGTTGGCAAATATCATAATCAAGGTTCAAAAGTGTTTAAGTTTAAGTAATAGTTCAGATAAGTAGCGGAAGCATAGACAAAATAGTTTAGAACAAGATTCTTAGTTCAAGTTTGTTTAGAACCCAACACACGGGTTAGACGACCACTACACATCCGCTAGCTGCAAGCTCCTGAATCACTGGGTACCTGCAAAGCATGCAGTAAAGTGTCAACGTAAAGTTGAGCGAGTTCACTAGTTGTCCAGTTTTAGTTTTCGAAAACTAAGTTGTTTAGATAAAGCATTTATCATCACGTTGTGGGGAGCTACCCCATCTGTAAGCTCACTAAACTGTAGATACCGAAACTGTTGACGGAAAGTTGTTGTGCCCCGAGTCAATGTCTATCGTCATTGACCAAGATGCAAGGTCTACTAGTTCACGCCCGATCTCCCCCGGTCACGGTGTGAGGTTGTCAAACCTAATAGCGCTATCAACTAATAACCCGTTCGCCCCCGGCGATTAATCGGTACTGTAAGCAGGGACTTAAGGTGATAGAGTTTCGTTTAGCTTGGCTAGTTGTGATTTATAAATAATATCCAAACGTATCTCCCCCAGAGATAGTAAATACCCATTCGGATTTCCCCCGGAAATAATAGTTCAAAAGTATTTTTCCCAAAGTTGGCAGTTGTCCGTGTCCCACCCTGGGACGCATGCTTTTAGTGTGTGAACTCACCTTGGGTTGCTCGGCAGATTAGGTTACTTGTCAAACACGCTGGTCACCACGTCCTAACATGGTTACCAGTATAGGTTAGGTTTGGGTACAAAGAATGTCACGTATATTTTACACATAATCTAACACATAGCATGCAATGTAGAGTTATTGGGCCTGTTCTACTATTGTATCAGTCAACAGTATCATCTAACACATAGTTCAGTTAAACAGGCAGCCCAAACAAATCACGTTGTGGCCCAATAACTAAAGTGAGCAGCCCAGTAGAGACAAGGTGGTCTCGACTCGAGAACATGCGGTCTCGAGTCGCAACCAGGAGGTCTCGGCTTGTAATGGTTGGTCTCGAGTGGTGCAGACATGGCTCGTAACCCCGGAGATCTCGAGTCCCGTCTCGAGTTGTCACGATGTGGTCTCGAGTCGAGACCTTGATGGTCTTGAGTCCCTGAAGTCCGTTTTGAAGTTGCTTGGACCAGGTCTCGAGTCGCAACCGTTGCGGTCTCGAGTTGTAGCTCCATCGTCTCGAGTCGCAACCGTTGGTCTCGAGTCGTTTACCTGCTGATTCTGATGCATCTGCCCGAATTGTACTATGCAACAGAATTCTGATTTCATGCTTTTGTGTACTAACCAATTAAACCACACAAACATGTTTTCTTGTCTAAAACCTTACTCAAATGGATCAAACACAACAATTCAAATCTTCATATCATATTCATATCACATTCAAACAGTTCATCATTTTAAGTCAGACATGTTCATCTTATCAACCTATGTTCATTCATTCCAACATAACCCGAAACGGGTCACAATTCAATCATCAACATCGGTCCTAAATCTAGCACATAGCCACCGCTTTTTATCCTTAGATTCAAGTGTATTTATGCATTTGTCATATGAATCTTGCACACCATTATTAACAACATTCTTAATCAATTTAACACATAACCAACATGTAGATCATTTTCAACCAACAACATATAATCACTCGACATCCTTAACCGATTATCTACATTATTTACTTATACAATTTATTCATGGAAAACATTTAAGCAAAGCATGCATATCATTTATCAATCAAGCTTCACAAATTCTAAAAGTGTGAAATGCTAACCGAATGGTGTTTGGGGTGAGAATGGCACAGAATCAACCGAAAGGAGGACCTTCGAGCTAGGACGAGGGCTTGATCTTTGCTACACTTGATCCGAGGTAAGAGGAGAGAGTGGTGTTGCTAGGGTTTTAGTGAGGGAGAGAGTGTGTGAGAGTGTAAGGGAGAAGGTGGATGAGGGGTTTTATACTCGGTGGGTGCTGCACCCTACAAGGGTTTCGAGTGGGCTAAGGGAGGTTGCGGCCCAACCGGCCCAACCGTTTACTGTTTACTCGAGACCGAGAGTGGTCTCGAGTCGGGTTCGTGGTCTCGGTTCACTGTCATACACATACATATATATATATATATATAGTTCACATACTTAATACAAGGATCACATAACTCGTCAAGATAATTCATGAACTTTCATTTAATAATATCAGTACACCAAAGGCTAATACAAGGCGGTTGCTCGGGAAAACCTAGAGTGTCACATTATCCCCAAGTTTTAAGAACTTTCGTCCCGAAAGTTAAGGCAGCCACTGTCAAGCTAGTATGAGTGAGAGCGTTTCAACAGGGTGTCACATCATCCCCCCGTTAGTTTGGAATTTCATCCCGAAATTCGGTTGTAGCTTCAGTGCTGGGAGTTTCGTTTGGGAACAACTGGGGATACTTGCACTTCATCTGGTCTTCCCGCTCCCAGGTGAACTCTAGGTCACGTCGCGAGTTCCAACGAACTCGCACGAGAGGTATCTGGCTGCGTTTGAGGGTTTTGATTTCTCGATCCGTGATCTCAATCGGTTCCTCAGTAAAGTGTAGCTGTTCATCAATAGTGAGTTCCTTGAAGGGGATTATGAGTGTTTCATCTGACAGACACTTCTTCAGATTAGACACGTGAAAGACATTGTGCACCGCACTCAGCTCTTCAGGCAGATTCAATCTATAAGCAACCTTACCGATTTTCTCGGTAATTTCAAATGGTCCAACATATCACGGATTCAGCTTGCCCCGTTTACCAAAACGAACCACACCCTTCCAGGGTGAGACTTTAAGTAGAACCCGGTCCCCGACCTGGAATTCTAGCGGTTTCCTACGCTTATCAGCGTAGCTTTTCTGACGGTCACGAGCTGCCGCCATGCGTTGTCTGATCTGGGTAATCTTCTCCGTCGTGTCTACCACCAGTTCTGGGCCTGTGACCTGGCTGTCACCCACTTCCGCCCAGCAAAGAGGTGATTGGCATTTACGACCGTACAATGCCTCGAAGGGTGCTGCCTGAATGCTGGTGTGGTAGCTGTTATTATAGGAGAACTCCACTAGCGGTAGATGCTTCTCCCAATTCTTGCTAAAATTGATCACACATGCTCTAAGCATGTCTTCCAGGGTTTGGATGGTGCGTTCAGACTGTCCATCCTTTTGTGGGTGATAAGTAGTGCTCATGTCCAAACGTGATCCAAAGGATTTGTGCATAGCTTGCCACAACTCCGAAGTAAATCGCGCGTCTCGATCAGAAATAATGGAAGTCGGCACCCCGTGCCTCGAAACTACTTCCTTTAAGTAAACCTCTGCCAAGGTAGAAAACTTGTCTGTTTCCTTAATGGCCAAAAAGTGTGCAGACTTGGTCAATCGATCTACTATCACCCAAATAGTATCATTCCCGCGTTGGGATCTAGGTAAGCCAGTGACGAAATCCATGTAAATTTGCTCCCATTTCCAGTTCGGGATTTCTGGTTGTTGGAGTAGGCCCGCTGGTTTCTGATACTCAGTCTTGACTCTTGCGCAGGTCAAACATTTGCTGACATATGTTGCTATATGGGCTTTCATGCCCGGCCACCAATAGGTGGTCCTTAAGTCGTGGTACATCTTATCCGAACCAGGATGTACTGAGTAGTGGGACTTATGGGCTTCATCCATCACGAGTTCACGTAGATCTCCATAGAGTGGAACCCAAATGCGCCCGGTCACATAGTAAGCGCCATCTTCTTTTTGTTCTAATCGCTGTCTAGATCCTCGCAGGGACTCAGCCCTGATGTTTTCCAGTTTCAGGGCTTCAACCTGAGCATTTCGAATCTGAGTAGGGAGGTTAGACTGGATGGTAAGTTGTAGCGCTCGCACGCGCTTGGGTGTAGTGTCTTTTCGGCTGAGGGCGTATGCCACGACATTGGCCTTGCTCGGATGGTACTTAATTGCGCATTCATAATCATTCAAGAGTTCGACCCATCGGCGTTGTCGCATGTTTAATTCCTTTTGCTTGAAGATATGCTCGAGACTCCTGTGATCGGTGTAAATAGTGCACTTGGTACCGTACAGGTAATGTCTCCATATCTTAAGCGCAAAAACCACTGCTCCCAGTTCTAAGTCGTGTGTAGTGTAGTTCCTTTCATGAGTCTTAAGTTGTCGAGAGGCGTAGGCAATAACTTTCTCACGTTGCATTAACACGCAACCGAGCCCATGAATAGACGCATCGCAGTTAACCACGAAATCGTCGGTACCTTCAGGTAACGAAAGAATAGGAGCACTACAGAGGTTATCCTTTAGCTTCTGAAATGCGGATTCCTGGGCTTCATTCCATTTGTAAGCAATACCCTTCTGGGTGAGTGCCATGAGGGGCTGAGCAATCTTTGAGAACCCCTTGATAAATCTACGATAGTATCCTGCCAATCCCAAGAATTGACGAACTTCGGTCGGGGTCTTAGGGGTATGCCAATTCTTTATAGAGTCGATCTTAGCTGGGTCGACGTGCATCCCGTCCTTATTGACCACGTGCCCAAGGAAATGGACTTCTCGAAGCCAGAAGTCGCATTTCGAGAACTTGGCGTACTGTTGCTCCTTGCGAAGGAGTTCGAGGATAAGGCGTAGGTGTTGTTCATGCTCTTCTTGACTTTTCGAGTAGATCAGGATGTCGTCGATAAACACAATCACGAATTTGTCGAGGTAAGTCTTGCACACTCGGTTCATTAGATCCATGAAAACCGCAGGCGCGTTAGTCATTCCAAAGGGCATGACAAGGAATTCGTAATGACCATAACGAGTTCTGTATGCAGTTTTGGAGATGTCTTCATTACGGACTCTTAGCTGATGATAGCCCGATCGTAGGTCGATCTTAGAGTAGTAGCTCGATCCCGGCAACTGGTCGAATAGATCGTCGATACGCGGGAGAGGGTAGCGATTCTTGATGGTAACCTTGTTCAGCTCACGATAGTCGATGCACATTCGGAAAGTGTCATCCTTCTTCTTAACAAAGAGTACTGGTGCTCCCCAGGGCGACGAACTAGGACGGATAAATCCTTTATCCAATAGTTCCTGCAGTTGCGTGGAGAGTTCCTTTAGTTCTGCGGGGGCTAGTTGTAACAACTCTCATTAAAATTAATAATTAGGATGGTAATTAGCTATTAAGGAGACCCTAATTAAGAAACCCAAGTAATTCTGCACTAACCCTAGAATTTCCAGAACAATCAGAATCAGGATCAGGGCCCCTAAAACTCAGGGGGGAGCAAAACCCTAATAACGATTATCTTCATAACTAATTATAAAATTCGAAAAATTAAAAACCGTCGACACAGCAAGCCTACATGCACGAAGGGCTACTCTATGAAAATAGGGTGATCACTCGCGTAGCGCGACGCCTAAAGGGGTACCCCCTCGCGCTACGCGACGGTGTCAAATTTTCAGTATAAATAGCAGGGGTTGGGACTTCAAATTTGGCACTTGAACGACGAAAATCGGAGTTACGTAGATCGAGTTATAAGCAAAACAGTCCAACACACACACACAATTATCGAATCGCTGCCGCAGAACAGGGTAATTACTCGATCGCTATTACGATTCAGTTTCCGGGGTCAATATACCCAAAGAATGTCTAAGTGCCGCCCACATTGGGCTATGCTTTGTCGTTGTCGATAATTCGATAATGAGTTGAAGCATTGTACTTTGTCGTTGTCGATAATTCGATAATGAGTTGAAGTACTATACTTTGTCGTTTGTCATTTTGATAAATGAGTTGAAGTATTGCACTTGGTCATTCATTGCGAATATTTGATCTCGGGAAATTATCGTAACTGCTGTATTGATCACTAACTCTGTTTTGTGTGCATTATTATGAAATTAGGTTAAACAAGGATAAAATTACATTCTGTCAGTACTAAATCTGCAATGTGAGTTATTCTCTTTTTATAAATTCTTTTATCACAGTTTGTGACTATTTACAATACTCCAAATTATTTTCAGAATTATAACTTACAGTGATTAAGTTTATGTGAATCACCAAATTACAGCCGGTATGTGGGGTATTGTATACATTACTTGATAATCTTCACCATTGGGGCAGCCATTGGGTGATATGACCATAATCACAGATACCATTGGACGTATGGGCCAATGGATCGAGTGGTAAAGTACTGTGGGTAGTTGGTTGATATCAAAGACATTGTAAAAGATCTTACCACTGTGAATTATAATAAATGTGTCGTTTTCAGTAACAAGAATAATTCACTCAGTATTTCCCCGCTGACAAAATCTTTTTCAAACATGTTTCAGGTGATCTGCTGTAATTCAGGAAAAATGCAAGGGGAAGCATTTCAAGCTTAAGATAGTGGCTCAATATAAAATAAAGAATTATGCTTTATTAATAAAATCTTGTTATTATAAATTATCCGGGATTATATCCCGAATTGTGAAATAAAATAAATCGGGAAATATTTTAACTTAGCCGATCCTGTGATTAAATTTTTCCGCTGCTAAACTCACAATAAATAAAGTACTGCAGGATTTCTGTCCCGCGACTCCGGAAACGGGTCAAACCGGGTCGGGGGCCGTGACAGAAACAAGGTGGTATCAGAGCCACTAAGTTAAGCTAATTAAGTATTTAAACGATACTTAATTTTCCTGATTACTATTATGTGATTATGTGTTTATGTGTTTTAACTGATTATTTGTTAATTACAGTATGGGTAAACAAAAGTTGCAAGATATCTATCTTAAATTAGATAGATCAATTTACGAAGAAGGCAGTTCGTCTAAAACTAAAATTTCAAAGCTCCCTAATATTCCTGAGGAAGGAATATTTGTGCAAAAAGCGAATTATGAAAATCCGCTTTCTCCTAGAAAAAGGAGTATGATTATTAAGAAAAGTAAGGAGCAAATCAGAGAAAGGAAAATTAAAAAGGAAACCCAGGATTTAATCGATAAATCACCTTGGGAAGATAAACTCGATGAAAAATGGGCAAATTTATATATGCTAGCCACTGTGGCAGAACATGCAAATCTTTAAAAATGCCCTAAAATTTCAAGCAGTACTTCCCAATAAGTAAATAAATAAAAGTGAAATAAATTTGAGTGTGTTTTCCTGTATTTTGTACAAATAGTGTGCAATAAAACTTCCATGTTATTTGTTAAACTTTGTTCCAAAGTTTTAACTAGATATTTTATGCATTTTGCATATATGCTACACAGCATGAACGAGATATCTGAAGCTTTTCAGAACCTCAATTTGTACCCAGTGAACATAGAAGTTTCTCATGAATTCACGGGATATATTGCTGATGTGGACCAACCTGTAAAACTCCCTACTCCACCAGTGACCAAACCAAAAAGGAGGCCAAAGAAAAATTATGTATGGGGAAGCCGTATACGTAAAAGAAAGACAGTTACAAAAACCCCTAAAACTAGTAAACCTTTAGACAAAGGAAAAGCGATTGTAATCCAGGAAAACCCTAATCCACAAGAACAGGAAACTGAAGCTAATGAGGTTAGGCAAATGGAGGAGCAGTTCGATCAGTATTCTCAGGAAATAGCAATAGAAATAGGGCAAGGTTCTAACCCAACCCAAGTAGAAGTTGGAGAAAGTTCTAACCAAACCAAAAGAGTTACTTTTCAGGATCAGATAGATATTTTACTAGAAAAATGTGAGACTATGCAACCTGTCAGTCCGGGTATTTTTACTTATCCTATCGAAAACCTAATTCCTATGAATTTTGCACCAACCCTCACTGAACCAATAGTCCATAACCAACCTGTAGAAATGGAAGAATGGTGGACCAACGATTGGCAATTTCAAAATATTGTCTATAACGCTTACTCATTCTTTCCACAGTTCGACCCAGAACCCCTACCCAATCCACCGATGAGCAATGAGAACCTGGCTGAACTTCGCCATTTCGGTGAAGAGTTGATGGATGCAGGGAATAGAATTAGGGAAATAGGGGGACAGATTGCCTGGAAGTATGACGAGAGGGAACTTCGTTTTTAAAAATGACAAGTAGGAAGACGGAAACTATCTTTGTATAATAGTAATAGTAAATAGTGAAACCAGTTGTAACATAACGAATAAAAACGTTGTAAAATATCGGTGTGTATTGAGGCATACTATACTGATATGAAATGCAATCGAGAAATCGATAATTTTGGGCTTTATGTGTTATAACTTGTTTAATGATTTGTATAAATTGTTAATTGTTAATTATTCATAATAACTTATCATCAGATGGCAAATAACGAACCAGTAAATGAAGTTAATCAATCGGAGCAACACCCAGAAGATCAATATATGACCAAACAAGATATTGAAAATATGGTTGCCCAAGGAATAGCTAACGCAATTCCAATGTTCGTTGCTGCTATGAAAAATCCAAACGATCCGCAACATATCGTTCCTAGTAAACATACCATCGAAGATAATTTCAGTAACAGTATAAACGGGGGCAATGATCATATAAATCATGACAATGAATCTCAGCACACGCAGCGCCCTAAGAAACGAAAGGCTGCAACACCTGGTTGCACTTTCAAAGAATTTGTTGCTTGTAAACCCGCTGAATTTGCAGGCAACGAAGGAGCAACTGCAACACTGCGATGGTTAGAGAAAACCGAAGCAGTAATTGCAATAAGTAAATGTGCTGACGAAGATCAAGTCATGTACGCCTCAAATCTGTTTAAGGAAGGAGCACTAGAATGGTGGAACACGGTGCTACAGGCAAAAGGAAGACGGGTGGCTTATGCTATGACCTGGGAAGAATTTAAGAATCTTGTTGAAAGAAAATTCTGTCCTGAGTATGAGAAGGAACAAATGGCAAATAAGTTCCTAAATCATCGAATGACAGGGGTAGATTGTCGTGGTTATACCTCAACATTCTTCGAATATGCGAGAGTGGTACCTAACTTGGCTTCGCCAGAACCGGTACTCATTTCTCGATATATTTGGGGATTAATTAGCGAAATTCGCAATATCGTTAAAGCTGCGAGACCTCGCACTATTGACGATGCAGTAGAATTAGCTAATACCCTAACCGACGAATTAATACGCACAAGAGAGGAAGATAGGAAGAAAGAATTGGTTCAGAAAATTACCCAAGGATTTAGGGTGGGTAATAGTAGTAACTTCAAGAAGAAAGGAACAAGACAATCTTCCATCCCGCCATTCTGCAGAAATTGCAAAAGGAAGCATTTTGGAAAATGCTATGCAATTTGTAACTTCTGCAAATCTGTGGGCCATAGTGAAGAGAACTGTAAGAAGAAAACTGTAATCTGTTTTCACTGTGGAGAAACAGGACATTACAAAACCGAATGTCCTAAACTGAACAAAATCACTGATAACAAAGGCAAAACCGTTGAAGGAACTGTTAAGAAGAATGCCAGAGCCTTCCAGCTAACTACTCAAGAAGCAGAACTCATCCGGAGGTGATCGCCGGTACGTTTTTAGTCCACAACGTCTATGCAAAAGTATTATTTGACTCTGGTGCGAACCAAAGTTTTATAAATACTTCATTCTGTCAAGCTCTTAAGTTACCATTAACTACAGTTAGGCAGATCTTTACAGTCGAAACTGCAGATGGAAATTCCATAGAAATTAATCAGGTTTTGCAAAAAGTAGAAATAGAACTTTCAGGTCATAAGTTTGTTGCAAACCTATTGCCTATGAAATTAGCTGAGTTTGATGTTGTGTTAGGAATGGATTGGTTAATAGCCAACCATGCTCAAATCATATGTGATAGAAATTCTATAGAAATTCAAGCACCTACTGGAGAGGTAGTTAAGATTTCCGGAGATAAACCTAGGAAGCCATTAAAGTTCATATCAGTAATGAAAGTTGCTAATTATGAACGAAACCAAGGAATAGTATATATGATTTCAGTAATCATTTGTACTAAAGGCAAGGAACTCAAGGAAATTCCTGTAGTTTCAGAATACCCAGATGTCTTTCCAGAAGATTTACCTGGATTACCACCAGACAGAGAAGTAGAATTTAGGATTCATCTAATTCCAGGAACTACACCGATAGCCAAGGCACCTTATCGATTAGCTCCTACCGAAATGCTAGAATTGAAAAAGCAATTAGATGAATTACTAAGCAAAGGATTTATACAACCTAGTTCATCCCCTTGGGGTGCACCAGTGTTGTTTGTGAAAAAGAAAGATGGATCAATGAGAATGTGTATTGATTATAGAGAATTGAATAAAGTTACAATTAAGAATCGATACCCATTACCTAGGATTGATGATCTTTTCGATCAATTACAAGGAGCTAGGTATTTCTCTAAGATAGATTTAAGATCCGGATATCATCAGTTGAAAGTTCAAGAAGAAGACATACCTAAAACTGCTTTCAGAACTAGGTATGGTCATTATGAGTTTACAGTCATGCCCTTCGGATTAACCAATGCCCCAGCTGCATTCATGGACATGATGAACAGAATCTGTAAACCATATTTGGATAAATTTGTGATCGTATTCATTGACGATATACTCATTTATTCCAAAAGTCAAGTCGAGCATTGTCAGCACTTGCATGCACTCTTAACTCTGTTAAGAAAAGAAAAGTTGTACGCGAAATTCTCGAAGTGCGAATTCTGGCTGCAAGAAGTGCAATTCTTAGGCCACATGGTGAATCACGAAGGTATTCACGTAGATCCTGCTAAAATCGAAGCAATTATCAACTGGAAGGTTCCACAAACTGCAATGGAAATTAGAAGTTTTATAGGTTTAGCCGGTTATTATAGACGGTTTATTAAGGATTTTTCCAAGATAGCTGTACCATTAACTAAGCTGACCTGTAAAGCCACTAAGTTTGAATGGGGACCAAAACAAGAAGAAGCTTTTAGAATCTTAAAGCAGAAATTAACCAATGCACCAATCTTAGCCTTACCAGAAGGAACGGAAGGTTTTGAAGTATACTGTGATGCTTCAAAATTAGGATACGGATGTGTGTTGATGCAACGCAAGAAGGTAATTGCGTATGCCTCTAGACAATTGAAAAAGCACGAAGAAAACTATACGACTCACGATTTAGAACTAGGAGCCATAATTTTCGCCCTTAAGATTTGGAGACATTATCTGTATGGAAGTAAGTTTACTGTTTATACAGATCATAAGAGTTTAAGATATATATTCGGGCAAAAAGAGTTAAACATGAGACAAAGAAGATGGATGGAAGTCCTGAGTGAGTACGACTGTGATATTCAATATCACGAAGGAAAGGCCAACGTAGTAGCAGATGCCTTAAGTCGTAAGTTCCATGAAAAGCAAAAGCGAGTCCGTGCTCTTAGAATAAATCTACAAGTAGATTTACGGGAACAAGTGAAAGAAATCCAGAAAACAGCAATCAAGGACGATGCCGAAGGAATGAAAGGTTACCTAAAAGAATTAGAACAAGGAAATGATGGAATTTGGAAATTTCATCAAAGCAGAATTTGGGTACCTAAACAAGGAAATTTAAGATCGAAAATCTTAGAAGAAGCTCATAAATCTAGGTATACTGTACACCCAGGAAATAATAAGATGTACCAAGATTTAAGAAAGAATTTCTGGTGGATAGGTATGAAAAAGGATATAGCTGAATATGTATCTAAGTGTTTAACTTGTTCACAAGTTAAAGCAGAACACCAGAAACCCTCAGGCTTACTACAACAATTAGAAATGCCGGTATGGAAATGGGAACTCATAACAATGGATTTTGTTACTAAGTTACCCAGAACCAGAAAAGGTAATGATGCAATTTGGGTAATCGTGGATCGATTAACCAAATCAGCTCATTTTCTACCAATAAAAGAAACTTTTAGTATGGAAAGGTTAGCCAAGCTATATGTGGATGAAATAGTATCCTTACATGGAGTCCCGCTCTCCATCGTATCGGATAGAGATAGTCGTTTCACTTCCCGATTTTGGACAAGTTTCCAAGAATCAATGGGAACCCGACTCAACCTGAGTACTGCATATCATCCACAGACCGACGGACAAAGTGAAAGGACAATCCAAACTCTGGAAGACATGCTTCGAGCATGTGTAATTGACTTTGGAGGTAATTGGGATAACCATTTATCATTAATTGAATTCTCCTATAACAATAGTTATCATTCAAGTATTAAAGCCGCTCCATTCGAGGCACTATATGGACGCAAGTGCAGAACACCTGTATATTGGGCAGAAATAGGAGAAAGTCAATTATCAGGTCCTGAGATTGTACAAGAAACTACTGACAAGATAACTCAGATCAAGGAAAGACTGAAAACAGCCAGAGATCGCCAGAAGAGCTATGCCGACAATCGTCGCAAACCACTTGAATTCCAAATAGGAGACAAAGTACTACTAAAAGTATCTCCTTGGAAAGGTGTTGTAAGATTCGGTAAGAAAGGGAAACTGAGTCCCCGATATGTTGGACCATTTCCAGTGATTCAACGAATCGGACCAGTTGCTTATCGCTTACAACTACCAGAAGAACTAGCTGGAGTACATGATGTATTTCATGTATCCAATCTCAAGAAATGTTTATCAGACGAATCCCTAGTAGTACCTCTTCAAGATATAGAGGTGAACGAAAAATTAAAGTTTATAGAGAAACCACTACAGATCGAAGATAAAAAAGTCAAGTTTCTCAAACACAAACAACTTGTGTTGGTAAAAGTCAAATGGAATTCCATGAGAGGACCGGAATACACTTGGGAATTAGAGTCAGAAATGAAGCACAAGTATCCTCATCTATTCCAGTGAATCTCGAGGACGAGATTTTTCCTAAGGTGGGGATGATGTAACAACTCTCATTAAAATTAATAATTAGGATGGTAATTAGCTATTAAGGAAACCCTAATTAAGAAACCCAAGTAATTCTGCACTAACCCTAGAATTTCCAGAACAATCAGAATCAGGATCAGGGCCCCTAAAACTCAGGGGGGAGCAAAACCCTAATAACGATTATCTTCATAACTAATTATAAAATTCGAAAAATTAAAAACCGTCGACACAGCAAGCCTACATGCACGAAGGCCTACTCTATGAAAATAGGGTGATCACTCGCGTAGCGCGACGCCTAAAGGGGTACCCCCTCGCGCTACGCGACGGTGTCAAATTTTCAGTATAAATAGCAGGGGTTGGGACTTGAAATTTGGCACTTGAACGATGAAAATCGGAGTTACGTAGATCGAGTTATAAGCAAAACAGTCCAACACACACACACAATTATCGAATCGCTGCCGCAGAACAGGGTAATTACTCGATCGCTATTACGATTCAGTTTCCGGGGTCAATATACCCAAAGAATGTCTAAGTGCCACCCACATTGGGCTATGCTTTGTCGTTGTCGATAATTCGATAATGAGTTGAAGCATTGTACTTTGTCGTTGTCGATAATTCGATAATGAGTTGAAGTACTATACTTTGTCGTTTGTCATTTTGATAAATGAGTTGAAGTATTGCACTTGGTCATTCATTGCGAATATTTGATCTCGGGAAATTATCGTAACTGCTGTATTGATCACTAACTCTGTTTTGTGTGCATTATTATGAAATTAGGTTAAACAAGGATAAAATTACATTCTGTCAGTACTAAATCTACAATGTGAGTAATTCTTTTATCACAGTTTGTGACTATTTACAATACTGCAAATTATTTTCAGAATTATAACTTACAGTGATTAAGTTTATGTGAATCACCAAATTACAGCCGGTATGTGGGGTATTGTATACATTACTTGATAATCTTCACCATTGGGGCAGCCATTGGGTGATATGACCATAATCACAGATACCATTGGACGTATGGGCCAATGGATCGAGTGGTAAAGTACTGTGGGTAGTTGGTTGATATCAGAGACATTGTAAAAGATCTTACCACTGTGAATTATAATAAATGTGTCGTTTTCAGTAACTAGAATAATTCACTCAGTATTTCCCCGCTGACAAAATCTTTTTCAAACATGTTTCAGGTGATCTGCTGTAATTCAGGAAAAATGCAAGGGGAAGCATTTCAAGCTTAAGATAGTGGCTCAATATAAAATAAAGAATTATGTTTTATTAATAAAATCTTGTTATTATAAATTATCCGGGATTATATCCCGAATTGTGAAATAAAATAAATCGGGAAATATTTTAACTTAGCCGATCCTGTGATTAAATTTTTCCGCTGCTAAACTCACAATAAATAAAGTACTGCAGGATTTCTGTCCCGCGGCTCCAGAAACGGGTCAAACCGGGTCGGGGGCCGTGACACTAGTCGATAAGGCGCAGGAGCTATAGGCGCTGCTCCGGGAGCTAGCTCGATTTGGAATTCGACCTGACGGTGGGGTGGGAGTCCAGGTAGTTCTTCAGGAAACACCTCGGGGTAGTCTCGTACCACTGGAAAATCTCCAATCCTCTTTTCCTTTTCCTGTGTGTTGGTGACAAGTGCTAAGAGAGCGGTATGCCCTTTTCGTAAACATTTCTAGGCTTTCAAGAATGAGATGATGCCTGTGACTTCTCCGCCTTTGTCACCTTGCACGATGAGGGGTTTGCCAGAACGGCGGGGAATGCGAACCATTTTCTCTTGACAGAGGATTTCCGCGCGATGTTTGGATAACCAATCCATACCGATAACGACGTCGAAGCTTCCAAGAGCAATAGGGAAAAGATCGATGCTATAGGTCTGACCAGACAGTACTAGTTTGCAGTCGTTGATAACATGTGAGGTCTCAATGTTTCTACCATTGGCTAGCTCGACGATATGCTTAGAACTTAGTAACGAAGGCGGGTGCTTAAGCTTCTTACTAATACATAGGGACACATAACTAGCATCGGCTCCAGAATCAAATAATACAGAAACATAACGATCATCGAGTAGGAACTTACCCGCCACGACGTTGGGGTCATTCCTCGCTTCTCCAGCTCCAATCACAAAAGCCCTTCCCCTTGCACCATTCCCAGCATTGTTGTTTTAATCGTTGTTTCCAGCTCCCTGATTGTTGTTGCGGTTCTGGTTCAGTTCAGGGCAATTCTTCTTAAAGTGCCCCTCAGCTCCACACTGGAAACAACCCTTGACGTTCCCATGATGTTGCTGATGCTGCTGGTTCTGCCCGGCGGGACGTGGACTCCTACAGTCCTTGGCCTCATGCCCCATCTTGTTACATCGCTGACACTGACTTTTCCCACAAGGCCCACTGTGGTGTCGATTGCACTTGTTGCACTTGGGGTGGTTCCCGCGATATCCACCCTGTTGTTGAGGGCCCTTGTTGTTGTCAGTTTTCCTTTGCTGGGTTGGGGCCTGAGTGGGGTTTGCATCCCTGCTCTGATTTCCTTCCCACTTGCGCTTGTTGTCACCAGAAGTTCCAGCAGTAGCACTGATCCTTTTGGGCAGCTTGCCCTGTTCCACGGCCTGATCAGTGAGTTTGTGAGCAAGATGAACGACCGGCTGAATGGTATTGAGGTTGGCTGCAGTCACATGGCTTCGGATTGCTGGAGCCAAGCCCTTGATGTACAATACGATTCTTCGGTACATGGGTCGAGACATGTTTGGGCAAAGAGCTGCATAGTCATTGGATTGTTTGGTGTATGCCTCGATCTCTGATCCAACCATCTTGAGCTCATAGTACTCGTTTTCGAGCTTGTGGATGTCATCCCTGTGACAATACTCCTCCTTAATCATGTCCTTGAAATCCTCCCACGCAGTAGCATTAGCAGTTTCCAAACCAAACATCTGAATTTGCGCCTTCCATGAGGAAAGCGTGTTTCCTTCAAGCGTACCAGTAGCAAACTTCACCCAATTTGCCGGGGGACACTCACAGACAGCAAAGACAGCTTCGACTTTCTCAATCCAGTGCAGAAGACCTATGGCACCCTCAGTGCCATTGAAAGGAAGGGGCTTGAAATCCATGAAAGTTTTGAAAGTACACACGTGTGGTTGCGCAGGTACATGCTGACCTGTTGTGAGAAGCGAAGCGTATAGGTTTAGGGGTAAAAGGCGATGTGGCGGTAGGATCTAAACATCCTAAGATAGCGAGTTTACCTCCAGGGTGAGCTGCGAAAGCTGCAGCCACAGTGTTAAGCAGGTTAGTGAATTGAGCCTGAGTCATGTTAATGTTTCCTCTTCCACGTCCACTCATTGTCTTCATAATCAGAAAACATAGTATGAGTGTGATGTCGTAATGTAGCGAGAATGAGATAGAAGAGGGAGGTGTATCTATCTAACTAGGCACACTAGTACGTATAGCAAAACAGAAAACATAAAGCAAGCAAGCAAGTAAACACTAGTCCGAGCTATGAGGTCTAATGTGTTGAGTCTTGCACTTGGAGTGTAGTGTCATCGCGAGTCACGGGTTATAGTCTGGTTTTTCTCAAAAAGATTTCCCCTTTTTAAAACCAAGTTCACTATAACCAATGGCTCTGATACCAATCTGTCACACCCCCAAAATCCACATGCGGAACACCACCGCTTGGAGGCGTGACTGACAAGGATCCAGCCACCAATTATACTGAGCAATTTAATTAAAAACATAAGTAATACTCACCAACCACAAGGTTGGCAAATATCATAATCAAGGTTCAAAAGTGTTTAAGTTTAAGTAATAGTTCAGATAAGTAGCGGAAGCATAGACAAAATAGTTTAGAACAAGATTCTTAGTTCAAGTTTGTTTAGAACCCAACACACGGGTTAGACGACCACTACACATCCGCTAGCTGCAAGCTCCTGAATCACTGGGTACCTGCAAAGCATGCAGTAAAGTGTCAACGTAAAGTTGAGCGAGTTCACTAGTTGTCCAGTTTTAGTTTTCGAAAACATAAGTGGTTTAGATAAAGCATTTATAATCACGTTGTGGGGAGCTACCCCATCTGTAAGCTCACTAAACTGTAGATACCGAAACTGTTGACGGAAAGTTGTTGTGCCCCGAGTCAATGTCTATCGTCATTGACCAAGATGCAAGGTCTACTAGTTCACGCCCGATCTCCCCCGGTCACAGTGTGAGGTTGTCAAACCTAATAGCGCTATCAACTAATAACCCGTTCGCCCCCGGCGATTAATCGGTACTGTAAGCAGGGACTTAAGGTGATAGAGTTTCGTTTAGCTTGGCTAGTTGTGATTTATAAATAATATCCAAACGTATCTCCCCCGGAGATAGTAAATACCCATTCGAATTTCCCCCGGAAATAATAGTTCAAAAGTATTTTTCCCAAAGTTGGCAGTTGTCCGTGTCCCACCCTGGGACGCATGCTTTTAGTGTGTGAACTCACCTTGGGTTGCTCGGCAGATTAGGTTACTTGTCAAACACGCTGGTCACCACGTCCTAACATGGTTACCAGTATAGGTCAGGTTTGGGTACAGAGAATGTCACGTATATTTTACACATAATCTAACACATAGCATGCATACAGTTACATGTAGAGTTATTGGGCCTGTTCTACTATTGGATCAGTCAACAGTATCATCTAACACATAGTTCAGTTAAACAGGCAGCCCAAACAAATCACGTTGTGCCCCAATAACTAAAGTGAGCAGCCCAGTCGAGACAAGGTGGTCTCGACTCGAGAACATGCGGTCTCGAGTCACAACCAGGAGGTCTCGGCTTGTAATGGTTGGTCTTGATTGGTGCAGACATGGCTCGTAACCCCGGAGATCTCGAGTCCCGTCTCAAGTTGTCACGATGTGGTCTCGAGTCGAGACCTTGATGGTCTCGAGTCCCTGAAGTCCGTTTTGAAGTTGCTTGGCCCAGGTCTCGAGTCGCAACCGTTGCGGTCTCGTGTTGTAGCTCCATGGTCTCGAGTCGCAACCGTTGGTCTCGAGTCGTTTACCTGCTGATTCTGATGCATCTGCCCGAATTGTACTATGCAACAGAATTCTGATTTCATGCTTTTGTGTACTAACCAATTAAACCACACAAACATGTTTTCTTGTCAAAAACCTTACTCAAATGGATCAAACACAACAATTCAAATCTTCATATCACATTCAAACAGTTCATCATTTTAAGTCAAACATGTTTATCTTATCAACCTATGTTCATTCATTCCAACATAACCCCAAACGGGTCACAATTCAATCATCAACATCGGTCCTAAATCTAGCACATAGCCACCGATTTTTATCCTTAGATTCAAGTGTATTTATGCATTTGTCATATGAATCTTGCACACCATTATTAACAACATTCTTAATCAATTTAACACATAACCAACATGTAGATCATTTTCAACCAAGAACATATAATCACTCGACATCCTTAACCGATTATCTACATTATTTACTTATACAATTTATTCATGGAAAACATTTAAGCAAAGCATGCATATCATTTATCAATCAAGCTTCACAAATTCTAAAAGTGTGAAATGCTAACCGAATGGTGTTTGGTATGAGAATGGCACGGAATCAACCGAAAGGAGGACCTTCGAGCTAGGACAAGGGCTTGATCTTTGCTACACTTGATCCGAGGTAAGAGGAGAGAATGGTGTTGCTAGGGTTTTAGTGAGGGAGAGAGTGTGTGAGAGTGTAAGGGAGAAGGTGGATGAGGGGTTTTATACTCGGTGGGTGGTGCACCCTACAAGGGTTTCGAGTGGGCTAAGGGAGGTTGCGGCCCAACCAGCCCAACCGTTTACTGTTTACTCGAGACCGAGAGTTGTCTCGAGTCGGGTTCGTGGTCTCGGTTCACTATCATACACATACATATATATATATATAGTTCACATACTTAATACAAGTATCACATAACTCGTCAAGATAATTCACGAACTTTCATTTAATAATATAAGTACACCAAAGGCTAATACAAGGAGGTTGCTCGGGAAAACCTAGAGTGTCACACCCCATCTGCGGTTCTTCGTGGAGTGGCGGGTAAGGGCTGCCACTTGAAGGTTGAGGGGTGCTGATACGCACTCCTCCTCGCACGGACATCCATGCGTTTGATCTTCTTCGCCTCGATGGCTCCGGAGGCGGCTTCTCAACTGGTGGTGGTGGCGATAGCGTGACCGCGACAAAACGAGAATCCTCGGAGGGATCCTGCTGCTGCTGGTGAGGCGATGAATGGTAGGAAGGTGTAAAATACCATTCATACTGGGCGATTTTCGCCTGGAAGCTATCTGGACCATGGTAAGGTGATCCATGGAAAGATGACCCATCAGAGATCTCGATGTGTGGTTAGGGGTTCCGGACGGTGGCTCAGCGGGATCGGTGTCCTCGTCCATGTCATTGTCGCCCGAAAAGTGGTCTTCAGGTCCTAGTGGGTTAAAACCCATTGTTTCTTCAATATAGTTTGCCGGGTTGAACCGGCTCTGGAAGACAGGAGTGGGGTCGCCAAAGGAATGGTGCGAATTGGACCGCTGGAGAGGTATAAAAGTAGGCTGTGGGTTGTGGGGCTCATTTTCTGATTGAGGCCCGAAGGAGTGGAGATAAGATGGTGATGAGCTTAGAGAGACGGATCGCCTCCCTGGTTCTATATAAGTCCTCCAAGGTTCTTGTGGACTTGTGCTCATTGTGATGGATGGTGTTCTTCTATGTGACGGCCCGGCTTCGTGGTCATGCCCAGTGACGGGATCCTTGCCTCTTCCCCTTCTAAACCTCGGCGGCATAATTAAACCTGTCAACAGATACAAAGATAACAACAAGAATATATAAAAGACAAAAATAAAACAAATCAGGAATTGTCCTATGTTCTTGTCTAGACTGGAAAATCGAGAAAATGTGCAATTGTGTAACTGAGATTAAACACAAAAGGCTAGTGTCTAATTCACTCAGTGTTGGCTCTGATACCAACCTGTCACACCCCGATATTTCCACGTATTACTGGTGGGCCCGATGGGGAGTATCGTGACGTAGTTGATATCATCATAGTCAAACAACACAATTTTAAATGCACAGCGGAAGCAAAAGATAAATTTTATTTCAACCGAATAAATAGTAATATTAAGTATCACAAGATAGTTGCAAAAGATCCACAGGCGGATCAAAAGATAAAAAGAAACTTTGTTCAACAGACTTTAAAGGCATCTAAGCTTGCGAGACTTTTATTTGATGCTAGGAGAGGCCAGCCTATTCCGATTAGTACCTGCACTTAGCCTTTTTGGGAAAATACGTCAGTTTACACTGGTAAATACAATTTAACTGACTCGTTTTGAAAACGTTTAAGAAAATTGATTTGAATGCACATGGCACAAAACTTTTTATAACTTGGGATAATTATTTATATATAAACTTGTAAAAGAGTTACATGTTCGTTATACCTTCAGTAGCCCGGGTTGAATATCGGGTTAAAGACTAATAGACACACCACATGGTATAGTCCCACGGCGAGTTATTCTCGTAACCGGCGGTTATACCTTATTATTTATATATGCACAGGCGGGTGTACGCCTACACCCCGTGCTAAGGTCGTGGTCATTCAATGAATGATGCCAAGGATATCCGGGACATGGTCACTAACCCCCCAAAGGCTTTAAGCAAACAAAACAATTTAAACGGGTCATATCAATAAATTAATCTTTATACGATCAAAAATTCAATGCCCGACCAAGCGGTACTTTATATACCGTACCCCAAGCCCGTATAAGGGAAAATAAGTTAAAAGTATTTACCTGAGCAAGTACGATTCACAAATAGCAAATGCAAGTAGCTTTTACCGGGACTCCTAATCTGGAACGAAGGTTTTTAATAACCTATTAGATTCCTAACGGGTCTTTAATTAAGCCTAAACTTAGACCGGTTAGTTTTAAAGGAAGATACGGTTCAAACGCACGATTAAGCGAAGACCGGAATAGAATGTGATTTAGACCCGACAAGTTTGAAGACTTGTATAATATGGGTAAACTAAACACATTCTGGATTTTGAGACAAAAATGATAAGGTTTGACCCGTTTTGGTCAATTTATGCAAACTAGTTACATAAACCGAACCGAATGCGAAAGATGCATAATGGGTAACCATAAGAGTCATATATAGGCTTCCTAAGTTAATATGCCTTAAATATGTTGTGACATCAGTAAAATATCTTCTATTATGCCCAAAACGAATTTAAACTCAAACTATGCCCCGTAGGGGCATTTTGGTCATTTTAAAGGTTATAAAAGAGTTTAAATATTAATCTAAGTTACAGGTCTGATATAATCAGTAAAATACTTAATTTAATAAATTATAACAGTAGGGTATTACATATATGAGAAATTTATCATTTATAACCAAACTATGCACCTTAGGGGCATTTTGGTAATTTCACATAGGCTTAAAAGGTCAAAACTGGAAATCTGAGTTTAAAACTTTTGCTTACTGTTAAAATATAAAAATTTACTGAAAATATAAGTAGGCATCAAACCTTATATGTTTAAAATAGTTTTAATACATACTATGCGTTAAAAACGCGTAAAAAGGCGGTTTTAAGCGATTTCCGGGTTTTATAAGAAAAGCTGGTATTTTTTTTATTCCAGAAGGCTTAAAATAATTTATTTATCATATAAAATCAGTAGAAAAAGGTTTGGTATCAAAATGATTTGTAAACTCATTTTATAAACCAAAAGGGCAAAACCGATAACAACCGAATCAAGCTTAGAACTCTATGTTATGCTCAGCCTAAAATAATTAAAAATCTTCAAAAATCCCAAAATATTATTTTACATCAGTGGGTACAAAGTTTGGTATCAAAAATTGGGTTTAGATATGCCATACGCTAATTATGCCGTTTAATTAATAAAAAGCTTTTCATTTACGCTAATGAGCATTACTCCTAATCTAGACCTCAAACTGATGTCAAATTTTAGAGACAAGTCTATAAATCAGTAATGAAGGTTTCTATTCTTTTACTTTTTCAAAAATCACATTTTATTGTCAAAAGGGCATAATAGTCAACATTTAAGCATTTAACGGAAACATGCATATGAATCGGATAACTAATGAACCAAGTTGTATAATCACAGAGGGTTATACTAACATGTAACCTGGTCCTAATAAAGCTCTAAGGCATTTCTAAACTATGCTCTAATGGGTCAGAACTGAAAGTCAAAGCAAAAGTCTACTTTTGCGACTTTCGGTTCCGAACCGAGCTTAAACTGAAAATTATCGGGTTGAACATGTTTAGACATGTTCTTACATTAATTACCAAGTTATATTAGTGATAAAATAGGTTGCATGGCTTCTACCTTGTTAATTATGCATTTATTTGAAAATAAGCTTTCTGTTGACTTTTTAAGATTAGCTTTGACCCGACAATTGACCTAGTTAGAATGGGAATCAGAGGGTGCCCTTTTAAGGGTTTATTGCCCACATAATTACCAACTCATAGGTACTTTCAATTTGAGATTTGACTGGACAAATTATGATTAATTACGAAGTCCAACCTTAATTATGACGGTTTGACTTTAAGCTAATTAACTAAGTAAAACTGAATTAAGAAAAGTTAAGGACACTTACAAAGGTCCTATGCACGACTAAGAATCCCTAGGAAGTGTGCTTGAGCTCCAAAATTCTCCAGAAGTGAAGTTGTGAAGGTTTTCAAATGATGTGCTCAAGTGTTGCAACAAGTGGGTTCTTATATAGTGAGTTTGTTCTCATAAGATGATGCCAAGGAAGTCTACAAATGTTATAAGATGGTCCCATGTGTCCCTATTGCATGAAACACCAGTGGAGGAGTCCCTGGTATATAAAACAAGGCTCTAAGGTCGGTTAACAGACTGAACTGGCAGCTACCAGGATTTTCTGTCGCTGGCATGCTTACGCGGGCCGCGTAGACTCTTAAGGAGTCTTACGCGGGCCGCCTGGACCCTGCTGACCTGCAAATAACTTTCAATAATTGCTGTTTTGGTCCCTGGTCCTTCTAAACGTGGTATTAAGTTTATTTCTTGCACTTTTGGCCCTCTAACTTGACTTTTAAGGGCTCCAAGGCATAACCAAACACCGTTAAGTCCTCGGTTAACTTTATGATGACCCGTAAAGCCTTTAATTTCAACGTTGACGCTTTTAACCCCTCGTATATGAATATTATCATAACTTTCTCATACTTTATCAAAACCTTGTGAAATTTTTATCACTTATTCTAGTGAGTATAATTTATCGTTAGAAATCTTCGGGTTCGCTAAAAGATCACTCAGAGGTATAACTTAAACATGTTGACACTTTTAACCCCTGCAGTTAGTAATCTCTCACTTTCTTCCACAATTAGATTCGTATGATCCATGATTCATTCGTTTAAGGGTATAAACATCTTGTAGGGTCGTTGAAAAGTATATTTATCCATTGTTGACATTTTGAACCCTTTTATTCACATACTTTCCTTGTTTGTCAACTTTAGTCCCTCTAAAGTAATCTTTTACACGTTTAAAGCTCATGACATGTGTCGATACATTATTTGACATGAATTTACGAGGTGTTACAAAACCCTTCGACTAAGGCTATTGAGAGTTCCTCCAATGTTGATTCGGGGGAGATATATATGCCTGACTGGAACGCTACTGTTTCTGATACCTTCAAGTCTCCTTCCGTTTGTGAGGATGTTCTCAACCATTTTGCCCCTCCAGCTGTTCGTGCTTCTTCATCCTCCATGGTTGATGATCAAATGATTTCCAAGATGATCATGGTTTCTTGCAACCTTTGTGCTTTGCTTCCTGAAGGTATTGCCCGTTTTTGCAAATGGATGCAGTAGTATGAGGTTTTTTCAAAGAAAAGGGAAGGCATGAAGGCTAATATGGCTGCTTTGAATAAAGAAATAGAAGGGTTTGCTGAGAAAGAGTTGGTCTGACAAAAGAAGGTTCATGAGTTGACTCAGAAGCATGAGGTTGAGATTGGTAAGTTAAAACAGCAAGCTGAAGCTTCAGCGAAAGAAAAAGAGGAATTGGAAGCTTCCTTGGCTCAATTGGCTAAGGACAACAAGTGGCTCATTGAGCAAGGCTTCCAATAGGTTGTTACTTACCTCCTTCATTCATCCGAGTTTAACAGTGCCCTGGGTGATGTCTATTCGAAACTTCTTATTCATGGAAGACATCAAGGTTATACTGCTGGATATGATGCTGGTGCAGCTGGGTCTACAAAGGATAAATATCCTCTTTTTCAGCCTGGAGCCTTCCAAGTGTTTAAGAACACCGTTGTGAAGATGGAGCGTTTGACCTACCCTTATGTGGGTGAGGTATTCGAGTGTTATGGCAAACCTCTTTCTATTTTGTAGGGCTTGAAACCTCGAGGCCTAAATGAAGCTGTGTGTGATGAAGTTCTTAAATCAATTTCCAAGAAACGTCCTCATTCTTGAGATAGTGAGGATACTTGTTCTGAAGATGGGGATGGTTCGAAGGATTCAAGCCTTAAAGCCTCTGAGGTGGCCGTAGCGGGGAGGAAGAAGAGGAAGGCCAAGAAGGCCCGGGAAGATGGAGGTAAGAAGGATGATGCTGTCAAGAAAGATGATGCCGCAAAACCAACCGTTCCTAATGCCGCAAAGTAAGGAAGGTATCTTGATTCGTAGCTTTCTTAGCATCTTTTGAACAATGTTTTTGGTTATGTATTTTGAACATCATTTTATCCAAGGGAACCGTTTAGGCCCCTTGTTGCTTAAAGCCTTGAAGGCTTCCTGAACAATGTTCTATGTTTATGGCCTTGTATGGCCCTTGATACTCTAACTTAAATTATGTTATGTTATGTTTAACTTTTTATTCTTTGTCGTATTTTGCATTGTTGTTTTGTATATTCCCTTGTGCTTTTATTCACTTTTGTTGTCTTTGTTGATGGTGTGTTCACCTTATGTTTTTTATATCTTAAAGGGTTCAGTGCTGCAGTCACTTAGCCTTAGGATATTTTTAACAAGAAGATTTAACACTTATCCTATCTATGACTTTTACTTAGTCTGATTTTGGTTCGTATTCAAACCTGTCTATGAGACATATTTTTTGAAAAACTTTTCTAAGTCTCATGGAGTTGTATTGATTTAGGAACTCACCCCTTATTTAGGTCCATTCAACCCTTGAACCTATAGAGCGATGTGGCCTGGGAGCTTATCCCCTTACATGACCCTTGTCATTGAGTTTTTTGCTAGGTTCTCAACCTGATTATAGGATAGAAAGACACGTTTTGATAAGAACTTCATCATTCATTCATCAAAGTGTGTGGGTTACAAAGGGAACAAAAACAACACTTTGCTTTTTTTTCTAACACATTTGTCTAAACATGGAACCTTTTAAGGTTTTTACCATTCCAATGCCGGGGAAGATTTTTGCCTTGTGGGTCTACCAGCTTGTAGGATCCTCCTTTGTGGGTATCGAGGATGGTGTACAACCCTTCCCACTTAGGGCCAAGCTTTCCTTGGCTTTCTTTTTTGTTGGCCTCGTTATTTCGAAGAACGAGATCACCAGGCTTGAATCGTTCGTATTTTACCTGTGCATTGTAGTAAGATTCCATCTTTTGCTTGTATTTGGCTTCTTGTATAGCTGCTTGGTCTCGGGCTTCTTCCAGGAGTTCAAAGTTCAACATCGTCTCTTGCTTGTTTGATTCTAGATCAATTTGGAACGTCCTTTTTGTTGTAACTCCTATCTCTGCCGGGATTACAGCTTCGGATCCAAACACTAGGTTGTATGGTGTTTTCTTGTGGCTCGTTTTTTCGGTTGTTCTAATTGCCCATAACACATTAGGGAGTTCTTCGAGCCAATTATTTTCATGCCTTCCCAAAGGAGTTTTAATGCCTTCCACAATGCTGCAATTTGTTCTTTCAACTTGGCCATTGGACTGTGGGTAAGCCACCAAGCTGAACACTTGTGTTATTCGGAACTCCTTGCACCAGGAGCTAAAAGGCTTCTCAACAAATTGCTTCCCATTATCTGTGACCAACACTCCTGGCAGCCCAAATCGACAAATGATGCTTTGCCACACGAAATCGATGACTTGTTTTCCTGATATCTTTGCTAATGCAATTACTTCTGACCACTTGGTGAAGTAGTCCACGGCCACTACTAGGAACTTGACTCCTCCTTTGGCCAGTGGAAATGGACCAACAATGTCCTTTCCCCACTTATCGAATGGCCAGACCGATGAGATGGGAACCAAGTCATGCTTTGGGCTTTTGGGCACTGGAGCGTGTATTTGACAAGCTTCACACTTTTTCAGCTGCTCGGTTGTATCTCGATGCATGGTGGGCCAAAAATATCCAAGATTCATCAACTTGGAAACCACTGATCTTGGGCCGTAGTGAGCCCCACATATCCCTTCATGAACTTCCTTGATCAGATATTGGCTTTGCTCTGGGCCAACACATCGAAGCAGTGGTGCAAGATATCCCTTTTTGTAGAGGATATCTCCTTG
Source organism: Helianthus annuus (assembly GCF_002127325.2). NCBI lineage: Eukaryota > Viridiplantae > Streptophyta > Magnoliopsida > Asterales > Asteraceae > Helianthus > Helianthus annuus. The sequence continues at coordinate 15,417,254 of NC_035439.2, forward strand.
CAACACGTATTGTCTTGATTTGATCTGAACCCTTTCAGCTTCTATCTGATCACTTGGCAGCCCACCATTTGTCAGGAACTTGTCCAAAGGGGTCATCCAACTCAGCCCTTCCTCAGTAATCACATCTTGTTCCTCGAGTTCTTGAATGGGCGATGTCTTCAGCACTTCAACCAACACTTTTTTGGTGAGATGGGCAATGGTGAGTGATGCAAGCTTGCATAAGGCATTAGCTTTCTTGTTTTGGGATCTTGAGACTTGTTTGATGGTGCATGATTCAAACATGCCCATGAGTTCCTTTGCCTTTTCACAATACTTCTTCATGTTGGGTTCTGTTGTTACAACGAGAATGAGACCTGAAGTAGTGATCAGGCTGGTTAGGCAAAAGGCTTCAAAGGTTGAAGTGTGCCTAACGTAGGTCGTGGGGTCCCCCTACGTTTGCAAGACGTGGAGAGAGGTTCACTAGTATTGTTATTATTCTCCTTGGCTCTTGAACTGATTGGAAATCAGCCCAGAAGGCAGTTGTTGGAGAAGATGAATTATTTAGTGTGAAGAAGAGAAGCAAGCATGAAGCTAGTTCTCGAGAGGGAGAAGGAGAATCAGAGAGTTAAGACAGTTTCCGCTGATTCCGGAATGTCTGGCATGCTTGTCATGGCCTGTATTTTATAGGGAAAGAGGTTTCCCAAAGGAGAAACCTTTGACTTGTGAATATGGCTTGTAGTGAGGGACTTACCCTTTTAGGGGTTGAAGCATTTGGACCTGCGGATAAAAGAGGGCTCCCTGTGCACATGCTTGCTTTTGCGGTTGTGGGAGAGTTGTTTAAGTAATCAGTGAAGTGACTGATTACTGTACACGTTCTTTTTGTTGTTCACCTTAGTTCCCAGGTTTTAAACCATTTAACTTTTTAACCCTTCAAGCTATTATGTATTCTTAGTCATTTTATTGAGGCTTGAGCTACCCCCGTCATCAGCCCCCCAAGTCAGAGGTTTTTGGGGTGTAAGCGCAAATGCGGCTGACTTTTTTATACTAGTTTTATTTTGCTTAAAGACTTCAAGGATTGAGAGCTTAAAAGGTTCGCAGCAGTTGAGATTTTTGGTTTTTGAATTTTGAAAAGACAGTTGTTGTGACTAGTGGTAGTTTTTTTGTCAGGCGGCGGTTTAATAAACTGCCTTGTAATGATACAGTCTGTTTTCATTTATTATTCCTTTATATCTTAGAAGGAAAACAACTTCTACACATTTCCTCCCAAGTTCATTCCCCTTTCTTCCTCTAGGTTAGTTTCGATTTCACTTCTTCTGCTTATTTTCTTTTAGTATGGGTGCTCATAAGGATTTAGCGAAATCGTTCTCGCGCTTAACCCAAGAAGAAGTAGAAGCTTTTTGCTTAGAATGGAGCATTGGGTTGAGATTTAAAATGGTTCCACCGGGTTGTGATGTTTCTATCGATCGGTGTCCTCCTGGTTCCGTTGCTTTGTATTGCCGCCACTTTGAATTTTCTAATCTCCGTCATCCTTTTTCAAACTTTGTGTTAAATGTTCTAGAATATTACTGTGTTTCGTTTGGTCAGATCCACCCTTAGGGTCTGGCTAGGGTTCTGCATTTTGAGGTTTTATGCCGAGCTTCCGGATATGATCCAACCCTTCTGTCCTTTCGTCGTTTCTTCCGATTAGCCAAGAATAGTGATTGGTTCACATTCGAAACATCCCAAGTTGACACATGTTTGGTTTCATCCATGGTCTCCAGTCTTGGTGTTTGGAAAGACCGGTTCTTCTGGGTTTCGGATGAGATTGTTCCTTTTAAAATGGTTTGGAGACATCCGGACGCCTTTCTTAACGAACCTAAACCCTCTGCTCTTGAGATAAATACTCATTTTCTTGAAACCATCAGGGAGTGTCCTTCGAGGGTTTGTCCCTTTCCTGATCCCTTACTAGTGATGTTGGGCATTAGTAAATTGTGGGACAGACCTGATCGGGATCCAGTGCTTATGAGAGATGGGCAGGGTATACGTTTGTTCTGTTGTGTTATTATGTTCGTACTGCCTGTTTGTTTATACCCTGTATTTGTGTTTGTTTTGTAGTTATGTCTCTACTTGACTTAGTGAAAAGCGATGACACTTTTGATGTCGTGTTTGAGGATGCTGCAGCTACACCTGGCGAAGATGCAATTGCTAGGGGGTCTGAGCATCGCTTCGAAGGTTCCGATTATGTGAGTGTTCCAAACGTTAAGGGTTTCACAAAAGTGCCTGCTTCCAAGGTTTCTACTCGTCGGTTAAACCGCCGTTTAAAAAGTGTTGATCAACCCTCTGGTTCAGAGGCTATTGATATTAGTGATGACATTGAGGTGTCCATGGAACAGGTTTCTGAAGGTGGTGTAGAGAAGGAAAATGAAAAAGAGCTGGTGGTTGCTGGGAAAAAGAAAGAATTGGTTAAGAAGGGTGTTGTGCCTACTATCCAGGGTTCCTCAGGCAAAAGCGTTGAAGGCTTGGAAGAGCCTGGTGCTGAAGAAGTTTACGTTCCTAACTGGGGTATGAAAGTTGGGGACAGTTTCAAGGATCCTGCCGTTTGTGCAGATGTATTGGCCCATTTTGCTCCTCCTGGTGTCTGAGATGCTATATCAGAGATGGAGGGTGATCATTTTATTTCAAGGTTGATGTTGCGCTCTTGCAACCTTTCTGCCCCGTTGGCTGAGGGTGTTACCCGTTTTAGGAAAGGGATGCAGGAATATGAAGAAGTTACGAAGAAGAAGGATAAAATGAAGGCGTCCATGGCTTCTATGAAGAAAGAGATTGACAGTTTTGCCAAAAAGGAAAAGGCTTGGGTGAAGAAGATGCAGGAGGTTACGTCAAGGCATGAGGTGGAGGTTGAGGGTTTGAAAAAGGAGATGGAAGCTTTGAAGGTTCGGGAGAAAACTTCTTTGAAGGAGCAGGAGGTGTTGAAGGCTGATAATAGGTGGTTGATTGAGCATGGCTTTCAACAAGTGGTCACCTACCTTCTTCATTCTTCTGAATTCAACCAAGCTTTGGGTGTTGTGTATATGAAGTTGCTAGCTCATGGAAGGCATCAAGGTCTTGTTGTTGGGTACAAGGCTTGCGAGGATGGTGAACCACAAGACAAATCTCCCCACTTTCAACCGCCAGCTCTTAATTTTTTTCAAGATTTTGTCAGGACATGGAGCATATGACTTGGCCTTTTGTTGGTGAGGTTTCCGAGTGTTTTGACAAGCCACTTTCTGTTTTACATGGTTTGAAACCTCGTGGTCTAAATGAGGTTGTTTGCAAGAAAGTGTTGGAGTCCTTGTCTAAAAAACGCTCATGCTCGGGAGATAGTGAAGAAACCATGTATGCTGGTGATGAAGCCTCGAAGGAAGGAAGCCTGGAAGCCTCTGAGGCTGCTAGTGAGGGTTGGAAGAAGAAAAAGGTAAAGAAGTCTAAGGATGATGGAGTTGGGGCATCGAAGCCTTCTGGTGCTGGTGATGCAGATTAAACTTTCTGAATTTCATTCGTAGCTATCTTAGCACTTTAAACAATATTATGTTATTATGTCTTTTTTGAACAATTTAGGTTTTGCAGAAACCCTTAAGGTTTCTGTTGATGGTTGTTAGCCCTAGTGGCTTGTTTGAACAATTTGCAGGTTTTTAAACCGTTATGGTTTGATTGTTGGTTGTGATGGCTTGTTAAACAGTATGTAGGTTTTGAAGGCCCTTAAGGCTTCTTATGCTATGCTATTGACTTTCTAGTACTTGCCTTGTGTTGTGATTTTTTATGTTGCTGTATATTTTTATAAGGCAGCTTGGTTAGACAACTTGTAGCTTGAAGCCTTCGAGGCTTCCGGTTGTTGCTTGATGTTTGTGACTTGGTGCTTTACTGTGTATTTTTGGTTCCAGGTTGCATACAACCTTTTATTGTTGTGTTGTTGTTTTGTTCTTTTACTTGTGTTTTGTTTATGCAATTGTCTTTGTTGGTTTTGTGTTGTCTTTATGTTTTTTATACCTTGAAGGGTTCAGTCCTGCCATTCTCATTATAAGATTAGGGGTTTACACATTTCATTCGATTTCATTCTGCAGTTTGACTTTTCAACATCAAACTGCCACTTCTTTTCTTTATTATTATAACTACACATAACGAAGTACACGTTTGTATTCCTCGTTAATTCAAGCATATATACGATTTCATCGCTTCTTACAATTACTTATCATTTCCATTAAAACTTAAGCCTTCCGCCTGGGTCGTAACCCTTCATTCACTTTGACTCTAGAGTCAAGTCATAAGCTCTTACGAAAAGTATAACCCTATTTATACATACCTAATGCAAGTAAAATCCATTGATTCGTTATTCATACCTTACGATGGTCCTTTCTTTCCAATTAGTGGCACTGCGTGCCCATTCATCAAGCTCACCTATGCGTATGAAATTTAACAGATCAAAACATTAAATACCGAGTTCAAATGGCGATCACCATCTGACCCGTATGACCCATTTATCCTTTCAACCATTCTTGCATACAATACATGAGCATAATTATATTCATATATATATATATATATATATATATATATATATATATATATATATATATATATATATATATATATATATATATATATATATATATGTTCAAAATAAAACTTGGGAAATATCCGCTTTTTAAAGAATATTTACTCGTTTGATCTATAATTACTTACAATTTTGAACCTTTCATTCTTGTCATTCATTCTTACTTATTTAACTCGTACCTATTTACGAATTTCAAACTTTTCATTCTATTATTCATTCCCTTCTATGTTTTGAATCCGTCTCGCGGTTTCTAACATATCATTCATATCTTTCATTCCTTTCATATTTCGAATCCGTCTCGCGGATTTTAACATATCATTCATACCTTTCATTCCTTTCATGTTTCGAATCCGTCTCGCGGATTCTAACATATCATTCATATCTTTCATTCCTTTAATGTTTCGAATCCGTCTCGCGGACTCTAACATATCATTCATATCTTTCATTCCTTTCATGTTTTGAATCCTTCTCGCGGATTCTAACATATCATTCATAGCTTTCATTCCTTTCATGTTTCGAATCCGTCTCGCGGATGCTAACATATCATTCATATCTTTCTAATGTGTATTTCGTACTTTAAGTCCCTGAAAGTATTACATTTCCCTTCACCCTCACGTCCACCTAATACCTAATTCTAACGGACATACCTGTAACAATTATCATGGTCTCACGAACGTCATATGTTTCTTGTGTACTGGCCAGGTACACAATCCGCATACTAGTTTCGTGTCTTTGTGTAATCGTCACCTTATGTCCGAAGAATTAGGTTTCGGCACGTGTAACATTTTCAAAACTTCATTACCATTCTATTATTATATTTCATTTAAAATTTTCCTTCACCTGATAGATTTTACCATTACATGCACCCACATGTTAAATTTTATGTACCTAGGGACAATTTGTCTTATTACATGCTTAGGTGCTGGTCCTAGACCGCATTCACAGATAATTCTCTCCAAGCAATTATGCTTTCCTTACACATAACATACTGTTAGTTTTCTTCAAATACATACTTAAGTACATACTTACCTTTGTTTCTACTCTTAGATCTTGATCGAGTCTCGGATTGTACGGGTTTCTTGTCACAAGAGCACACAAGTTTGAGTTCAAGTATTTACCTCCTCATACTTGATTTCCCTCGAACCAAGGCTCTGATACGAACTTGAAACACCCTAACATGTTGTGACAACCCGAACTTTCAAGATTAGTCTCGTTATTCTATTTCTCATTGTTTCCCCTTCGCATCCTTGCTATGAAAAATGCGGCAAACGCCCTTGCTTTGATAATTGTTTTAACATAAATGTAATTGGTAGGATTGAGTGGTGTATGGCACATTAAACAATGAATGGCCCTTGGGACTATACGTATTTTGGTTGTGATAAGTTATATTATATTTGTTGACCACCTGTTGACCTAGCCATATAGCCATACACCTCCTTATTCAAACTCTTGATCCATATGGGCTCTCATCGGCCCAAGAGTGAGCCGAACCACATATGGACTTGTTTGGAGGCGGCATACATATTTTATATGTGTGGTTTATCCTTAATTAACAACCACACTAATCACAAGGCCCTCATATTTTCCTCTCCTTCTTTTGGTCGACGGCGACTTATGCTTGGAGAAGATTCTCCATTACGAAATCCTTTATCCCCGTCATTCTAGTAATCGGTACGTATGAATATTAGTTTTGTTGTGTTAGATCATGATTTGCTAAAAGTATTATATTAGGTTGATTATTGTTGATGTTTGGTCCAATCATAATTGCCCACAAAAATTCATAAAGTAACATATCTTTGGGTGTCAGTAACCTTTTTATGCTCCAACCGAACTGCATGTGTAATCTAATGAGGTTATTAAAAGTCAAAGGCATATGGCGGCTCATGTGATCTTATTATTATTGTCGGTAAAAAATTGATAGTATTATGTGAATTAATTAATTGATGATGATATTATGACATGTGTGGGTATGTATTACAAGTATGTGTCGGCAATAAAGGGGATGCATGACATCTGTTATATTGGAATTAGAAATTTGTTAGGGTTTAATGGGCCGAAACTTGTTACTCATGGACTCATAATAGTATATGTATTTATGTCTAGATAACCTATGCATGATCTTGATTTATATGCATGATCATATGTTGGATATTATGGAACAGTGTGCATAAAATATTTTCTTTAGTGCATGTGTGTTGTCAGGGGAAAATAGATATATATGTGTGCATAGAATAGGGATATTTTGTTGGTTCAATGATCTCAAGGGATGTCACCTAATTGTCGGCTAATATGAATGGTGTATAAATTGGCGGTTAGCACATGTGAACCTTGGGCGGCAAGATGAATGTTAGTGGTGAGTTTGGGCGGCCAAGCAAGGGTATTGGCTGGGCTTGAGCCCATCATCAGCTAATTATGAACCGCCCACTTATGTCACTTGAATTCCATGTGCCCACCATTCATGAATTTCAGCGCACAAACTCACAAACAGTCACACAAACAGAACCAAATTACACTTAGTTTTGGGCCATGTGAAGTTGGTTTGGGTTGGGTAAAACAATGGGCCTTGTCGAGTGGGCTGTAAGTAATGGCTGTATGGAACAATGGTGTATAAAAGTGTTTGGCCGATTATTTTAAGACAGATAGAACTTTTGGAATGTGTATGGTAAATGGAGTATGATAGTTGTAGGGTGTTATGTTGGATAAATATACTTTGGTGGGTAATTGTTGTCGATGTGGGCTGCCAAGGGTTTGAGTTAAGTAATGTGTGATACCAAACTAATTGTGACCAAAATGCTTGTTGTCATATGTGAGCTTGCATGTTTACTTGGGTGTATACCGAACTGCTAATATGTGACGTTGGGAAATACGAACCTGTGTTGTGGATATACTTATGACCCGAACACTAGCTGTAACATGAGTGATGATATGTGACATATTTGCTTGCTACATGTGGAATTTGTATAAAAAATACGTGATTCATGTGTAAACGAAACTGACTGTCATTGGAATCATATTAGGATTTGGGTGTTCAACGGTAAACAAGTAACTAATCTTACCGAGCAAATCAAAGGTGAGTTCACTGCACTTTTCTCAAGCATGCGTCCCGGTGGTTTGGGACAACTGGTAAACATTTGGAAGGGAAACATTGGGTAAATAACTTAATCGGTTTTGGTTATTGCCTGGAGGGCAATGGGGGTGATTAGTTGATAGTGCTATTAGGTGGGAAACCTCACACCGGGCCGTAAGGACGGGCGTGAACTAATTATCTGGGTATGGCTATGGTTGTTAGAGGCACACTCCTCGGATACATATGGGCACTCTCCCTAGGGTATCTAACGAAGGCAACATAGCAAACGGTCGTTAAGGGGTACCCACTCCCCGGATACACATGGGCACATTCCCTAGGGTATCTAACATGAGCAACATCGTAACGCAACATTAAATCGCATTAACATACATATGGTAACATAACCTGTTAACAAAACCTTGAACTCACCAGCGTAGTCTGACACACTTGTTTACATGCTTGTAGGTAATTACTGAAGGAACTTGGGAGCTTGCTGTCTGATGCTGCTGGAGTGGTTATGGTCATAATAAACAGTTATTTTGATTTGGTTTCGATACATTCACACATTTATACTTTTATGCTTCCGCTCAATACTTTGGTTTTGGTTAAACTTTTCAAACGTTATATTTATTTCAATTGGGTATTTCAATACATTATGACTTGTGTTTGATATGATTGGTGGCTCTTTGTTGGATCGTTGCACCTCCAATAGGGACATACCCTAGGTGGTAATTTGGGGGTGTGACAGTTTGGTATCAGAGCCATTGGTTATAGTGAACTTGGTTTTAAAACGTTTTCATAAAACCAGACTATAACCGAACAGTACCGAAATCGACCATGACACTCAGCTCCAGACTGCAAGGTTCGTTTCTTATTTACGATTGCATAGTATATCTAGCGTACACTTATGTATGACATTGCACGTGAATGCACACTTGGCACAACAGCATGAGCCCTTATATTACCCACCTTTCGCTATTGTGATTCTTGGTTATATAAAACTTATGTTATATTACCAACCCCTGTTATTTGAACTGCTAGTGTGACACAACCCTTTGACTATTGTGATTCTTGATCCTGTAAAACCTCTTGTTGCTATTTGAATGTGGGGAACCTTTTAGCGCAAGTTAAGAGGCACTGAGATAAGCATGCAAATCGCCTTATTATTATGGGTGCACACATAATAATAACGCGAGGTGCATGCAAGTCCCAGTGAGGCTTAACGAGCGTGGGAAGGGTTCTGCCCTATTGTGTGTAAACTTGGTAGTTTGTAGATTTCAATGTGATACTCGACTTTTACCTCATTTCGACCCTTAAGATTGCTTCCTTCTCTTATATAGAACCATGAGTGGTACGTCTTCCTTGAATGATCTTTTTGTTTCTATTTTATTCGACGTTGGTACCAATTTGAGTTATGTGCCTTAGGGTTCAGTCGTCAGTTAGGACTGACTCCCACCTTTCTTGTAAATAAGCATGTAGTAGAATTAACTGATAGTAAATCGATAGAAGCTTCTCATGTTCTTTTGGTTGTAAACTCGATCTCGTGGGTCAAGTGTTCGACATTGACCTACTTCCCAATACTCTTGTAAGTTTTGACATAGTCATCGACATGGACTTGGTTATCTATGTATCAAGCAGAAAATTCTCTGCAAAAAAAAAAAAAAAAAAAAAAAAAAAAAAAAAAATCGTGCGTTCCCTCACCCCAGTGGGGAAATCCTTATCAGTTTAAGATCAACGTAGTGGTGCCATTGTTGGCCTTGTCTCAGTCGTGAGAGCCCAGAAGCGTCTACGGAAGGGCTACTCTGCTATACTAGCTCTTGTCACCGATTCGCCACTTTAAGAAAGGAAGATCGAGTGTCTTCCACTTATCCATGAATTTTCTGACATGCCTTCCGAAGAGTGAGCTGGTTTACTTCCACATCGTTAGGTGGAATTTCAGAATGACCTTATGCAATATCAGATTCCTTATGGGAAACAGCAATCCCTTGGGTTCGCTGGATACTATCACAGCTTCATCATAGGATTTTCGAAGGTTTCGCAACTTCAACCTCCTTAGCATAGCGAGGAGCTGTGAATTCCTGAGAAATAAAATCAGGGAACGTCTTTTCAGCTTTTGAAACCCAACCCTACAACACGCGGAGCATCGCTTCTATCCGAGGGTACCGATGATCCAGCGATATACCATGATGGTGTTACGGAGAGGAACTGCACGACCTACAATCTCCGGTGGAAACCGTGGTCATTGGATTTAAGTGGGAGGCATTACTTGGACGGTACCGAATGCACCAATTAGACCGATCACAAGGGCCTCCAGTGCACCCTTGTTTCAGTAAAGCTAACCATGTGATGGCATTGCTAGAGGGAATTTCCGAACGAACACGGGATTAGGAGAACTATACCCACGCATCCCTGTAGACGAACCTTATCACTTTCACTTGTCATCGCCGCTAGAAGTGAAGCAGTCACAGTTGCACGCGTTTGTCGTTTTGCAACACTAATCTTTACCCACCAAACTCTGTATTGGACAAATGATACACTCGCGCGACCGCAATGTAACGAACCTCCCTGTTGTGCCATGCCGCCATACACCACTACTGGAAATTATTTCTAGACAACAAATTTGCTGGCCAAATCCTTCGGATGTTTAATGGACCCCTGTTTCGCTTGATTCTTTGTACGAACCTCATTAATTCCCTGTTTCTTTGATTGGCAACTGATATAACAAAACGCTAACAACCATACCATGATTTCCACCGATCACAAGATTAGCCCCCCCCCCAGGCGTTGTAAAGTATCTATAGATCGAGTTCGTCGGAACTCACTTCAAGCCATTGTTTTATATCAATTTTCGGGACGAAAATTCTTTCAAGTTGGGGATGATGTGGCACCCAACTGACCTCGCAATCCTGTTTTACAATTTGGTTAACGTGGTGTTTGTGCGATTATCTGGATGCTTAGTGATTGCGCGTAATGTTTGATTATTATTTGTGTATAGTATTACATATAGTTTAATTAGAGTTTCTATCGCTTCACTCTTCTGTGCTTACTTGTCAAATTTCGGGACGAAATTTCTTTCAAGTTGGGGATGATGTGACAACCCGAACTTTCAAGATTAGTCTCGTTATTCTATTTCTCATTGTTTCCCCTTCGCATCCTTGCTATGAAAAATGCGGCAAACGCCCTTGCTTTGATAATTGTTTTAACATAAATGTAATTGGTAGGATTGAGTGGTGTATGGCACATTAAACAATGAATGGCCCTTGGGACTATACGTATTTTGGTTGTGATAAGTTATATTATATTTGTTGACCACCTGTTGACCTAGCCATATAGCCATACACCTCCTTATTCAAACTCTTGATCCATATGGGCTCTCATCGGCCCAAGAGTGAGCCGAACCACATATGGACTTGTTTGGAGGCGGCATACATATTTTATATGTGTGGTTTATCCTTAATTAACAACCACACTAATCACAAGGCCCTCATATTTTCCTCTCCTTCTTTTGGTCGACGGCGACTTATGCTTGGAGAAGATTCTCCATTACGAAATCCTTTATCCCCGTCATTCTAGTAATCGGTACGTATGAATATTAGTTTTGTTGTGTTAGATCATGATTTGCTAAAAGTATTATATTAGGTTGATTATTGTTGATGTTTGGTCCAATCATAATTGCCCACAAAAATTCATAAAGTAACATATCTTTGGGTGTCAGTAACCTTTTTATGCTCCAACCGAACTGCATGTGTAATCTAATGAGGTTGTTAAAAGTCAAAGGCATATGGCGGCTCATGTGATCTTATTATTATTGTCGGTAAAAAATTGATAGTATTATGTGAATTAATTAATTGATGATGATATTATGACATGTGTGGGTATGTATTACAAGTATGTGTCGGCAATAAAGGGGATGCATGACATCTGTTATATTGGAATTAGAAATTTGTTAGGGTTTAATGGGCCGAAACTTGTTACTCATGGACTCATAATAGTATATGTATTTATGTCTAGATAACCTATGCATGATCTTGATTTATATGCATGATCATATGTTGGATATTATGGAACAGTGTGCATAAAATATTTTCTTTAGTGCATGTGTGTTGTCAGGGGAAAATAGATATATATGTGTGCATAGAATAGGGATATTTTGTTGGTTCAATGATCTCAAGGGATGTCACCTAATTGTCGGCTAATATGAATGGTGTATAAATTGGCGGTTAGCACATGTGAACCTTGGGCGGCAAGATGAATGTTAGTGGTGAGTTTGGGCGGCCAAGCAAGGGTATTGGCTGGGCTTGAGCCCATCATCAGCTAATTATGAACCGCCCACTTATGTCACTTGAATTCCATGTGCCCACCATTCATGAATTTCAGCGCACAAACTCACAAACAGTCACACAAACAGAACCAAATTACACTTAGTTTTGGGCCATGTGAAGTTGGTTTGGGTTGGGTAAAACAATGGGCCTTGTCGAGTGGGCTGTAAGTAATGGCTGTATGGAACAATGGTGTATAAAAGTGTTTGGCCGATTATTTTAAGACAGATAGAACTTTTGGAATGTGTATGGTAAATGGAGTATGATAGTTGTAGGGTGTTATGTTGGATAAATATACTTTGGTGGGTAATTGTTGTCGATGTGGGCTGCCAAGGGTTTGAGTTAAGTAATGTGTGATACCAAACTAATTGTGACCAAAATGCTTGTTGTCATATGTGAGCTTGCATGTTTACTTGGGTGTATACCGAACTGCTAATATGTGACGTTGGGAAATACGAACATGTGTTGTGGATATACTTATGACCCGAACACTAGCTGTAACATGAGTGATGATATGTGACATATTTGCTTGCTACATGTGGAATTTGTATAAAGAATACGTGATTCATGTGTAAACGAAACTGACTGTCATTGGAATCATATTAGGATTTGGGTGTTCAACGGTAAACAAGTAACTAATCTTACCGAGCAAATCAAAGGTGAGTTCACTGCACTTTTCTCAAGCATGCGTCCCGGTGGTTTGGGACAACTGGTAAACATTTGGAAGGGAAACATTGGGTAAATAACTTAATCGGTTTTGGTTATTGCCTGGAGGGCAATGGGGGTGATTAGTTGATAGCGCTATTAGGTGGGAAACCTCACACCGGGCCGTAAGGACGGGCGTGAACTAATTATCTGGGTATGGCTATGGTTGTTAGAGGCACACTCCTCGGATACATATGGGCACTCTCCCTAGGGTATCTAACGAAGGCAACATAGCAAACGGTCGTTAAGGGGTACCCACTCCCCGGATACACATGGGCACATTCCCTAGGGTATCTAACATGAGCAACATCGTAACGCAACATTAAATCGCATTAACATACATATGGTAACATAACCTGTTAACAAAACCTTGAACTCACCAGCGTAGTCTGACACACTTGTTTACATGCTTGTAGGTAATTACTGAAGGAACTTGGGAGCTTGCTGTCTGATGCTGCTGGAGTGGTTATGGTCATAATAAACAGTTATTTTGATTTGGTTTCGATACATTCACACATTTATACTTTTATGCTTCCGCTCAATACTTTGGTTTTGGTTAAACTTTTCAAACGTTATATTTATTTCAATTGGGTATTTCAATACATTATGACTTGTGTTTGATATGATTGGTGGCTCTTTGTTGGATCGTTGCACCTCCAATAGGGACATACCCTAGGTGGTAATTTGGGGGTGTGACACACGTAATAACCTTGAAAGATGCAGCGGAAAACGAGCCTTAAAAATTTCTTTCTTATTTAGTTACATTACTTGCATTAAACCTCAAATTAAATTATATCAAACATTTTTTTATATATACTACAACATACATTCTTAAAATTTATACTTTAAGCCAATACATAAATCAAGCTATGCGACTGCTCTTTTCCGTACAATCCTTGCTATCGACTCGGTCAACGTCTGCTTCTCTTTGGTAGTAGTAGCAGAAATCCGTGCGATACCTGTGGACATCACTTACAACTTATTCATTAGTCATTAACACACCATACGACATTATACTACATAATAGAGAGCCGTTTAACAATCTATGATGTAAACATAGATTCATTCAAGCATTCTCTTAAACTCTCTTATCCCAAATTCGGCTTAATCCTTCATAACCCGACAAGCTCATACCTACATTGCCTTCAAATCTCAAAGCACAACATTAGTAAACATCAATGTCTAAATGTGTTGAAAACATTCATCCATGCCTTTAAAACATCTCACATTCACACATGTAAACATTCCTAATTCCTACATACATACAAACATACACACCTGCATATATATATACGCACACATTCACATATAGACACATACATATGAGCTCTCGCTTACCACTTTTAATCACTTAAACCAATATACCTTTACATAATCACGACTTACATGATTTAAATTCTATACTTACCATCCTACACGTCCACTCATTCTTAGACTCGATTGCTTATAGACTTCCTTCACTAACACGAAAGGAAAATCCATACTTTCGTTATCCGGAGGCTCATAACATCCCTTGTGTTCTAGTCCGACTTTAAAATAAATTATGGGACATTGGAAATCATTAAAACATCGATTCTAGATGCGAAACCAAACAAGAAATGGTTTTGATAACTTAATAATGCATAGAAACAAGTTTCATGAGTCAAAACAACAAAATTCAAACAAATTTCGGAAATTTAGGGCGTCGCCGTACGCGACGGGTATAAGGGGTGGGCGTCACGCAACGCCACGCCCCGTTTTCGATAGAAAGTATGTCCTTTGCTGCTGCAAATGCCCAGCTCCATTTTTGACAATTTTTCAAACTTATAATTGCCATATCTTTCATTCTAGAGGCCCGTTTTGTGTGATTCTTTTTCCTACGCGTCCGTAATTAAAATACGGATCTGTTCATCATAATTACTTACATCAAAATCCAGTTTATAAGTTACAAGAGTAAAAATTCCTTTTTCGAATATTCGACCCGTTTAGTCTCCAAGTACAGTACATGGTTACTATCTACAATCGATCTAACATTCTTATCCATTTAGGCTTACCAAGCATTTGTTTTTTCGCTCCCATTACGGGGTTCGCGTACGCGCTTAGGTTCACCAATTTATTTGTATCTTCCTAAACACTTAATCCACATTTAACCTCTTAATTTATTCGACCCGTTCAGGGGACTTTTAAGTATTTAAGCATCAAGCTCGCTCTTTACTTTTCGTATTCTTATATTAATTAACTACTTTCGGTCACAGCTATCATTCTTACCCTAGTAATCTCAATTGTTACCTATTCATACATAGCTCCCTATACATGCTAATAAGTGAGTCGGATGTCACTTACCTTGTGCATCTATGTCCGGAACCGCTCCCTTGCCTCATTTTGACCCGTTATCCTTCCATGCTTGGTCCATGCCAGTGTGGTTCCTATTCTTTCATGCCGTCATGCCATAATAATGTTAGTATTCATGCTCATTCATATTAACACACATTTTCCAACTCTTATCTACATTGACTTTCACTAACACGCATACGACATGAATTGTCAACCACATTGTTCAATATCTTCGAAATCCAAATTCGTTATCACACATAACACATAATTGGTCTAACACATATTTCATGATCTCTCGATTCTTATATTTGTGTCAAAATGCCTAACCATGCTATAAGTTCTCGACTGATTTTCAGAAAGTCAACCTTCTAGCATGTAACTTCCAACTTTTGAACACACATTCATGTTGATATGGTAGGCCATATCAATGACATCATATTCATTTCATACATAATGTTGTATGACACATACAAATACATGCTCACCTAGTCACATACACAATATACACATACTTATGCTTTCATGATTCTACATTTGACAACCACATTGCTAAGTTAGACAACTTAACGTAATTCATAACATCATCCTTTACTAGCAAGGTCATATGTTATTCATTTAGTACACATTCACTTCTTAATCGCAATTAAGTGACTAATAAAAACACATGGCGAGCATCGCCCGTTCAAGCACAATGTACAAGCCTCTAATGCATAATTCTACCCAATCATACCATCAACTACTCCTTCTTACGAAATCCTTCTACAATGCATTTTCTCATGTTTAATATCATCAATCATGTCATCATCAAATTCTACACATGTTCAATCATTGTTTAGCATATGATTTCACATGTGCTATCTTATACTAAGCATTTCATCAAACACTTGGTGTGCGTACACCATTTAATGCACTATGTACAACTAACTTATGCATCATCTTCCAAGTTCATAGCATTCATCATCAAGTATCCTTCCTACAACATATATATCATTCTATTCACATCATCAAACATAGCTAGAAACTATATTTCTCTCAATCAATCCATATTTACTCAAAACCCCAATTTCTTGAACATGGGTTTCCAATCAATACCCTAATGAAGATGTTTACATCAGTATTAATGCTAGATAAAAGCATCTAAGTATAATTTCAACCATCGCATCCTCCCAATTTACCCAATTTAGGAGTAATTCATCAAAACCCACCATGTACTCTGATAAGAAGGTTTAAGGGATGAATTAGGCACTTACTTGACACTTTGGAGGTGATGAACACTCCAAAATTCATAGATTTTCCATGCAAATTTATATCCTCTCATTCTTCTTCCTTTGGATCACACAAAAACTCTCACACACACACACGCACACACTATGTGTGTGTGTCGATACACACGTGTTGGTGCATCCGTCTGTCACCTACGTCTTGTATCGAGTCTTGCGTCGAATAGGGTAGATCAGGGCTCG
The DNA here is from genome assembly GCF_002127325.2 of Helianthus annuus. Taxonomy (NCBI): domain Eukaryota; kingdom Viridiplantae; phylum Streptophyta; class Magnoliopsida; order Asterales; family Asteraceae; genus Helianthus; species Helianthus annuus. The sequence continues at coordinate 15,433,670 of NC_035439.2, forward strand.
GAATCTAAGATTCTGTATTTGATAGTGATTCCGCTCCAAATGACATTTTGACATTTGGAGCGAAACCCCATCATTCTGATTCCGCCCGAAATAGTTAGAGTCTGATTTCGCTCGTATGTGCTTAGAAGATGATTCCGCCCGAAAGTGTATTATGTGATTCCGCTCGTAATGCAAGGCCTATATATAGGTGTTGTTAGGAGCGAAATCAACAATAGTTCCAGGTCATTGTCATTCCAGTTGCCACGAAGTGGTATCAGAGCATAGGAGGAAGAGTTCTTGCCATTTCAGTTGTGTTTTCTGATTTTCTACACCTTCTTCTTAAAATTCAAAAATTTTTACGGTAAAATCGGCTCAATTTCACAGACAACACTCGCAATCATGTATTGATTAATCCTTGAAAGTTTTGAAGCTAAAATCGATCTAAAAACTAAGTTTTACTTGATTTCGCTCTAAAACGATCGTGCACATGATGACGTCAGCAGTATTTTGGACTTGATTTCGCACGAAATCACAAATTATTTTTGATTCCGCTCCAAAGTTTCCAGCTGATTTCGCTCGAAATAGAGGTTCCGCTCGAGATTTCAGTCTAGTTCTGCTCCAGCTGATCATCGTCTGATTCCCCTCCAAGCAAAAGCCTGATTCCGCTCCAGTTGTTCATCACATCTAATTCCGCTCCAAACTACAAAGTTGATTCCGCTCCAAGGGCACAATAGTGATTTCGCTTGAACTTGAACTGCTGATTCCGCTCCAAATATGATTTCGCCTAAAACTTGGAATTTGTGAACTTTTGGACAATTGAACAATGGACAACGAATTTTACAATGCCTTTGCTAGTCCGATTACAATCACTCAGAATGCTTTACTTGAAAATGAAACTGGAACAACTCAAAAACCGCCTAAGCTAATGGATATTGATGATTACAATGCATGGTCCGAGCGGTTTGGAAATTGGGTTGAAGCTTATCACTTGGATGCGTGGGAACATACAGAAGAACAATATGTTAGACACAGAAAGAATGGTATTCAGCAAACGATTAGAGAAATGAGTGCTGAAGAGAAAAAGAAATATAGAGATGAAAAATTGATGGTGAGTCTGCTTCAGCAAGCAATCAAAGAGGACATTTTGATTTTGCTTCAACATGATGGAACTGCTTGTTCGATCTGGACAGAATTGGAAGCAAAATTTGTAGGAAGTGATGATATGCTTAAAAACAAAATGTCACTCATGAAGAAAGAATTTGATCTTTTTCGGGGTTTGAAATCTGAAAACACCAAGCAAATTATTGAAAGATATTGTAACTTGGTGAGAAATATATCAAAACTTGGTATTAAAAAGGATACTGATGAATTGATTGAAAAACTTGCAGATGCGCTACCACATGAAATCTGGGGAAATTTTCTGATGATGCTGAGAAACAACAGAAAAGAATATAAAAAGTTAACACTGGGAGAGTTCAACAAACACCTGGAAGCTCAAGAAATGGAGCAGCGAAAGATCGCCAGGATGAAAAACTACGATGGAGAACAAGATATCAGTCTGTATTTCAAGAATGGTGTTAGTGAAAAGACAAATCTTTCTCCAAGAGTTGAAACAGCTTACAATGCAAAAGATTCTTCTGAAAAACCATCTCAAGGATCAAGCAGCACAACAGGATTCTCTTCATTTCCAACATATGATCCACAGTTCACTACAACAAAGAGTGGCAAAGTTCTTCAATGCAACATTGCCTTAAAGCTGGAAAATGATCAGAACTATACTGAGGAAGTTGCTAAAAGCCACATGTCTTTGTTGGTAACCGTGCTTCAATCATATGGAGGATTAGTTGCAGGAAGGATCGGTAATCCAATGCTCACAAAAGAGGATTACGATCAAATTGATGCCGAGGAAATGGAATTAATGGACATTAAATGGTGCATGGCTAGTGTTTTGAGATGTGCTGAGAAGTTTAAACAAATTACAGGCAGAGATGATTTTCGTGAGGCTTGTGTGTCAACTTTAGGTTTTGATAAGTCTAAAGTTACGTGTTTTCATTGCAGGGAAAAGGGGCATTTCAAGAGAGAGTGCACAAATCGTGAAGCGAGTGGAGCTCAAAACCCTTTTGGAAACAACGATTACCACAAAAAGGCGATTTATCATCAAATCACACCACAGCCGTATCAACAACAACAGGCACAGCATCAAGCACAAACTGCTCATGGTAGAATGGAGATTAAAGATTCAAAGAGAGCTTGTTTGGGAAAGGATGGTGGTTTCAGTTGGGATAATTACATTCCAACAAATAGCAAAGTGTGTTTGGCAGATCAAGTAGATGAAAAATTGGCTGAAGGTTTCAGTTGGGACAATTTCTGCCTAGATCAAGTGTTCATGGCCAAAGAGATGTCAAAAGAGGCGTCAAATGTTAAAGCTTTTATTGCTAATGCTTACGATCTAAAATGGGCTGAAAAATGCAGAAAAGTCAGGGAAGCTGTAGAAGAAAAGCGGAGAAAAATTGAAGAAGAAGAAGAAAGGTTAAAAGTTGAAGCGGAAGCCGAGAGAAAGAGAAGAAATGAATTTTTCCAATCAAACAGAATAGTCAAAGACGTTCCAGAATTTAAAATTAAAGTTGATACTAAAGCAGTCAAAGTTCCTGAAAAGTGTCTGAATTGTGATTCTTTGATCAAGCAAAACAATGAACTGTTGCACATCATTAACAGATTAAAAGAATCATATGATACAATGAACAGAGAGATCAACAAGTACACTGAGTCAAACTGCGAACAAGCTGTAGCAATGAATACACTCAAAGGAGCTTACATAAGACAGCTTGATGATGTCAACTTTTATACAAAGAAATGTGCTGATCTAGAGTTGAAGCTGGCAACACAAAGAATAGAAACTGAGAGAGTTAAAAATTTATTGGATAGTTACTCATGTTCTACCTTTGTTGTTGACAGGATTTATCCGATTGTGGAGAGTTTGAAGACTTTTGAAGAAGTAAGGACTTCGGAAGAAAAGAAACCAGTGACATAAGACGAGGATGAAGTGAAAATTTCTGGTAAGAAACCAAGTGTGATCTACAATAGATGTCCGCCCCCGGTCGAAAATGGATATTCGCCTCGAAATCCAAATTCTGAAAGAGTCAAAAAGGCAATTAACATACAATGGGAGTCTGGGCCATCAGATAACTTGCCAGAAAATATTGATGTCACGTACACGTCATCTGACACTGATCATGAGTCAAAGTTGATAAAAAGTGTGGTCGATCAGGTGTTGGATAAAGATGATAGTGAGGAGTCAAAACAGGAGTCCAAACCCGAGTCAAAGTCTGAGTCCGATACATCAAAGCCAACATTCAAAAAGGACAAGCGGGTTTATGATACAAAATTTTTGCTATCAAAATCTAATTTGAATGATGAACCGATCAAAGTTGCATATACTTTGAAAGATTCTGACAAATTATATTCTGATGAAACGTTTCCAATAAGAAGTGTTAGATTTGAAATGATTAACAAGGTTTTCAAAATCACAGAAATTAATATTTCTGGAATAAAAGATTTAAATCTTTCTGGAAAACCTAAACAATACACTTCAAGAGACCAACAAAGAATTAACAAGAAAATGGGTTACAATTGTGGTTACAGTTTCCAAAAGAAACCAAACCATAATCGTAATTTCAAAAAGAAAGGTCTTGGATTTAATCAACCGAAAAATTATAAAAATGAAAAAGTTTATAAACCAAAAACTGTGTTTGTTTCAGGGAAACGACAGAGGCTGAGAAAGAGCAAGCTTTCAGGAAGCAGACAAATCAAGAGTTCCTTGCCAAGAAGCAAGAAGAAGTGAAGAAGAATGTTGTTCAGAAAAAGACAGAAACTAGAACCTGTTTTCAATGCAAAACTGTTGGGCACATTGCTAGGAATTGTCCGAAAACATTCAAACCAAAACAGGAAGTCTCTGGTAAACTGAAAGAGAAAATGGTTGAGAAAACTGAACTTACAACCAAAAATTTTACAGGCTTTGAAAATTCAACCTTTGAAATGGGAGAATGTTCAAAGAATGCCTTAAAAAGAAAAGATAATTTGAAAAATCAAAAGTGGGTTGTTAAAGGCTCAGGAAACAGTTCTGGTGATGAATTTGTCTCCACAAAGACAGAGGAGCCGAAGGTTGTTGAGAAAGATGAGAAGAAAGTTCCGATAGTGGATGATGTGAATTTTCCACCACTGAGTACAAAAAATTTCAAATCTAAAATCGGAAAAGTTGAAATTTCAAATCAATTCTTTCATAAAAAGAAAGAATTAGATGTTAAAAAAGCCTTTAACCCTGCTGTGAAAAACATTTTTGGTAAAATGATTCAGGGGAAGGCTAAAGGGGTAAAAGAGTTTTATCAAGCTAAAAGGAAAGATACAACCCCAAAGGAGACTGAAAAGGTTACACCCAAGGCTGGTCAGGCTTGGGTGGACATATTCTTCGTTGAATAGAAACCTGACTTGCCGGAGCTCCCAAGTTGGTAATCGCGGAGCATGAATCGGCATCATTCTTGAAAATGTTTGTAAAATTTGTTTTGAAAAGTGTGAATTGCCGGAACTCCCAGGATGGTAAGTGTGGAGTAGGAATCGGCACCTTGAGAATTCAACCGACAAGAGGGTAATTGGTTGAAAAACAGGTTTGAGATGTTTGATTTTCGATTCTACAAGTGGTTAATCAAGGTCATTAAATTGAACTTGATTTAACTATCATTCAAAAGATTGGTAAACAAAGTGATGAAATGACCCCATAAACTACAAATGGTTGATAAACAAACTTATTTTTCGGAAAAACCATTCTGATTAAAACAAACTTAAGTGTTTTGAAATCTTAATGGGAAAATAGTTTGTTGTGAGGGGGAGTTCTGATTGTTTATGCCAAGCGGATGGAGAATTGAGGCGATTCATATCAGTTGTCATATTTTTGTACAGTTTATTTTCAATTTGTTTTAAATGTTTTTGAATTTTAGGGGTAGTAAGAAATCAGAAAATCCAAAAACATTAGAAAATTCGAAAAAGCCAAAAACATGATAAAATGAAAAATGAGTTTTTGTTGCATAAAAGAGGAAATGATAGTACATCAGTGGACTATCATAATATGCTAAAGAAATGTAAAGTAAAAATGTGATAAACAATCTCGCTGTGGATATGTCAGTAGGTTTTTGCACATTTAGTAAATTGTGACGAGATATAAACCTAAAACTTCAAACTTGCTTATCTCGTGGGGAACAACTTCTTGGATATATAGGTAACCCCTGAAATCTTGTTTGAAAGGTCCCTTATTCTGAGATACTAGGTTTTTATGCTCAGTGATATCTGGGGTATTATCCCGAGACTTCTGCTGTATGGAAATACTGACCTAGTCCCCGGATAATACTTTCTGCAATGCTTTGAAATATAAGCTCGCCCTCAGCAAGTTGATTAAACAATAAAATTGATGGTCTCTGCTGTTGTAAAAAAGATCCTCTAAAGGGGACCCACCAAAAGTCAAAGCCGTCATCTCTCTGCGTATACGGAAGTATCGACCTGAGCTCTCGCGGCCCTCGCACCTAACCCCTTTACAGATATCATCTATGGTATACTCACCTGTAAGACTGAATATTGGGATCTGGATACAGGAGTATATTTAAGTGGTGGGACACACGAATAAGTTTAAGTAATTAAGACACTAATAAGCGTATCTCGAAACAGTTGAACTTTGTGTGAAAATTTAAGGGACCAATATACTGACAATCTAGGTGAATTGTTTAGAGCTTAAAATGAAATCAAGCTTAACGGTGTTAGTGATATGTCTCAAAAACTGATATGATCCTCTTGCATGAACTCACAAAAATACTGTCTGTAAATATTTTATTTCTACATTTACTTTCTTTCAAAAAATCTAAAAAGATTTTAAATGTGTTTTAGCATAAATTTTATAAAATCCAAAAATATTTTCGACAGCTGGTATTGAAAAGCTGACATTCGAAATTCCAAGTGCTAAACATGAAGAACAGGTTTGGGAGAGAGTGAATGAAGATGTTATGTTTACAAGTAATTTTCAGAAAACAAATTATTTTGTATACTATCTTCATAGTTTCTAAATTTTAAAGATTTAATCTTTGAGAAACTTATGTGTTGGGTAGAGATTGTGCAGATAACCTAAGCTGAAAGAGAGCCAGGTCACGATCATGGAATGAATCATGGATGTGTGATTTCCAGACTACGATCCCAGCAGATTGAGAGGGGGAGTCTGAAGGCAAAGTTGAGGAAGCAGTTAGAGCCAGTGCTGATCCTGGAACTGCATTTGCACAGGAGAGATTGAAGAGAGAAGATAGAGTTTGATGATGCTTCAATGAAGTATATTCGAGGTAGAGGAGTTTGTTGATGATGAAGACTGATAAAGACTGAAGGTTGACAATTGAAGACTCGACACTGAAGACTCCGTCAACATCCGAGGGGGAGTTTGTTGGTGCATCCGTCTGTCGCCTACGTCTTGTATCGAGTCTTGCGTCGAATAGGGTAGATCAGGGCTCGGAATCCAAGATTCTGTATTTGATAGTGATTCCGATCCAAATGACATTTTGTCATTTGGAGCGAAACCCCATCATTCTGATTCCGCCCGAAATAGTTAGAGTCTGATTTCGCTCGTATGTGCTTAGAAGCTGATTCCGCCCGAAAGTGTATTATGTGATTCCGATCGTAATGCACGGCCTATATATAGGTGTTGTTAGGAGCGAAATCAACAATAGTTCCAGGTCATTGTCATTCAGGTTGCCACGAAGTGCTGCCGAAGTGTTGTCAGAGCTTGTAATCGATTCAGTAATTGTCACGGCCCCCGACCCGGTTTGACCCGTTTCAGGAGCCGCGGGTCAGAAATCCCGTGTTATTTTAATTTAGGCGACAGCGGAAGTCTTTTTAAAACAGGATCATTCAATATTAAAACTGCACGTTACATAATTTAGGGATAAAACCCTGTAATTTACAATAAGGTGATTTCACTGGGAAATCTTTATTTTTTAAAACATGTTTCTTTATTTATTTACATTGAGCCACTTCTCTAAGCTGGTAGTGCTCCACGGCACTTTTCTTAGCTCACAACAGATCACCTGAAACATGTTTGAAAAAGGTTTTGTCAGCGGGGAAATACTGAGTGAGTTCATTCAGGTTTTATAAAATGATATATATATATATATATATATATAGTTATTAATTACAGCATAAGAGCGATTACAATGGCTTCTATCTTATTTTTATCTGGCGCTCTGTCACAATGGTGACGATGGTCATACCACTATTAGGTCAATGAACCCAAATAGTGATGATTATCCCTAGTAGGTCAATGAACCTAACTGGGAGAAAATTAGTAATGTGCACAATACCCCACTAGCCAGTGATTCAAGATATCCACGACTTAGTCCCTGTAATTATAACTTTGGAAAATAATTTGGAGTATTGTAAAACAGTTGATAAAAAGAGAATGACTCACATTGCAGATTTAACGAGCAGTGTATAAGCCTACTGATTAGCCTTGATTAACCTAATTTAATTCACAATACACGCAATTGGGGTTAGCAACTAATACAGCAGTTACGTCAATTCACGAGATCAAACCCTCACAACGATTAACAAAGTGCAATACTTAATAATTCAACGGACTCACAACGAATAACAGAGCATAGTCCGAATTCGAACAGCACTCAAATATTCAAGTTGAAATCACGACGAATAACAAAGTATAAGCTCAATTTGAGCAGCACTCAAACAATCGTTGGATAGTTTCAATCGATCGGACGTTGAATCGTAATAGCGATCGAGTTATTACCCTGATTGCGGCAGCGATTCGTGCGGTGTGTGATTTGTAGTAAACGATGTATAACTTCGTCTACGAAGTGAATTTTCTCGTCGAATTAACGCCAAATTTCAAGTCCCAAACCCCCTATTTATACTGGATTTTTGCACCTCCCGCGTGTCGCGGAAGAATACGTGGCCTGTGCCGCGTATCGTCTAGGGTGACAAAGTAGGGTAGGGTAGGTTAGTCACCTGCCTAGCCTTGCTGAGTCGACAGTTTCGATAAATTCTACTTAGACAACGAATTCGAAGGTTAATCGTCAACTAGGTTTTACCACCCCCCCCCCTGAGTTTTAGGGGCCCTGATCCTGATTCCGATTGTTCTGAAAATTTTAGGGTTTATGTAGAATTACTTGGGTTTCTCAATTAGGGTTTCCTTAATAGATAATTAGCATAATAAGTATTTATTTTAGTGAGAGTTGTTACAGTAATCAATAAAACAACAGTTAAAAGTGAATACGGCTGAGATTGCAACAAAACATTAGTTTCCGCCTCTTGTTTTGGATAAGCAATCTTCTGGTCGACTCATTCAGGGCCGAAAACGATCCTACAACACGTCTGCCCCAAATGGGGCTTCCCTTTTTTTATGTTTAATAAAAACACTTTCCAACTTGCCCTCTTTAGCCCTTGTAGTTTTTGTTTATTATTTGTTAGTCCCAAAATTTCATTCTTTATTATTTAACTTGTATTCATAACTATGTTAACTAACTTAGTCACCCCATATCACATTGTGTAAAAATAACATGCTTATAATTTAACATTCGGGTTTTGGGGCGTTACAGTAGCCCCACGGTGGGCGCCAACTTGTTGCTACAACAAATATGAGACCAAGAAAAATGGAGGGACTGGTTAGGCAAAAGGCTTCATGAGTCTCATTTTGCCTAACGCAGGTCGCGGGTCCGCCCTACGTATGTAATACGTAGGGTCTGATCACTCTTTTATCAATTGCTTAGAATTTGAGGTTGAGAATAACTCAACCCAGATCCGATGCATGCAATGTGATAGTGTTATTGAATGTAAGAATAGAATATGCAATGTGCAAATTCTAGAGAGAGAGTGAGATTTCAGAATGCTTGGCTGAGTGACCGAAAATGGTCATTTATAGGGAAAGAGGAAGCCAAGAGTAGAAACCTTTGACTAGTGATCCGATGATGTAGTGAGAGGGTTGCCCGTTTTGGTAAGTCGAAGGCTTCGGACCTTCGGGTAAGAGATTGTCTCTTCTCACATGCCCCTTTTGCGGCTGAGTGAGAGAAGTCACACGTAAAGTGTGATGGGATATGACACCGTGCAATGCTTTTTGTTATTCACTACAGCTGGTGACTTACTTGAACCCTTTAAACTATTCTACACTTATAATTAGTTTATTAAGCTTGAGCTAGCTACGTCTTCCATAACTTTAATGAAATTATATGAATGGAAATAAAAAATAAGATGTGAATAGTCTTATTATTTTAATCTAACATCATTTAAATAAAGTCATACCAACAATATCTATACAAGAAAATCTTATTCGTTATTTAAAATAAAATATTCCTAATATGTTATGTTAAAATTTTAGGATATTAAGACTAATGGGTATGGGGGCCGGCTGAGGCTCGGCTAGGACCGGCGCCGGTCCCCCACACCACCCCCCTCATGTCCGGCCCGGCTCAAGCGGCTCCTCACAGCCGGGTTAGCCCATCCTCTCTCCTCTCTCCTAACACACATACATCTATACATACATACATATATATATATATATATATATATATATATATATATATATATATATATATATATATATATAAAGGGGTTCATCCCCCACCCCTCTAGGTTCATCCCCTTCAAGCCGAGCCTACGTGGCGGCTCATCCCCTCCAAGCCCATCCTCTCCATACCCTTTAGTCTAAAAAGATAAATAATTCTTAACACCTTCTCTTATCATTATCATCATCATCTAGTTATATAGTCAAATAGTTACTACTCAAACAGAAGTGCATGTTAGTATTTTTATAAATGAAAATTGCCTATCTTTTAGGAGGCAGATAAAGCAACGAACAACAACGGTGACCGATAGTTTTCATCTTATCTCGTCGATAAAGAAATTGACCCCTCTGAAAATGGAAACCCAGAAGAACACGTGGCGGTGGAAGCAAGTGGGGGACTGGGGGGGCCAAAATTCCTACAAACTCTCAATACATCCTACATGAACATTTTTATTGTCGTATCTAAATTGGTTAAATTACATTTATTTTTCTACCCACTTCTCAACCTAGGATGGCTACATATGAAATTTACAGAAATAGGGTAGTTGTAAGGTTTTATGTCATATGAAATAAGAATAGTGATAGTTTTGGACCTTCCAACAAATAGTTGTTGTAACACGTCAAGTAAATCGCGTCAAAATATTATTCGTTTTATCCTTGATGGGTTGTTTATCTAGGAACTCACGGTTTTGTTTTCACTCGACGAGTTGCTCGTCCAGGTAAAACGCGTTTTGGTAGAAAAGTTTTCCACCCCCTTATAAAGAAGGCTTCGTTCTCCTCCTCAACCAATACGGGACCAGTTTTGTTATTTAATAAACTAGAATTGATTCCCCACGTTACGGGACCAGTTTTTTTTAATGTGATTTTAGCGTACAATTTTTTTGTAACTGTCTTTGAAGAGAAAATAATGAGTGATTACATTTCCAATCCTTTAGATATATTATCAAAGTTGTTTAAAAATTAGTTGTAGTTGGATCTAATGGTGTGTTAATACGGTTGAACCTACATCTTACCGCAATTGTGTATTTATTAATTGTAGTTGGATGTCATTGATTGTTTCAAAAACGAACTTTTCAATTAATTATAGACTTCTAGTAAATATACACACGACACAAATACTAAACTCATATGACTTTACAAAAATGAATTCTATTTATTATTTATTTTAATTATAAAATAAGTATGTTACCTTCAAAATATAAATAATTAAATAAATATAGAACTCATGAAAATTATAACAATATCAATTAAGATTTTTCATGTAAAATATGTATTAATTGCCCATGGTTTTATAGTCTAGTGGCATCTTAGGGTTGGATAAAGCTTTAGGGCCGATAGGTTCTTGGTTCGATTCTCACAAGTGGGGTTTTCTCATATTTATTGGGTTTCCTCCTAAATTGGTGTATAGGTGGTATGCCTAGTGCAGATGGATATGATCGGGTGATTCCGTTGGTGACACGATGATACTTCAGTGGTCCATCAGTGATCCAATGAGATGACATCACATTCAACGTGGTTATATTAGATTATGTTTGTGAGTCACCTACATGTCATTATAATTTCACTGTAGCTAACAACTTCTTCAATTATATCTATAACAATATGATAATTTAAAATAAAATAACAAAATAGCTAGTTCTTAGTTATACCTCTTTATTCGACTCAAAGTAACTTCAAAAAATAGTTTAATTAGTTATGACATACATGACTATATAATTGCGCATTCTTTTTTTTTTAATTAAGGAGGTGTTTGGGATTGTTTATTTTAGTGATTTATTAGCTTATTGACTTTTTGACAAATTATAAAGTGTTTGGGTGTACTATTTTGTAAGGGGAAACGTCAATAAGTCACTCTATTGTGACTTATTAACTTTTTCAAAAAGTTATAAGTTGTTTTGAAAAGCTAAGACAAACATGGCCTAACTCAGGTTATATTAGATAAGCCATAAGTTGCACGAGTATGAAACATCAGTGGCGGATGTAGTGTACAAGCAGGGGTAGCACGGGCTACCCCTCAACTCCGTTTCCGTAGTGTATTTTTTTCGGTTTTATACAAAGGATACCCCTAAACAAATATAACGATACCTTTAATTTTTTTTTGGAATACCCCTAAATTTTAAGGCTAAATCCACCACTGTAACATAGATACTTGAACCCATTAGCGTATCACTTGTAAGATAAATTCTTTTCTTTTTGTCTTCTGGAATACATAAATCTAAAATATAATATATTGTGCGAATATTTGAGTAGCCATGTCTGTTTTATTTGACTTTGGGGTATATGTAAGGCTTGACTAATATCGATCATCCTTCTTAGACCCTACATGTCGTATTGGTGGGATTGTATTGGTATGGTTGTTGTCATTCTTGAATCTCAAATAAAGATACTCACCATACTGATATGTGATTATATATCATTTTACATCTGATGTAAGATACCCGGCTTTAAATTGTGTGTCATTTAAAATGTGCAACCGAAAATGCAATTTCCTTTTCCTAAATACCCGAATAGTGTGAGGTTCATTGGGAACACTAAAAAAGTGGGGAACAGTGGGGAACCGACTCAAACGAACTCCGATTGGACTCATTCCAGCGGCGTTGGAACCGGCATGTCGAACCCTAACTAGGATCTCTTAACCCTAAACCCTAAATATATTAGGGTTTGGCTTTTAGGGTTTAGTCTTAGGGCTTAGCTTTAGGGTTTAGGGTTTAGCTTCAGGGTTTAGCTTTAGAGTTTAGCTTTAGGTTTAGGCTTTAGGGTTTAGCTTTTAGTGTTTATAGTTTAGATTTTACGGTTTAGCTTAGGTTTTACCCTTATTTTTTAGCTTTAGGGTTTAGAGTTTATGAGTTTGGATTTAGGGTTTAGGGTTAAGAGATCCTAGTTAGGGTTCGACGAGCCGGTTCAAACGCCGCTGGAATGAGTCCAATCAGAGTTCGTTTGAGTCGGTTCCCCGTTGTTCCCCACTTTTTTAGTGTTCCCCAATGAACCTTCCCCTACCCGAATAATACTCAAATCTATTCATCCATCACTTATTTATGCATGGTATCATTTATATACTATCATTGACCATAGAGTCTAGAAGGTAAGCTAAAGTAAATACATGATGGAAACCGTAAGTTTGTTACAAGTGTGAGGAAGGATAGAAGAGTCATTCTGATGTACCGACAGCACAGTGATGGAGCAGGATGTATGTATGAAATCTTTCTTTTTCTGGGATTATTATAAGATACAGCATGGTCCATGGGTATTAATTAATGTATGTATGTAGCCACCTGCATGTGAGATATATCATCTCTATTATAAATGTCTTCACACATCCCATCCTCCCATTATCAAATATATATTATTATTATTAAATCCACCTACGAGTTTAATAATAAAATATAATGATTTCATTATTACGACCAAACATATTGTTCATCCAATACTTTACAGTCAAGATCTAATAATTTACTGTAAATAAGGTATGGCGGATCTATATCCTTCATAGTGGCGGAACCATGAATTTTTCCATTGGGATGCGGAACATTTTCAAAAATTTTAAGCCCCTAAGTAAAAAATCGGTTCGTATCGGGTCGAGTTTGGGTCATGTAAAACAAAAGAACATCGAACTAAATTTATATAATCATCAAAAATATGTCAAACCTTATTACAAACATGATTAAAACGTCACCCTACGGGTTTTCATTTTTTGAAATCTATCCAAAAGATGGCTCCATAACATATTACATAATATATCAACTATTCAAGCCCCTAGAAATCATAATGTAAATAACCCTAAAAATCATCTAAACAACATATACACCATAAAAAGAAAAAGCCAAACATTTTTCACTAACAAATATAACCCACCAGATCTACTGTGTGGTGTATGCGGCTATAAAAAAAAGGCAAAATATCATCACTAACAAAATATAACCCACCATATAACATGATGAGAAACAAAACGAAGCACATGTCTACTGTCATGGTTAGTATGCGGCTAATATCAATAAAAAAATCAACCAAAATTCATCAAAAATAACAAAGAAATTTAGTCGTGTTCAATCGGCGGTGGTATGGTGGCTGATTACGGTGGTATGCGGCTGCTGACTGTTCACTGTTGTCGCTGATGTTATGATCGCTGGCGTGCAGGGAGGATAGAGAGCGGAAGAGAATATGTAAGGGTTTTGGGCTTGTTTATTTTTATCTTAGTTTGAAATATTGTTGATTAATTGTTGGGTTTGTTTATTGGGCTAATACTTAGTAGTGGGCTAGTTAAAGGTATTGGGTATTTGGGTTTAGTTATTTAGGTTTTAAAGTTATATAATTTAGGTAGTATTTAAAAAGAGTAAACTGCCATTTTGGTCCATGTGGTTTAGGCACTTTTGCCATTTTAGTCCAAATCTCAAACTTTTTAAATCTGTGTCTCCGTGGTTTGTATTTTGTTGCCATTTTGGTCCAAAAACGAAATCGGGTCAGATTTTCAAAAAAGAACCTGCTATTTTGTCTTTATACTCAGGGGTATTTTAGTCATTCTGGCTTTATTACAGAGTAATATTTATTAAAAATAATTAAACCCAAAAATCTGCCTCTCTCTCTAACATCCATCTGCACTCTCTTTCTCTCTCTCTAACACCCCTCTGTCTCTCTCTCTCTTCTCTCTCTCTATCTCTTCTCTGAACTACCACCACCAGATCACCACACCACCACCCCCACCACCGCATCATCCCCACCACCACCATCCCACTGCCGCCAACACCACCATCCCACTGCCATCATCTCTCTCTTCTTTCTCTCCTCTCTCTCGAACACCACTGCCACCGAACTCCACCACCGCTGCCGTCCCTGCTGTAAAGGCTCCGACTACAACCGGCGTCCCTGAGTTTCAGATATGAGTTCGTGCCGATGGATCTGAAAGAATTTTCAAAATCTGAATCGACTTGGGTTGATTTTCGACGAGTTTCGGTGTAATCGGATTGATTACAGTTCATTTTCGATGCTCTGTAAACAAGTGTGGTAGTGAAGTTGCAAGTTATCCATTGTTGTTTGTTTGCTTTAAGAGTATCAGTTGTAGAACCGATGTAATAGACATTGCAGCATTCTTGTTTGACTGGGCATTAAGAAGAAGAAGAGTGGATATGAATCTGGGTTGGTATTGTTGTTAATCGGTTTAATTTGATGGACTTGTGCAGACTTGGGATAAAGAAAGAGTGGAAGAGATGAGAGAGTAAAAGGGTTTGGGTCTGGGTCAAGAGAGAGAGAGAGAGAGAGAGAGAGAGAGGCGAGGGACAGATGACATTATGTTTAATCATAAATAGAAAAAGGTTTAATCAATATTTAGTTATAATAATTCTAAAATGACCAAAATACCCCTGAGGGTAAGGACAAAACAGGGGGTTTTAATTTGGGGATTCTGGTCCAATTTCACTTTTGGACCAAAACGGCAATAAAATGCAAACCACGGGGACCCAGATTTAAAAAGTCCGAGATTTGGACTAAAATGGCAAAAGTGCCCAAACCACAGGGACCAAAATGACAGTTTACTCATTTAAAAAAAATAAGAGTTTACTAAAAAAAATTTAAATATAAATTGATAACACTTTTTACCTAAGGGGTGCAGACGAAAAATTCCAAGAGGTGCGGACGGAAAATTCCAAGGGGTGCGGACGAAAAAATCCAAGGGGTGCGGACGAAAAATTCCAAGGGATGCGGACAGGATTTTCGACAGAACTTAGCACTAAATTTTTTTTCCCGGGGATGCGCCCGCCCACCTTAGCTTTGTCTTAAGTCCGCCCCTGGTCCTTGATGTTTACAAAAAGTTGAGTTTCTTTAATGGTATTTAAAGAGGTATGACCCAGACCCGATCCATATAAACGTTATATCCAAACTGATATGGTAAATCCAGGTCAAGCAGATCAGTGCCGGAGCTTGACCAAAGTTTTGGGGGACGAAAAGTTATGGGATTCAATTTATATATTGTATAAATATTTAGGCAAATTAATTGAGAGGACCCCTCGGTTCCCACTAAGCTTCTCCCCCTGAAGCCAATCCAAATACAACATAACAAAAGGGGAATGTTCGCCTCCACCGAAGGATAAAGGAAGTCACTATCAAATTAGTTATACTTTGATTCGGGTCTACAACGACACTTGTGAAATTAAAACCCTAATCAGGTTAGATAAATACACCATGATAAGGCAACACAATACATTCACTCATTCATATAACCTTACTCGCGCTTTACACATTACATTATTTGCTCTCAAGGACTTAATACTTATTCACACGTCGAATTGAAGGGTGGTCACAAGAAGACCCCTCTTCTTGTGGCGAGTCAACGGCGTATGTTTTGCGGTATATTGGTAGATGTGATTGGTGATTCTCGTTCAAAAGTTTATCAGAAGGAAATTCTTGGTAGTTCATATCATCATTCAAACACTTGACTAGTATTTGTTTTAGTATATGATTTCACTTTTATATATTAGATATGTATTGAACATACGAGTGACGTCGATTCATTGAACATTTTAAAATAACACCGAGTAAAAACCAGTTTTGGATTAGTGTAACATATTTATGTTTTCATTTATTTTTATGTTAATTGTTTTATTTTAATTTAATTGTTTTATAAACTATTAATATATTATACATGTTGAAGCACGTTTTCTTCTGTATACCAAAACCTTGGATCGGTGTATATTAGTGGACCCTCAGTCTTACGTATATCGTTATCCATTCAGGTTCATATGAGTAAAGATCTACTCTCTCCAATATGTATACAGATATAAATAAAGACAATTAAAAGTAATAGATTTGTAAAAAAAAAAGTTATAAAAATAAATATTAATTCATATGTATAATTATACGTTTGTAGTGAACTTAAGCTGACCAATAGAATTTTGTCACCTTAAAACTATTTAAACTAGTTAATTAAACTAGTTGATTTTTAGAGGGGTTCATAAATCCACAAACACTGAAACTCACTATTCAATAATATTGCACCACCTAGCCCAGTCCACTAGAAATCGGACAAAATACTCGGTTCTCCTACTCACAACACAAGGGTCAGTGTACCTCAAGTACCTGGTCCCTTGTCGAACCTGAGAGTTTCTGGGTTTCCCACCACCCTAAGGATGTCAAACAAAATTGTATCTTATAGATATTTGACGCATCAAGTAAATTTGTGTATTTAATTTATACTTTCTTTATAAAAAGATGCGTTAAGATAAAACATCTATGCAAGATAATTTTACACGTTTTGTGTTTTTTGTTTTGTATTAAAAGGCGTTATATCGATACGATACGTAAAGTATATATGCTAACAAAATTTACGTATCTTGTGGACTTTAAACTATAATTTACTATAATATACCTTTTTTGGCATAAAGTTACACCTAAATATGAGTTTATTTTATGATTTTCTTAATAGCAGATGAAACTATACGTAGGGTTTTTTAAAAGAAAAAATAAACAAAAATAGTGATAATTACTTGATTATATGAAAGACGTTATACTGATGAGTGTATGTAAATTAAATATGCTAACAGAATTTACGTATCTTGTGACAATAAACTATAATTTACTATAATATACTTTTTTTGGCTTATAGTTACACACCTAAATATGAGTTTATTTTATGATTTTCTCAATAGCAGATGAAAACTAAATGTAGATTTTTAAAGAAAAAATAAACAAAAATAATGATAATTACTTGATTATATGAAATGAATATTAAACCATTTCATAAATCATGAGCACCTGAGCTAGTGTACTTATGACATCCATTAATATATTATATTGCTGTAAACAAATATTTGAATTTATAGTCCAACAACAGTTATGAATCATATTATATTTAGAGTAAACCGTCATTTTGGTCCCTGTGGTTTGTCAATTTTGTCATTTTAGTTCAAAACTCAAACTTTTTGCATCTGGATTCCTGTGGTTTCAGTTTTATTGCCATTTTGGTCCAAAAATGAAATCAGGTCATATTTGTCTTATAAAATCCTGTTATTTTGTCATTTTCTGCAGGGGCAAAATGATCATTTCTTTTTTATAAATAAATACTATATTTTATAAGACAAATATGACCTGATTTGCCCCTGAGGAAAATGACAAAATTGCAGGATTTTATAAGACAAGTATGACCTGATTTCATTTTTGGACTAAAATGGCAATAAAACTGAAACCACAGGGACCCAAATGCAAAAGGTTTGAGTTTTGGACTAAAGTGACAAAAGTAACCAAACCTCAGGGACCAAAATGACAGTGTACTCTTATATTTATGTATACATTGCATTGGGAATATATAAATAATATTGTGTCACGAAAATATGTCGGGTTTGTATAATGCTAGTGCTACCCCATACTCCCCTTAACACAATGTCTCATATCCCCCTAACTCTATGACTTTTGTTTCCGTACATACGATTTTGTTTACAAGTCGGACCCATATTTGTAATTAACCTTGCTTTGCTTGAAACTTGATGCGACAATTTATATTTTGTTATAATAAAAAAAGGTTCAATGCATGTATTATTAGTGTAGATTGAGATGAGTAAGAACTTAAAGGAGGTGAATATATATTATTATGTTAGAACCTCGTGTATTACACGATTTTAATAAATGTAATTTTATATAATAAATAATAGAATATTACATCTTTTAAAAACTTGTGTATTGCACAGATTGAGCAAACACATTTATTACATGCAATGTTTTAAAAACCGGTAAATACAGGCCGGTTATACAGGTATTACCGTTTTCAGATGTAAATCCGGTACGAAACACTCCGGTAAATAAGTGAAACGACATAAGATTTGTGCCGGCGGTAAAATCTGGTATACCGGTTTGAAACGTAATACCGGTACCGGCCCAGGGTTATTTTAGTTTGGGTTGTTAGTTATTTTTATTATATATGTTACTTATCTTACGTAATTTTTATATATTATGATTATTCGTAACTAAAATTTCTTATTTAATATTGTATGAAATGAAAATAGTTGATGTATTCAACACTCAAGTGGCTTAAACATATTGGGTCAATGAAATACCAAATGGTTATTAATAAGTAAAAAAAGTTAAAGAAATAGTTAAGAAAACAAATATTAAATAAATAAAAAAGTAGGATATTTATTTAATATTATTATTTCATGGGAAATAGAAGCGAGATAATATGATTTAATAGGAGACATGAGAGATAAACAAAAAGTAAGGGCAATAAAATTTCAGGAAGTGACACGTGTCCTCAATAATTTTATTCATTATATAATAATAATAATAATAATAATAAGGATATGAATTAATTACATGGTTAATACTCGGGGTTTACATATTTGCTATTTTGATACCTATATTTAGAAATCACACAACTGGTACCAACTTTTACCAATTGCTTTACCACTAATACCTGTAGTTGTAGAATTTCTTACATGGTTAGTACCTATGATGTGCTTATGGTGAAATGATTTTGTAAAAGTTAGTACTAATTGTGTAATTTTCAATAAACAGGTATGAAAATTGTAAATAGACAAACCACAAGTACTAACCATATAATTAATTCTGATCATAAAAATAAAGATTATATATTAATTATTAGATAGATATCTAATATATCTAGGAATTTATGGTTTAAAACTCGGAAAAACTTTTATGCATGATAAAATTAATATAGAGTAAAATGCACGGATAGTCCCTGTGGTTTATCAAAGTTTCACATTTAGTCCCTGGCTTTTTAAAATTACATTGTTGCTCCCTATGGTTTGATAACTTGTTACTCGGACAGTCCCTACACTAGATGGACGTTAACTTATCCAGTTAAGTGTGAGTGAAATGACATAACTACCCTTCCTTTTAAAAACTCAATAACTAAAACATTAATTAAATAAAATAAGTGGGACCACCATCGTTCATCTCCATTATCCATAAACTACCTCACCCTTTCTTCTCCATCAATCACAAACCAACCTTCTCCTGCAACACCTTAGTCGCTGAAAAAACGAGTTCACCGGCCATCATGAAACCACCATCAACAGTCGTGCATCACCGCCCCTGTCTGTTCTCACTAGCGAATCCTAAGTAACCGGAAATTAAAGCCAACGATATCTCATTGGGAACGAATACGCCATTTATCACCGTCTGTGACCAAAACCGACGATATCTCACTGGATTTTCGAATGGAAGCTCGATTCATCTCAACAATCTAAAGTTCTAACGCTAACTTAACAATAATTTCACTATTAGTGAGCTCAGATCTGAACATTTTTGTGACAACCCGTAACTTTGAGGAAACAACCCGTTTGTTTTACTTTTATAAACCAAATCATGCGCCTCTATTAATTGATGAATTGATTATATTTGATGTATATCGTGTCAAACCGACCCAAACCGTTGAATCATAACTCGATTGATATATGTATGTATATATATATTATTATAACTATTGGTGGGTGATTTATTAGTTTCTAAAATTGTTGGATTAGTAAAAATAAATAAATAAATAAATAAATAAGTGAGTATATAATAGTAATAATAATATTACGTAAGTGCTAGAATTGGTTAAGTTTTTGGTTGTGAAAAACCTCTATGTAATCCAAAACCTCAGCCCACCTTAACCATAACTCGGCCCACACGCACACCAGTTCCACCGCCAATCGCCCCTATTCAGCCCTAAATGCATATATATATTCTTGTACGTAATGAAAAACCCCCACGCATAACACACCTCGGTAGAATAAGAACCACCCCTCTCACCATCGCAAGTCGTCCTTCCTTCCTCCCTCGGAATCCTGCAACGAACCAGCCATCACCATCTTTTCTCTGGCAAGTTCAACCTCCGACGAACACCGGTAAGATCTCTCTCGTCCATAGTTCTAGTTACCGGTTTCGTTGCGGTTTCGGTTCGATGTTAGCATCGTTTTATGTCTGTTTTTCGTTATGTGCATATAGGTGTAGATGATAGGTGTTGATTCTTGCACATGTTGTTGTTGATGAATGACCTGTTCGATGATATATATATATATATATATATATATATATATATATATATATATATATTTGTGTATGTAGAGGATAGGTGGGATATGATTTTTGCGCATGAAAGTTAATAGATGCGATTAAATGTAAACTGTGAAGTATATGAAGTTTCTATGTTATATCCTAGATATTAAATTATAAGGTATGATTGCTTGTTAATAATTGTTTATTTTGGTTTCGTTCGAGTATCTGATATCATTGTTGCCGATCATGCGAGTGGGTCGCACATGGTGCTCTTCAAATTATTAGAATCTATGTCTTTTATATGATCATAATCTATAAATCGGTGGTCAACAAATTTAGAAAAAGATTATGATATTAAAGATTCATGTATGGCATAATGATTGGTAGTGCATTAACTGTTAACTTGATTATGTTCATTGATTTGATTGGATGTTTTCCTAGTGCCTTAAATGTCACCATGAATTTAGGGATCATGCATAGGTATGTGCGATGATGATGATGATTGAATTTCTTATTGCTTTCAAATGTGTTTTTGTCCGATTTAATTAATCATCAGGAGATGTGGGGTTATGGGCTGACGGGTGGTCCATCGGACAACCCTTGATGATGTTAAAAGACAAGTTTATCCCTCCTTTAATTTTGTAATTATCTGGAATTAGATAACTACGGTTGCTTATGTTTCAGGTGCGGTTCGGGAGTTTAAAGTGGATAAAATGCAGCTTTGGAGTAGGCGCGGTTGGATTAGAGATTGAAAGATGGAGCATACATGAAGAAAATAATTTATTAGAACTGAAGAATTAAGAAGATAGCATGATAGAGGACGGAATTACGAGAACGGAGGCGAAAACGGTGAAGAAAACGGAGTTGAAACGAAAAAGTTATGCTGAAAACAAAATTTCATGCTGAAGCCTACCGTAACTTACGGTGGTACCGTAATTTACGGTAGACCCCAGCATTTTTCGTCCACCGTAAGGCAGTAGAGACCCACCGTAACACTTTTTGGTCCACCCTAACTTACGGTGGTACCGTAATTTACGGTGGAGATGACGGAGAAATGTGTAACTGCCCTATTTTATGATGTTTTATTGTGTCTTTTCAAATGCAATCATTCCCATTCGGTTACACAACATTGGGAGACGAATTTTGGGTGTTCTTGAGAGCTTGAAACATTTTCTAAACAATTTGTTGGTGTTTTCGATTCGTATGAACATTGAACTTGTTGCTATGATGATTCACCAAGTTATGTGTGGCTAAACTTATGGTGATCATCCTGAATTGAAGGTTTGTCAATGACTTTTGTGTTTGGATTCGTATTTCTAGAATAATAGACTTGCAATGTTTGTTTGTTTATTATGGTGTGTGAATGTTTGTTTGTAAATTGTTGATTGAGGTTATAATCATATTCTAAACCGTACGTTCTTGGTGTCGTTGACAATCGAGATATCACGGGAGGGATTAGGGTTGGATATTAATCAATTGGTTATCGGGTAACAACCTCGCATTGTCATAATCCGAGTACTTAGTTCCCTTTTATCACAACAAACAATCATACATGAGTCATGTCTATGTGACTCTTTCTAGTGAATTTGAACACAATTGTCAAAAGCAAACTGGAAATTTAGGATGGTCGCTTGTTCCTAATCTGTTTACAAACTTAATCTTTGATTTGCAATTTAAGTAGTTAATAGTAGTTCTTAAAACCAAAACAATCAACTCTTGAATTTAATTTTTGCATTGTAGGTTAATTGTAGTTAAATCACAAAACTATAACATAAACACATTTTCCACATACTCCCTGAGTTCGATACCCACTTACCGCTAGCTAATTAGTTGTTATTGGGATTAAATTTGCGTGTACCTACGACAGCACGTCAAATTTTGGCGCCGTCGCCGGGGAGTAGTGCACAACGTGTGTCAGTTTGTTAGTTTTGCTTTGTTATTTTTGGGTTTACACTGGTGTGTTTAGTGTGCAGGTTCTACAGGTGCATGCATACTAGAGGCTCTCACAAAGCGTCACCATTGTCATTTGATCCGAAAATTGAAAGAACGCTTAGGCAAAACAGAGTTTTATTACGAGAAAACAGAATCATCGGTTCACCCACTTCACCCATTACACCAAGAAATATCATGGACGAAACACAAGTACCACCCACAACGGGTCAAACGACCTCATCGTTTATACCTACGTCCACACAATCATCACCAAACACAACCATACCAAATTCCACTACAATTCCTACTCCACCTCATGACACTACACCATCTAACACCACACAACCGATTACCACTCAAAGTGAACCCAATCTTTCCTTTAGCCATCTACTACGATTCCACCACTCACTCATTTCTTCCCAGTTTCCGGTCAATCATCTTCCCATTATTCAATCCCACCAAATACAACCATTGTCCATGCTACTTCAACATTCAGACCATCGAACCAAGCGGGTTTTCAATACTCAACCCTTCCATTTGGGCAAACTTCGGGTATAGGGGGAGATGGATATGAGGAAGGATACGAAGATTTTGAGGGCTATGATGAAGATGGGTATGCTTATGGGGGCTATGGTGATCAAGGAGAGTTCGGTTATGTGCAAAGTCAATCTCAAGGGATGGCAAGTGTCGGTGGAATGCCACAACAACAACAACTCATACCACAACACATTAGGCCGAGACCACAAGGGCCACCAATGCAACATCCTATCCCATTGCAACAAGTTCGGCCACAAAATGTACAACCACAATTTCAAAGGCCGATTCAACACCCACCGATGTCACAACAACAATTTCAACCACCGTTCGCACCACAAGGGCATATACCAAGACCAATGGGTCCTATTCGTCCAAGGGGTCGCTTGGGTGTTCCAAGAAGGCATCTTAGGGAACATGCACGGGGAATTGAAGCGCATTTTAGGCCAATAATTACTCAAAATCCTTCACCTCTGGTTATCCCTCACAACAATCAAGGAAGGACCTTTGAAGTGAGAACAAATTCTTTGCAAAGTTTGCCGAAATACAAGGGGATAGCAACGGAGGAACCGTATTTCCACTTAGAGGCCTATGACTCAATTTGCAATACTCTTGGGAGTCAAGGTTTTTCGGCCGATGATGTCAAGTTGGTCCTATTTCAGTTTTCTTTGGAGGACAAGGCAAAGAAGTGGTTCTACACTTTGCCTTCAGCATCTATTTATACTTGGGCGGAGATGCAACAAATTTTCTTAGACGAATTTTATACCGCTCAAAAGACTAACGATGCTAGGAAGGGGTTGAGGAGCTTTCAACAACAACATGGTGAAATGTTCCATGAGGCATTTGAACGTTTCAATATGATGATCAAAAATTGCCCTCACCATGGAATTGAATTGTGGGAGTTGATGAATGCCTTCCATGAGGGGTTGAGTGCCGAGGATGCTCGTGATTTAATGTCCATTACCGGTCGGACTTTTGGCACAAATTATGAAAATGATGATTGGGAGTTTTTAGAGAATATGGCAATTACATCAAAGAGGAAGGCTCAAGCATCAAGGAGAGCCCGACCGACCATTGCCCGACCTCAAGTCCACGCAATAGAGATGGTAATGTTCAAACTACTAACCAAATTTATGATGTTTGTGCTTTATGTAATGAAATAGGTCATGCGGCTAAAAATTGCCAAGGAATGGTGGAAGGGTAATATGAAGAAGTCCATGCGGTTCAAGGTCAAGGAGGGGGTGGTAGAAACTACAACAACATGAACTCTAATACCTACCACCCCGGGTTGAGGAACCACCCAAATTTTCGGTATGGGAACCCTTCAAATCAAGCTAACCCGAACTTTCAAGGTAGCCAAGGTAACTTTGGTTCACGCCAACCTTACAATAACCAAGGTGGATATCGAGGCGGGAATAACCAAGGCTATCAAAAGCAATATCAAACGGGTCAAGAACAAGGGGGGTCTTCGGGTGGAAACGAGATGATGGAGATGCTAAAAAGCATGCAAACGGAGATGCAAAAACAAAACCAAATCGATGAAGTTCGAATGCAAAAGGATGAGGTTCGTGACAAAAGCATCCAATCACTAACAACCCAAATGGGTCAATTAGCAACCGACGTGGCTAAATTGAAGAAAAGCAACGGTTAAGTGTGGGGATGTAACGGGTGGTCCATAGGACAACCCTTAATGGTGTTAAATGACAAGTTAATCCCTCATTTAATCATGTAATTATCTTGAATTAGATGACTACAGTTGCTTATGTTTCAGGTACATTCGGAGCTTAAAAGTGTGGAAATGAAGCTTCGGAATAGGCGCGGTTGGATTAGAGATTGAAAGATGGAGCATACATGAAGAAAATAATTTATTAGAACTCAAGAATTAAGAAGATAGCATGATAGAGGACGGAATTACGAGAACGGAGGCGAAAACGGTGAAGAAAACGGAGTTGAAACGAAAAAGTTATGCTGAAAACAAAATTTCATGCTGAAGCCTACCGTAACTTACGGTGGTACCGTAATTTACGGTAGACCCCAGCATTTTTCGTCCACCGTAAGGCAGTAGAGACCCACCGTAACACTTTTTGGTCCACCGTAACTTACGGTGGTACCGTAATTTACGGTGTAGATGACGGAGAAATGTGTAACTGCCCTATTTTATGATGTTTTATTGTGTCTTTTCAAATGCAATCTGTAACACCCCCAAAATTCCACCTACGGGAGCCCCGCGAGGCGTGTTACGCATCAGAGTTCGAGCCACCAATCACATTGAACCAATGATAAATACTTAATAAAACATACCATTTATTACCAATTGAAAATGTCAAACATGATATCAAATCCCACAATGTTGTATAGCGGAAGCATGTAATAAATCATTTAGCAATAGTTTCATGATAATAATCAAAATCCATGTTTCGTTTATAAGTCAATCCAAAAGTCTCGATCCATGACCACTCCAGCACTCCCAGATAGCAAGTCCATGTTCCAACGTTAATGACCTACAAGCATGCAAACAAGTGTGTCAGACTACGCTGGTGAGTTCAAGGTTTTGTTAACGTGTTGTGTTACCAGATATATGTTAATGCGATTCAATGTTGCGTTACGATGTTGCTCATGTTAGATACCCTAGGGAGTGTGCCCATGTGTTTCCGGGGAGTGGGTACCCCTTGACGACTGTTTGCTCATGTTAGATACCCTAGGGAGTGTGCCCATGTGTATCCGGGGAGTGGGTACCCCTTGTTTGCTATGTTGCCATCGTTAGATACCCTAGGGAGTGTGCCCATATGTATCCGAGGAGTGTGCTTCTAACAACCATAGCCCTATCCAGATAATTAGTTCACGCCCGTCCTTACGGCCTGGTGTGAGGTTTCCCACCTAATAGCGCTATCAACTAATTACCCCTATTGCCCTCCAGGCAATAACCAAAACCGATTAAGTTGTTTACCCAATGTTTCCCTTCCAAATGTTTACCAGTTGTCCCAAACCACCGGGACGCATGCTTGAGAAAATGCAATGAACTCACCTGGGGTTGCTCGGTATGATACACGAAAAGGTTCAGTTAAGCTACAATGTGATCAACCACGTCCTAGCAGGTTTATCATACAAGTCAGGTTTGGTTCAAATAAAGCACGTACGGTTACACATAGTTAACATGCTACAACACGTATGGATCATGGCAACACTTAACAGTCAAATAACATCTTCAACTTGTGCGATTTAAAAGTCTAAGCCCAAAGATAGTCGGCCCATCATAACAACAGCCCAATCTATTTAAACGAGAAACTCTTGTGCGATTAGAACCAGTCTGGCCCAAACATTAAGTAAGCCCAACATGAATAAGTAACTAGCCTACAAATCTACGGCCCAGAAACAAAACAACTTGTGCGATCCGGATGGGCTTGCCCGATCCGGTTGGGTTGTGCGATTGGGATTAGCCCAGCCCAATAAATAATATACGGCCCAGATAAACAAATGAATAAACATCTTGTGCGATCCAGCCAAGCTTGTACGACTGGTCAAGCTTGTGCGATCCGACAACCTTGTGCGACTGGGGTATCTTGTGCGACACGAAGCCTTGTGCGAGTGTGGGTTTCTTGTGCGTTCGAATCAGATTTGTGTGATTCGATTTTGCACAATTTGAACTTGTGTGATCGTTTGAACATTCCGAATATCATGTAAATCGGTTACACACATTTAGCAGTTTCCTATTTGAAATCAAACCATTAACATACTAACAATTTCCAATCAATTCGTTTGACCACATTATCGGTTTCCATACTTACCATGCATCAATTAACACAATCAAGGATTCTATCCAAACCTTTCATCGATTAAACAAGGTCATTAACATTAACCAAACGCAGACAATAAGCATCACAGCAACATTATTTGATCCATTCATAAAATCATTAAGCCGTACACAACATATTACACAGCAACATACATGATTAACACACGACATCAGCAAGTATTCGGCATCTAGCATGAACCCTAACATATTAAGATCATCATCCAGTTCGGTTGTGTTGTTAATCATCACAAACTTAATTACTTATACCTCATCACAACAGCAAGATCATAGCAATCATCATATCACTTAACACATAGACATAGCAATATACAATAATAATGAGACTGACCGGATTTGATGCTAGAACAATGGTGATTCCGAATCAAGAGAGCTTCGAGGGAGATAGAGGAATGTGGTCGCCGGCTTAGAGGGAGAGAGGAGAAGACCGATCTAGGGTTGATGTGTGAAGATGTTTTGTAACCAAATGGGAGAACAACCCCTAAAGTGGGTGTTTGTTTGCGTAGGAAAGGAGTGGGCCGAACCCCCTCTTGGGCTGCCCGTATGGTCCGATTACAAGAGTGTGGCCCAGATGGGCTTGTGCGACTTGGGTTTATGTGTGTTGTGTGGTTCGGTTCAAGAAAGCACATGCATATTCACATAACCTAACATGCATTAAATCAATTAATACAATTCACGTAACATTCATACAATCATTCACTTGCATAAGATCACATATCATGCACATACGTTACGTCAAGGTACAAAGATCGGTTTGGAAATACGAGTTGTCACAGTATCCCCAACTAAAAAGAAATTTCGTCGCACTCACTGAGAAAGCTAGATAAGTTAAAGCTAGGTAAGTTATATCGTTTGCTGGTTTTCCTGGGGTGTCACATCCTCCCCAACTTGAGAGAAATTTCGTCCCGAAATTCACCAGTGATATCAAGAGTTGGTTCAATCCCTTGAACACTTGAGAACATTGAAGTTTTAACATATCCTTCCGTTCCTATGTGAACTTCAGTCCACGTATTGTAGTTTAACAAGCCCTCACGATTGTCATATGACTCATGCTAGCGAACCTTGACTTCTTAGCCCATGTTTTCGATAGATTCCCTGATATATACAACTAATCCGATGACCTCAAATTCCGGTAAGGGTATCACCAGGGTTTCATCAGGCAACCACTGCCTTAAACCTAAGGCATACATACCATTACGATAGTTATCCCGTTTCATCAATTAGCCTGAGTTTGTGAGCCAAGTCACCGTTTGTTCCAGTAATCCGAATGTCTCACGCGTCGTAAAGTAAGTTGGCCATGTTTTCTATAGTATACCGCACCCCCCTCCAGGGTGATGCTTTCGATTATGTCACGTTTGCCTACAACAAACTCCCAGTGTTTCTTAAGCTAATCAGCCTCCCTAGCGCTCATGCGCTGCCATCAAACAATTTCCGATCTAAGCAACGTTCGAGAGTTTTGAGCTCAAGTCCTGGACCTGCGATTACGTTGTCAACTACATTAGTCCAGCAAGGAGATTAGGGTTACTGTCCAGGTTATGCCTCAGCATGGGCTGTATGCATACTATCATGGTGCAGCTGCATTAGAGCTTCTCCCCAAGATAAGTGTCCTTCCCAAACGTTTACTAAAGTCAGTTATGCACATACTTACAACATGCCTTCGTGTGCTCAGATGGTTCGTCACTTTGCTCGATTGTACTACAGTAATAAGCAATGTTCATGTCAAGACGTGAGTCAAAGGTGTGCGCCATGCCCGCCTTAAATTAGGTATAGTCCAATAGGTAATAGGAGTTGGCACCTCATGCCTATAATTCGCCTCTTCCAGAGAAATTTTCACAAGCTGAGAAGACTCATCAGTTCCCTTGACTGCAAGGAGGTGTGCTGGTCACATTCAGTGATCAACGATTGTTACTGTTTGTGTTTCCATTTCGAGTTGTAAATAGACTAGTGGCAGCATCCATAGCAGTCTGCTCCCATCTTCCACATAGGTGTTGCCAGTTTCTTATACTTCGCCTTGACTTTTCCCAAAGTCAAAAGTCATACCCATACGTTGTTAGACGGGTTTGCATGCCCAGTCATCAGTACAAGATTTACATGTCCAAACGTCTTTCTTTAAAATCCAGTTGAATAGAATTTTCGAAGCCGGTGTGTTTTGTTAACCACAACTTCCCTACCGTTGCTGTGAAGTGAGATTTATAGTTGTTCTATGAGTTAATGAATATCGTTCGTTTCACCAAGGTTGCTCTTCCATGCCCCGCATGGACTCAACTTTGAAAATTCTCTCCCGTTAGTTCCCTAGGTTGTACAGAACGAGTTGGGTCAGGTGGGTTAGAGTCGATGGCGAGCTGCAAGGTCCATACACATTCATGTTCAACAGTCGTAGTCCACTCAGAAGTTCCATCCAACGATGCCATTTACTGATTTAGCTCTTTCGAAACCAGAGTACACGGAAGGCCCTTGTGATCGGTCTAGTAACGCATTTGGTACCGTCCAAGTAATGCCTCCGTGTAACTCCAAAGACCACGGTTTCCACCACTAATTGTGTGTCATGCAGTTCTTCGTAAGTCGTTACTCTCTCGTGTTGCGTCGTCGTGTAACTGGGACTCTGATTCAAAACATAATGATATACCACTGTATTACCCACGCCCTTGGGTAAAAATGAGGCTCAGTACCTTACTGAATTAGGATTCGAAAGCTGAAGAGACGTCCTCATGTTCTGTCTTTCGTGAACACGGCACCCCGCTGTGCTAAAGGGATCTAAGCTATGCGACCTTCGAAATTCCTGTGATAAATCAAGCGGAACCAAGAAATCGTTGTATCCTCGAAGGACTTTTAGTGTCGATCAGTTTCCAAAGAAAACGGGTCTTAGCGAGATTTACGTGCATTCCCCCTCTGTTGATTACATTACCCAAAAGGTACCTCTCGAATTTCAGAAGCTACATCTATCAAGACTTCGCGTGATGTGGCTCCTCCATCAGGACTTCCCAAAAAGTTGTCCATGTAGTTGCTTTCCCCCTGAAAAGGGTTCAAAATGTCACCTAATGGCACGGTCGGTTCACATGGTCTATGAGGCTGCTGGTGTGATGATCGCTCTAAAGGTCTTGGAGTGCAAAGTTGTATGGTCGAATTGCGTCTGGTAAGCTTCTTTAAGAACTTTCTCCCCTTGGGTTCCCATCTGATAACAACGCGCTTGTAAGTTAATCCTTGGATGAAAGCTCGTCTCTTATAACTAGTCGATCGGTTTTCGATACATGGCCGCGGAAAACGGTTCTCAACTGTCGTCTCGATAGGTGCTCGATAATTGGTACGTACACACAAAAAGGCTTATCTTCACGGGTATAACTGGGGCTTCCCAAAGTGAGAATTAGGTCCAACAAACTCTTATGCAACAGTTCTCGTAGTAGATTACACGGTTCTTCCAACCCTTATGGTGTAAGGCGGTAGGAGTATGAGTATTCGGAGCTCCTTCTAATCGTGAGATCACTGAGTTTCTGACTAATAGTTGTGGTAGTAGACCTGAAAGCTCCTCCAATTGCACCTTGAGATGAGTCACAATAATCGGTGGGTCCTTGATCCTATCTTACTTAGTCTGATCATTAGGTATAGTTGCTAATACAGTGAGGTCCTCCTTCCATAGGCGCTTTCGAGGCTGTCATTACTGACATGATGCTGATCTTCTCACCACTCTGGTACTTTAGAGCATATAGTAACGCTAAATTTCTTCTCACAGGGTACGTCCGGGCGATATGTCCTACTAACCCACCAACACTAACTATCGCGCCATAACTGCCAAGGATAGTAGAGGTAACACCGGTGTCGAATTTCTGTCCCCCGCAGTATCGAGTTTGCATCCCAACTAACATATGCGGTTTCCGCTGACCTGCCATCAGCCGGTTTCATAACAGGTTTGGTTTCAAGAAGCATCAGGGTTAAACGGAATCGAGCCGAAGCGATTCGTTATCCATCCCAGCTACCATGTTGTTATGGTCCTGTCGTCGCCCACGTCAATCCTAAATACCCTTTCGCCAGCACCACTGCATGTGTTATTGTTACAATCACACGGATTTCTATCATACTGTCATCGCTCCCTTGGTTGTTGTCGTCTTGAATTGTCAACTGCCATTACATGTCGTAGGCACCTTCATTTCCATACTGTAAGCTACCATTACAAGTACCTTGATGTCACGATAGTTGTTACTTCTAATGTTGTTGCTCGAAACAGGACTCTACGATCCTTCACCAACGATGTCCATCTCTTCATATTTCGCGCTAAGTTCCAGGGTGCTACTCGTTGTGTTGGAAGTTACACAGTCCACATCCTGGTCGATTGTCATCGTTTACGTTTCGGTTGGTTCATAAAAGTCGGCTCCCATAAGTTGCTAACTAGAATTAAGGATTCGTTTGGAGTCAAGTCGTTGATGTTCATTGTCAATAATTGGAGTCGTTCAAATGCTGAAGTCGGTAGAGTACTATATTTTACCCTTATGCCCATCGTTCTTACAAGTTGACTGGGTAAAACACGGTATGTTTCCAGAGTGTTGCAGGCGTGACCACCCTTCTGGGTCTGAGATGTGAGTCTATTGAGTTCCAACAACAAAGAGGAGTGAGGGGAAAGAAAAGGGGTATAAACCAATCATGGACGCTGCAACATCCACTCAGGGACGTTCGTACAAGCACCTAGCATCCTACTTAGTTCGCTAGGCGTTCAAGGGGACATTCAAGTAATACTCGATAGCATCGTGATTTCAACAGGATTCAAAGAGAGGTGAGAAAGTCACATTTGAGTAGGAGACGATCACTGTTATGACTCCTATTAGTTCGTTACGTTTTATACTGATCAATTAACAGAGCGGAACCCCTCCTTCACTTGTTAAGCCTCACTGGGACTCGCATGCACCCCACATTATTATTATGTGTGCACCCACAATAATATTGTGATTTGCATGCTCATCTCGGCTCCTCCTAACTCATGTCGAATGGTTCCCCCAACTCGAATAGCAAACAAAGAGCATCACATAACATAAGTCACGAATGTTTAGGGAAATACCACCCTATCAGTCATATAACATGTGCTAAGGATACGT
Source organism: Helianthus annuus (assembly GCF_002127325.2). NCBI lineage: Eukaryota > Viridiplantae > Streptophyta > Magnoliopsida > Asterales > Asteraceae > Helianthus > Helianthus annuus. The sequence continues at coordinate 15,465,582 of NC_035439.2, forward strand.
AAGTTCATACTATCGTGTTTAACGTGCACTAGCATGCAATGTCGTATGTAAGTGTCCACTAGTTATGTAGTACAATGAGTATACGAAAGACGAACCTTGCAATCTGGAGCTGAGTGTCATGATCGATTTTCGAAGGTGTTCGGTTATAGTCTGGTTTTACAAAACGTTTTAAAACCTAGTTCACTATAACCAGTGGCTCTGATACCAACTGTAACACCCCCAAAATTCCACCTGCGGGAGCCCCGCGAGGCGTGTTACGCATCAGAGTTCGAGCCACCAATCACATTGAACCAATGATAAATACTTAATAAAACATACCATTTATTACCAATTGAAAATGTCAAACATGATATCAAATCCCACAATGTTGTATAGCGGAAGCATGTAATAAATCATTTAGCAATAGTTTCATGATAATAATCAAAATCCATGTTTCGTTTATAAGTCAATCCAAAAGTCTCGATCCATGACCACTCCAGCACTCCCAGATAGCAAGTCCATGTTCCAACGTTAATGACCTACAAGCATGCAAACAAGTGTGTCAGACTACGCTGGTGAGTTCAAGGTTTTGTTAACGTGTTGTGTTACCAGATATATGTTAATGCGATTCAATGTTGCGTTACGATGTTGCTCATGTTAGATACCCTAGGGAGTGTGCCCATGTGTATCCGGGGAGTGGGTACCCCTTGACGACTGTTTGCTCATGTTAGATACCCTAGGGAGTGTGCCCATGTGTATCCGGGGAGTGGGTACCCCTTGTTTGCTATGTTGCCATCGTTAGATACCCTAGGGAGTGTGCCCATATGTATCCGAGGAGTGTGCCTCTAACAACCATAGCCCTATCCAGATAATTAGTTCACGCCCGTCCTTACGGCCTAGTGTGAGGTTTCCCACCTAATAGCGCTATCAACTAATTACCCCCATTGCCCTCCAGGCAATAACCAAAACCGATTAAGTTGTTTACCCAATGTTTCCTTTCCAAATGTTTACCAGTTGTCCCAAACCACCGGGACGCATGCTTGAGAAAATGCAATGAACTCACCTGGGGTTGCTCGGTATGATACACGAAAAGGTTCAGTTAAGCTACAATGTGATCAACCACGTCCTAGCAGGTTTATCATACAAGTCAGGTTTGGTTCAAATAAAGCACGTACGGTTACACATAGTTAACATGCTACAACACGTATAGATCATGGCAACACTTAACAGTCAAATAACATCTTCAACTTGTGCGATTTAAAAGTCTAAGCCCAAAGATAGTCGGCCCATCATAACAACAGCCCAATCTATTTAAACGAGAAACTTTTGTGCGATTAGAACCAGTCTGGCCCAAACATTAAGTAAGCCCAACATGAATAAGTAACTAGCCTACACATCTACGGCCCAGAAACAAAACAACTTGTGCGATCCGGATGGGCTTGCCCGATCCGGTTGGGTTGTGCGATTGGGATTAGCCCAGCCCAATAAATAATATACGGCCCAGATAAACAAATGAATAAACATCTTGTGCGATCCAGCCAAGCTTGTACGACTGGTCAAGCTTGTGCGATCTGACAACCTTGTGCGACTGGGGTATCTTGTGCGACACGAAGCCTTGTGCGAGTGTGGGTTTCTTGTGCGTTCGAATCAGATTTGTGTGATTCGATTTTGCACAATTTGAACTTGTGTGATCGTTTGAACATTCCGAATATCATGTAAATCGGTTACACACATTTAGCAGTTTCCTATTTGAAATCAAACCATTAACATACTAACAATTTCCAATCAATTCGTTTGACCACATTATCGGTTTCCATACTTACCATGCATCAATTAACACAATCAAGGATTCTATCCAAACCTTTCATCGATCAAACAAGGTCATTAACATTAACCAAACGCAGACAATAAGCATCACAGCAACATTATTTGATCCATTCATAAAATCATTAAGCCGTACACAACATATTACACAGCAACATACATGATTAACACACGACATCAGCAAGTATTCGGCATCTAGCATGAACCCTAACATATTAAGATCATCATCCAGTTCGGTTGTGTTGTTAATCATCACAAACTTAATTACTTATACCTCATCACAACAGCAAGATCATAGCAATCATCATATCACTTAACACATAGACATAGCAATATACAATAATAATGAGACTGACCGGATTTGATGCTAGAACAATGGTGATTCCGAATCAAGAGAGCTTCGAGGGAGATAGAGGAATGTGGTCGCCGGCTTAGAGGGAGAGAGGAGAAGACCGATCTAGGGTTGATGTGTGAAGATGTTTTGTAACCAAATGGGAGAACAACCCCTAAAGTGGGTGTTTGTTTGCGTAGGAAAGGAGTGGGCCGAACTGTCACACCCCGACTTCCACGTGTCTCACCGGTGGGCCCGGTGGGGGATTACCGTGACGATGTTGGCAACAATATAGTCAAACCACACAATTATATAATGCACAGCGGAAGCATAAGATAAATATATAATTTCAACCTCTGATTGTAATATCAAAATGTATTACAGGGGTTGGATATATCCACAGTGGATCGTAAATAAACATAAAGTATTGTTCCATCAGATACTGCAATCAAGCTTGCGAGACTTATCCCGACGCTAGGGAGCTAATACCAGCCAATTTACGTTTAGGTACCTGCACTTAATCTTTTTGGGGAAAATACGTCAGTTTACACTGGTAAATACATTCAACTGACACATTTGAAAATGTTTATTAAAATTGATTTGAATGCACAAGGCACAAACTCTTTTATAACTTGGGAAAATTCATAATGATCTTGTGAACGTTTTACATGTTCTTTTATGCGTTCAGTAGCCCGGGTCGTGCCGGGTTAAAGATTTATAGACACACCACGTTTGCGTAAAACCGTAGTACAAAAACCAACGGCTACGTCTTTTAATTTTAATGTCGACACTTTATACCGGGTGTACGCCTACACTGGGATGTCGATGGTCGTGGCCATTTCGTAAAATGATGCCAAGGATATCCGGGACAACGGTCATTAAACCCCCCAAAGGCTTATAAGCAACAAAACTGTTTAAATGAGCCGATCATATTTAATCAATTAACCACCTAAGCGATGGAATTATATAATGCTCAATCAAGCGGTATTATTATACCGTAACCCAAGCCCATATAGGGGAAATAAGTTAAAGTATTTACCTTTGCAAGTATAAATCCTTAATTTAGATCAAGTCACCGATAGCTTTTACTGGGGCTCCTAATCTGGAACGAAGGTTTTAATTAACCTCTTAGAATCCTAACGGTCCTTATATTAGCCGTAGCTTAAACCGGTTGATTCCGATACATAGATATGGTTAATTCGCACGAAAAGGCGAAAACCGTGAATGGAGTATGATTTGGACCCAACAAGTTCAGTGACTTGTTTTATATGGGTTTATAGTTCATACTCTGGATCTTGGGGTTCAAATAATATAATTTGACCCATATCGGCTATTGCACGAAAACTAGTTCCATGAGCCGTACCGTGTGCGCGAATAGGCGAAACGGTTAACCATAAGTGTCCTACGCTTATTTCCTAAGTCAATATGCCTTAAAAGTATTTTGGTATCAGTAGGATACCTTCCGTAATGCCCGTAACGAGTTTAAGTTAATATTATGCCCCGTAGGGGCTTTTCGGTCATTTTAAAGACTTTAAAAGGGCTTTTAGAGTTCTACAGGAAATCTGAGTTTCCCGAACAGCTTATAGAGCTTAAAATACTTTATTTATTATTTAAAATCAGTGGCAACTGGAATCGGGTCAAAAGACCTTGTAGAACTCCCGTTTTGGCCAAAAAGGGCATATTCGGTATTTACCGAACCGTAGCCATAACCGCAGGTTATGAGCAAGGTAAAAATTATTAAAAATCTTTAAAATTCCCAAAATATTATTTTACCACAGTGGGTAAAAGTTTTGGTGACGAAAACTTGGGTTAGATGGGCGTTATGCTAATTGCGCCGTTAATTACAAAACTTTCTTAAAAGTGCGCCTTTTAGCATAACTCTCATTCTAGGCCTCGGATTGACGTGAAACTTTAAGGACATGCTTATAATTTAACAAGCAAGGTTTTGGTCCGTTCACGTGTCCGAAATACTCGTTTTAATTTTAAAAGGCCGTTACGGTCAACTTTTAGGCGAATGACGGAATTGCGCAAAAGACTCGGATAACTCATGAACCGACCACAGAGGCTTATACCAACATGTGACCTGGTCCTAAGAGAGTCCTAAGGTATATTTATACCTCACTAAAACGGGTCAGAACTGAAGTCAAAGCAAAAGTCAAACTTTTGCGACTTTCGGCTCCGAACCGGTTCAATATAGCAAATGATCGATTCAAACGAGCGCAAACATGTTTATATACTTATTATCATGTTTTATGATTATCAAAACATGTTCCATAACATATACATTACAGATTATGCATAAATCGCTAAAATAGCTTTCTGTTGACTTTTTAACCGCACGTTTGACTCGACATTTGACATAGTTAGAGTGGTGATCAGGGGGAACCATTTTAGAGGTTTATTACCCACATAAATACCGACTCATAACCACTTTTGATTCGTCATAAGACTGAACCATTACTGATTTATTGTAAAGTCAAACCGTAGTTACGACGGTTTGGTTCTTAGCCATTTACTAAGGAAATGTGACACCACAAAGGGTTAGATCACTTACAGAAGTTGTGTTCTTGCTTATGGAGCAGAGAAGAGGACTTGAGGGCTCTTGAAATGATCAGAGGTGTGTGTTTTGATGTTGTGAATGTTATGTTGCATACTAGTGCTATTTATAGCAAATGTCATGGCTCAAGATCATTACACACAACTCTACAAGTGCCCTTGGATGAATGGCAGGTGTATTAGAGGGTTATGGGTCGAGTAGGGGGCACCCATGCCTCATTGATTGAGGTTTGGTCGTTCATAAGCTCCAAAAGCCATGTAGTTACAACAATTCTGCATCTGGGCACTTTACGCGACCCGCATGGGAGTTCCCATGCACTTTAACGCGGGTCGCCTAAAGTTCAAATTTCAGGCGTGTTATTTAGGAGGCTCGCGGCCCGCTTACACTTAAGACTAACCTTCACGCGGGTCGCGAGAAGTCTGTTTTTCAGATTTTTAAAATCTTTTGTCATGATTATCAGAATCCGGTAATTAATAACGAAATCTTTCGTAATGATTTACCTGACCTTTCGGTTTTGAAGGGGTAACTTTGCGGTTTGGCCCTCGGTTATTTACCGATAGGGGCCTCGTGTTATTTACCCGCATTATTAAGTCCCCGGGTTATTTATTAATTATATTGGAAAGCCTTAACTTTCACTGTTGACGCTTTTAACCCTTCTTCTACGAATTCGAACGTAACTTTCTCGTTTCATATCGAAACTTCGCGAAATTCATATATATTATTTTAGTGAGGGTATAATACCGTTACAAAGTCTTTGGAACGTTAAAGGGTCACTCAGAGGTATTATTAAACATGTTGACACAGTTAACCCCTGTAGTTTGTAATCTCTCACTTTCTTTCGCGTTTTGTTTTTGTACGATCTATAATTTATTCGTTTGAAGGTTTAAGCATTATTTAGGGATACTATACAGTATATTTACCCTTGTTGACATTTATAACCCTCGAATTTATATACTTTCAAGGTTTGTCAAAATTAGTCCTTTATTTATTATAGATGCCACGTGTAAACAAATGACACGTGTTAACACATCATTGGACACAAAATTCGAGGTGTTACATCCTCACCCCCTTAAAATAAATCTCGACCCGAGATTTACTCAAATAAATAGGGGTATTTTTCTTTCATAGTTGCTTCGACTTCCCACGTATATTCAGGACCTCTACGAGCATCCCATTTGACTTTTACAATCGGTACGTGCTTTCTGCGAAGCTTCTTCACCTGTCGATCTTCAATAGACAAAGGTTTTTCTATGAACTTTAAGCTCTCATCTATATGCACATCTGTGTGTGGAATCACCAACGACTCGTCGGCGAAGCACTTTTTGAGATTGCAGATGTGGAACACATTGTGAATTCCATTGAGCTCTTCAGGCAAGTTTAGTTTATAGGCAACTGATCCGACTCGTTCAATGACCTCAAAAGGCCCTATGTATCTCGGACTCAGCTTGCCCTTCTTGCCGAAACGCATCACCCCCTTCCAGGGTGACACCTTAAGTAATACCTTTTCACCCACTTCGAAGTGAAAATCCTTACGCTTTGGATCAGCGTAGCTCTTCTGCCTATCGCGGGCAGCCTTGAGACGTTCCCGGATCTGGACAATCTTGTCCGTTGTCTGGAAAACAATCTCTGGTCCCGATAATTGGACCTCTCCTACTTCCGCCCAACAAACAGGCGATCTGCATTTCCTACCATATAATGCCTCAAAAGGCGCAGCCTTTATGCTGGTGTGGTAGCTATTATTGTAGGAGAATTCGATCAGGGGTAGGTTTTTATCCCAGTTACCACCTAAATCGATCGCACATGCACGAAGCATGTCTTTTAGCGTTTGGATAGTACGCTCGCTTTGACCGTCCGTCTGTGGATGGTAAGCCGTACTAAAGTTTAAACGCGTGCCCAAAGATTGCTGGAAACTTTTCCAGAAATGAGATGTGTATCTAGTATCCCTGTCGGAGATAATAGACACAGGTATGCCGTGTAAGGCTACAATCTTATCAACATAAAGTTGGGCTAACATATCGGAGCTATACGTCTCCTTGATGGGTAGAAAATGAGCTGATTTAGTCAGCCTATCGACTATGACCCATATTGTATCGTTTCCTTTCCTGGTCTTGGGTAACTTGGTTATGAAGTCCATAGTTACACATTCCCACTTCCACTCGGGAAGTTCAGGCTGTTGTAGCAAGCCAGACGGCTTTTGGTGCTTGGCCTTGACTTGAGCACAAGTCAAACACTTTGCTACGTGGGCGGCTACAGACTTTTTCAAGCCTATCCACCAATAATTTGCCTTTAAGTCTTGGTACATCTTGTCAGCACCAGGATGAACTGAGTATTTGGAACTATGGGCTTCCTGGAGTACAACATCTCGTAGTCCTCCATATATCGGAACCCATATACGTCCGTTCAGTCTAAGAATTCCATCCTTGCTAAGAGTCAACTGCTCCTCAGTTACTCCCAGCTTTTCATTAGGATAATTAGCTTTCAACACAGCCTCTCGCTGTGCAGCTAAAATCCTTTCAATTAAATTATTCTTAACCTCAATGCTCTTGGCATTGATTCGAATGGGTTTTACCCTTTCCTTCCTGCTCAAGGCATCGGCGACTACATTCGCCTTGCCGGGATGGTACCTGATTTCACAGTCATAATCATTCAGGGTTTCCATCCAACGGCGTTGCCTCATGTTCAACTCTTTCTGGTTGAACAGGTGCTGGAGGCTTTTGTGATCAGAATAAATCACAAATTTAATACCATAAAGGTAATGTCTCCACAACTTTAGTGCAAATACAACGGCACCCAACTCCAAATCATGGGTGGTGTAATTCTTTTCATGCACCTTTAATTGCCTTGAAGCATAGGCAATCACCTTGCCCTTCTGCATAAGCACACACCCCATGCCCGTGTGTGATGCATCGCAGTAAACTACGAATTCATCTGTACCCTCAGGTAAGGTTAACACAGGTGCGTTGCTCAGCTTCTGCTTCAGTATTTCGAAGGACTCTTGCTGCTTTGGGCCCCAAATGTACTTTTCTTTCTTCTTAGTCAAAGAAGTCAAGGGTGCAGCAATCCTTGAAAAGTTCTCAATAAACCTTCGGTAGTATCCTGCCAAACCCAGGAAACTACGAATTTCGGTAGGCGTCTTTGGCTCTTGCCAGTTCATGACTGCCTCTACCTTAGCGGGATCTACTTGAATACCACGCTCACTCACAACGTGTCCTAAAAACTGAACTTCTCGTAGCCAGAATTCACATTTCGAGAATTTGGCGTAGAGTTTCTCATGCTGTAGTAATTCGAGAATGCAACGGAGATGCTTCTCGTGGTCATCTTGGCTTTTAGAATAGATCAGGATATCGTCTATGAAGACTATGACGAATTTATCTAAATACGGCTTGCACACGCGATTCATGAGATCCATGAACGCAGCCGGTGCATTTGTGAGCCCAAAAGGCATCACTAGGAACTCGTAATGACCATAGCGAGTCCTAAATGCAGTCTTGTGTACATCTTCATCTCTGACCCTTAGTTGATGATAACCCGACCTTAAGTCGATCTTTGAGAAGTAGCTTGCTCCTTGCAGCTGATCGAATAGATCATCGATCCTTGGTAAAGGATACCTATTCTTTATGGTAACTTTATTTAGCTCTCGGTAGTCGATGCACAACCGCATCGATCCGTCCTTCTTCTTTACAAATAGGACAGGAGCTCCCCAGGGAGATGAACTAGGTCTTATAAAACCCTTTGCCAGCAGTTCATCCAACTGGGTCCTTAGTTCTTTCATTTCCGTCGGAGCTAATCTGTAAGGTGCTCTTGCTATCGGAGCTGCTCCAGGAATGATGTCAATTCTGAACTCCACTTGTCTATCTGGTGGCAAACCAGGTAGTTCTTCAGGAAAAACCTCGGGGTATTCAGAAATGACAGGAAGATCCTCGATCTTCGGCTTTGGTTCTTCAATTATCACCTGAGCCATGTAAATTACACAGCCTCTGTTCAAACACCTTGAAGCTTTTAGCATAGATACGTCTTCGGGCAATCCGAAATGCGTATCCCCTCGAATGGTAAGAGATTCACCACTCGGAGTCTTTAAAACTATTTGCCTCTTGCCGCAAATGATTTGGGCCTGGTTATGGGATAACCAGTCCATGCCTAGCACGATATCAAAACCCGCCAATTTGAAGGGAAGTAGAGATAAAGGAAAAGAATGGTTCCTAATGGACATTTCACATCCTTCTAGAACAGTAGAGACGGTTTCTATCGTGCCGTCTGCTAACTCTACCTCGTATTTCACGTCAAGGGTTTTGATTGGCATATTTAGTAGTTGGCAAAATTTCTGGTCTACAAAGGATTTATCAGCGCCAGAATCGAACAGTACTCTTGCAAATATATTATTTACGAGAAAAGTACCTGTAAGCACATTGTCGTCCTTAACCGCTTCCTTTGCATCCAAGCGAAAAACTCTCGCATTCGACTTCATCGTCTCTTCCGCCTTCTTGGCATACTTCGGGCAATTACTCTTTATGTGCCCCTTTTCGTTACAATTAAAGCAGGTTGCATCCTTTATCTTTTTGCACTCCACTGTCTTATGATCCTTGGACTTGCATAGCCCACAGGATGGAGTCTTTTGTTGCGACTGTGAACCAGACGCAAACCTACACTTCCCGGAGTGAGGTTTCTTGCAGATCTTGCAGTGAGGTCTTCCATCAGCTTGCCCCTCTTTCTTTGCCTCCGACCCTCTCTTGCCCTCACCGTTTCCACGGTGCTTTTTCCCAGACTTTCGTGAGGTATCATCCTCACGTTTTCGCTTTTCGGCCTCCTTGCTCCTTTGTGCCCTCAGACGGACAGCATCAAGTGTAAGAGACAAGGAGAGGTCAGTAACTGACCTGAAGGTCGTCGGCCTAGAGGCCTTTACGCTAGCCTTGATTGCCGGCTCTAAGCCCCCAATGAAACGGGCAATCCTTCTAGGTTCTGGTGTCACAAGGTATGGCACCAGGCGTGACATAGTGTTAAAACTTGTCAGATATGCTTGACAATCCAGGTTTGTCATCACTAGTGAGACAAAATCTGCCTCAATCTTCTCGACCTCGTGCTGAGGGCAGTAGTTTTCTTTTATGAGGGTAATAAACTCCCCCCATGACATTTTGTACAAGGCAGACTTACCTGAAGCCTGCACCAGAGCTCTCCACCACGCCAGGGCCTCGCCCTTGAATGACTGGGACACAAACTTAACCACGTCCCTCTCAGCGCACCCGCTGATGTCCACTATCGTGTCCATCTCGTCTAGCCATGTGATACAGTCAACCGCACCTTTCTCCCCTGTAAATTCACGGGGCTTACATGATACAAAGTATTTGTAGGTGCAACCCTTAGCACTTGACGCATCAGTATATTCTCTATCGCGATGAACGCTGTGCTCAGTAGACGAATGTTTGTCGTCATCTTTCTTGGGTTCAGAGGGTGGTTTGGAGTGTGTCTTAGGTTTAGAGGGTGGTTTTGACACAGTTCTGCCTTGAGACTCAGTATGTTGATGATCAATAGCTGCCTGGACAGCATTGTCAATCAGAGCCTTCAGTTGTGCGCCTGTCAAATGCACTGACGCATTGTCATAGTCATCTTCATCTGTGTGGTTGTTCTCTCCATTGGGATCCGCCATTGTAACTTGAATTTGTTACAGAAGATAACAAAATTTTAATTTAGGAGATTATTATATGATTGTCTTTTATGACAATTTGTCAACCATGGTACAGAGACCATATTTGGTTAACTTTTTATTTCATTAAATATTAGGATTTGAATATATCCTATTTTAACTATATAAATAGTATTGGCGGCATAAAGCCTAATCATGATGATGTTTTATAATGTTAGCCGAGATTTCAGAGAATCAAAGGCATGGAGATTTGAACCGTAGTTCTTTCATCTCCTTCTGACAGAGAGTCATAGACTACCACTGCCTTTTGTCTTTATAAGACAATTATTATGGCCCATAGGCACTACACCTCTAATGGATGTCTTAATATGGTTGGCTCGTAGGCACTACATCACTAATGGATGTTTTAATAATATTGGCCCGTAGGCACTACATCACTAATGGATGTTTTAATAATACTGGCCCGTAGGCACTACATCACTAATGGATGTTTTAATAATTCTGGCCCGTAGGCACTGCATCACTAATGGATGTTTTAATAATTCTGGCCCGTAGGCACTGCATCACTAATGGATGTTTTAATAATACTGGCCCGTAGGCATTGCATCACTAATGGATGTCTTTATATTACTGGCCCGTAGGCATTGCATCACTAATGGATGTCTTTATAATATTGATCACCTTTATTGGTGATTTAACCCACGATTTATATATCATTTAGTTGGGTTTTAAAATCCTTAAAGGATTATTGTATAAGAATGACGTGCGTGATTATAACGAATCACATCTGCCATGAATGTTAACATGCGTACAGAGGTTAACAGGGAATCAGAATCTTTTCAGTTAGGTCGTACCATCTTGACTAGATCTTAAAAGACCCCAAGCTAGGTTTCACCTTTAAAGATTCTTTATTTAGGCAGATCAATATAAAAGGAATGGTTTTGATTTATTTTTATATATATTAAAACAAAACTCATAACATACATTCCAAAATCTCAAATACAATTACATATTGCCCTAAACGGGTCTTTCAAATAGTACATACCTCCATAGAGGTTTTAAAATAAGTGATAAGTCCACGCAGGGACTAATACAAGATAGGTGTCCATGCAAGGACTAAAGATAAGTCCACGTAGGGACTGAAATATGATAAGTTGTCCACACAGGGACTTATTTTAAAGTAGAAATTACAGTAGTACAGCTATTAAGGGCTAATGGTCACGTTTCTTCTTTTTGCCCTTTAGTAGGTTCGCCAAGCCCTTGAGAAATCCTCGGTGGCTTTTCTTTTCTTCTTCGAACTCTCTCTCCACACGATCTAGTCGATGGAGTATTTCTTCCTGTTCAGGAGGAGAGAAACGTGGTTGTGGCGCTTGATGCGGAACTGGAGGTCTGGGAGGTATTGGATACCCGTGAGCTGAGTAGTCCGGTGGTCCCATGTTTCCATGTGCTCCGTCAGGGTAGCGCGCATTATATCTAGCCGACACCACATATGGGTCGCGCTCATAGCCGTAGTTGTATTGTGCTTGTGATGGTTCAAACGGGTTGTAAGCCGTCGGACCCGTATAAGCAGGTATGGGTTGGTCATACCTGAATGGTGGCGAATTTCGTGCAGCTGGTGCGGAGTTCGCTTCCTGTATAGGACTTGAAGGTCCTTCTTCTTGTAGCGGCGGATAGTGGCTACTACTAGAATGTCGAGGAGTGCTGAAGTGGATACCCCCTCCTCCTCGTGTAGACATATGAGTATTTGTCCTCCTACGCCTCGGCGGATCAGGTATTACTGGTTGTGCCGGTGGCGGATGTGGTGGCGTAACTGCCTCAAAGCGTGAATCCTCAGAAGGATCCTGTGGATGTCTCGGTTGTTGAGATGTCTGTTGAGGTGGTGTGTAGTACCACTCATGTCGGTCAAACATCGCTTGGAAACTGTCAGGTCCTTGATAGGGCGTTCCATGGAAGGATGACCCATCAGAAACTTCTATCGGATGGGTGGGCGTACCACGAGCTGGTTCAGTTGGATCCTCATCTTCCTCCATGGGATCTTCAGAAAAATGGTCTTGTGGCCCTAGTGGAACAAAACCTGAAGGTTCCTGTATGTAGTCAGCCGGATTAAACTGACCTATGTAGTAGGGAGTAGGGTCGTCATAATTCCGGTGCGAAACCGAACGTTGTAGAGGTATGAAGGAAGGTTGTGGGTTATTGGGATTATTCTCTGAGTCTGGCCCAAAGGAGTGACGGTAGGATGGCGTCGAGCTGTGCGAAGTGGAATGCCTCGCGGGTTCGTAAAGATCTCTTCGTCGTTGTGGCTCTTCGCTCCTTGTCATCGAAGGATGTCTTGTACCAGATGGTCCAGCTTCGTTATCGTGATGTGTCACGATTTCTCCTCGGCCTCTACATCCCCTTCCTCTTCCTCGGAATATAACAGGTGGCATTTTCCTGCTCCAAAACTTATTAAAAATCAATCGAAAATAAAGACAAAAAGGAGTAATAATCCGAATTTGTCCTAAGTTCTTGTCTAGACTCAAGTATGTGCAATTGTGTCATTGAGATTAAACACAATGCCTATTGTGTTTAATTCACTCAATGTTGGCTCTGATACCAACCTGTCACACCCCGACTTCCACGTGTCTCACCGGTGGGCCCGGTGGGGGATTACCGTGACGATGTTGGCAACAATATAGTCAAACCACACAATTATATAATGCACAGCGGAAGCATAAGATAAATATATAATTTCAACCTCTGATTGTAATATCAAAATGTATTACAGGGGTTGGATATATCCACAGTGGATCGTAAATAAACATAAAGTATTGTTCCATCAGATACTGCAATCAAGCTTGCGAGACTTATCCCGACGCTAGGGAGCTAATACCAGCCAATTTACGTTTAGGTACCTGCACTTAATCTTTTGGGGGAAAATACGTCAGTTTACACTGGTAAATACATTCAACTGACACATTTGAAAATGTTTATTAAAATTGATTTGAATGCACAAGGCACAAACTCTTTTATAACTTGGGAAAATTCATAATGATCTTGTGAACGTTTTACATGTTCTTTTATGCGTTCAGTAGCCCGGGTCGTGCCGGGTTAAAGATTTATAGACACACCACGTTTGCGTAAAACCGTAGTACAAAAACCAACGGCTACGTCTTTTAATTTTAATGTCGACACTTTATACCGGGTGTACGCCTACACCGGGATGTCGATGGTCGTGGCCATTTCGTAAAATGATGCCAAGGATATCCGGGACAACGGTCATTAAACCCCCCAAAGGCTTATAAGCAACAAAACTGTTTAAATGAGCCGATCATATTTAATCAATTAACCACCTAAGCGATGGAATTATATAATGCTCAATCAAGCGGTATTATTATACCGTAACCCAAGCCCATATAGGGGAAATAAGTTAAAGTATTTACCTTTGCAAGTATAAATCCTTAATTTAGATCAAGTCACCGATAGCTTTTACTGGGGCTCCTAATCTGGAACGAAGGTTTTAATTAACCTCTTAGAATCCTAACGGTCCTTATATTAGCCGTAGCTTAAACCGGTTGATTCCGATACATAGATATGGTTAATTCGCACGAAAAGGCGAAAACCGTGAATGGAGTATGATTTGGACCCAACAAGTTCAGTGACTTGTTTTATATGGGTTTATAGTTCGTACTCTGGATCTTGGGGTTCAAATAATATAATTTGACCCATATCGGCTATTGCACGAAAACTAGTTCCATGAGCCGTACCGTGTGCGCGAATAGGCGAAACGGTTAACCATAAGTGTCCTACGCTTATTTCCTAAGTCAATATGCCTTAAAAGTATTTTGGTATCAGTAGGATACCTTCCGTAATGCCCGTAACGAGTTTAAGTTAATATTATGCCCCGTAGGGGCTTTTCGGTCATTTTAAAGACTTTAAAAGGGCTTTTAGAGTTCTACAAAAAATCTGAGTTTCCCGAACAGCTTATAGAGCTTAAAATACTTTATTTATTATTTAAAATCAGTGGCAACTGGAATCGGGTCAAAAGACCTTGTAGAACTCCCGTTTTGGCCAAAAAGGGCATATTCGGTATTTACCGAACCGTAGCCATAACCGCAGGTTATGAGCAAGGTAAAAATTATTAAAAATCTTTAAAATTCCCAAAATATTATTTTACCACAGTGGGTAAAAGTTTTGGTGACGAAAACTTGGGTTAGATGGGCGTTATGCTAATTGCGCCGTTAATTACAAAACTTTCTTAAAAGTGCGCCTTTTAGCATAACTCTCATTCTAGGCCTCGGATTGATGTGAAACTTTAAGGACATGCTTATAATTTAACAAGCAAGGTTTTGGTCCGTTCACGTGTCCGAAATACTCGTTTTAATTTTAAAAGGCCGTTACGGTCAACTTTTAGGCGAATGACGGAATTGCGCAAAAGACTCGGATAACTCATGAACCGACCACAGAGGCTTATACCAACATGTGACCTGGTCCTAAGAGAGTCCTAAGGTATATTTATACCTCACTAAAACGGGTCAGAACTGAAGTCAAAGCAAAAGTCAAACTTTTACGACTTTCGGCTCCGAACCGGTTCAATATAGCAAATGATCGATTCAAACGAGCGCAAACATGTTTATATACTTATTATCATGTTTTATGATTATCAAAACATGTTCCATAACATATACATTACAGATTATGCATAAATCGCTAAAATAGCTTTCTGTTGACTTTTTAACCGCACGTTTGACTCGACATTTGACATAGTTAGAGTGGTGATCAGGGGGAACCATTTTAGAGGTTTATTACCCACATAAATACCGACTCATAACCACTTTTGATTCGTCATAAGACTGAACCATTACTGATTTATTGTAAAGTCAAACCGTAGTTACGACGGTTTGGTTCTTAGCCATTTACTAAGGAAATGTGACACCACAAAGGGTTAGATCACTTACAGAAGTTGTGTTCTTGCTTATGGAGCAGAGAAGAGGACTTGAGGGCTCTTGAAATGATCAGAGGTGTGTGTTTTGATGTTGTGAATGTTATGTTGCATACTAGTGCTATTTATAGCAAATGTCATGGCTCAAGATCATTACACACAACTCTACAAGTGCCCTTGGATGAATGGCAGGTGTATTAGAGGGTTATGGGTCGAGTAGGGGGCACCCATGCCTCATTGATTGAGGTTTGGTCGTTCATAAGCTCCAAAAGCCATGTAGTTACAACAATTCTGCATCTGGGCACTTTACGCGACCCGCATGGGAGTTCCCATGCACTTTAACGCGGGTCGCCTAAAGTTCAAATTTCAGGCGTGTTATTTAGGAGGCTCGCGGCCCGCTTACACTTAAGCCTAACCTTCACGCGGGTCGCGAGAAGTCTGTTTTTCAGATTTTTAAAATCTTTTGTCATGATTATCAGAATCCGGTAATTAATAACGAAATCTTTCGTAATGATTTACCTGACCTTTCGGTTTTGAAGGGGTAACTTTGCGGTTTGGCCCTCGGTTATTTACCGATAGGGGCCTCGTGTTATTTACCCGCATTATTAAGTCCCCGGGTTATTTATTAATTATATTGGAAAGCCTTAACTTTCACTGTTGACGCTTTTAACCCTTCTTCTACGAATTCGAACGTAACTTTCTCGTTTCATATCGAAACTTCGCGAAATTCATATATATTATTTTAGTGAGGGTATAATACCGTTACAAAGTCTTTGGAACGTTAAAGGGTCACTCAGAGGTATTATTAAACATGTTGACACAGTTAACCCCTGTAGTTTGTAATCTCTCACTTTCTTTCGCGTTTTGTTTTTGTACGATCTATAATTTATTCGTTTGAAGGTTTAAGCATTATTTAGGGATACTATACAGTATATTTACCCTTGTTGACATTTATAACCCTCGAATTTATATACTTTCAAGGTTTGTCAAAATTAGTCCTTTATTTATTATAGATGCCACGTGTAAACAAATGACACGTGTTAACACATCATTGGACACAAAATTCGAGGTGTTACACGAACCCCCTCTTGGGCTGCCCGTATGGTCCGATTACAAGAGTGTGGCCCAGATGGGCTTGTGCGACTTGGGTTTATGTGTGTTGTGTGGTTCGGTTCAAGAAAGCACATGCATATTCACATAACCTAACATGCATTAAATCAATTAATACAATTCACGTAACATTCATACAATCATTCACTTGCATAAGATCACATATCGTGCACATACGTTACGTCAAGGTACAAAGATCGGTTTGGAAATACGAGTTGTCACACAATCATTCCCATTCGGTTACACAACATTGGGAGACGAATTTTGGGTGTTCTTGAGAGCTTGAAACATTTTCTAAACAATTTGTTGGTGTTTTCGATTCGTATGAACATTGAACTTGTTGCTATGATGATTCACCAAGTTATGTGTGGCTAAACTTATGGTGATCATCCTGAATTGAAGGTTTATCTATGACTTTTGTGTTTGGATTCGAATTTCTAGAATAATAGACTTGCAATGTTTGTTTGTTTATTATGGTGTGTGAATGTTTGTTTGTAAATTGTTGATTGAGGTTATAATCATATTCTAAACCGTACGTTCTTGGTGTCGTTGACAATCGAGATATCATGGGAGGGATTAGGGTTGGATATTAATCAATTGGTTATCGGGTAACAACCTCGCATTGTCATAATCCGAGTACTTAGTTCCCTTTTATCACAACAAACAATCATACATGAGTCATGTCTATGTGACTCTTTCTAGTGAATTTGAACACAATTGTCAAAAGCAAACTGGAAATTTAGGATGGTCGCTTGTTCCTAATTTGTTTACAAACTTAATCTTTGATTTGCAATTTAAGTAGTTAATAGTAGTTCTTAAAACCAAAACAATCAACTCTTGAATTTTAATTTTTGCATTGTAGGTTAATTGTAGTTAAATCACAAAACTATAACATAAACACATTTTCCACATACTCCCTGAGTTCGATACCCACTTACCGCTAGCTAATTAGTTGTTATTGGGATTAAATTTGCGTGTACCTACGACAGCACGTCAAATTTTGGGTTTAATTTACACTAATGGGTAAATTAAAAACACATTTAATAGGTCTGTAAATAATATAAGTACAATCTGGGCTTGACCATGTGCGAAACGAAAAGGGGTTTGGGCCGATAATGCATAGGCTGGGCTGCATGGTTTCGGGTAAGTATTCTGGGCTGTTTTAGCATGGGGCCTTTTTGTAACAATAAGTGTTTAAAGTTATGTGTGTGAGTATTATATTTAGGGCCGTTACATGCTAGGTGATTACTTGATGATACTGAGTTAATGAAGTAACTGTTGTGACTTGAATTACATGAGTGTGATGCATGTACAATAGCTGTGTGTTATGTGAACAAGGAATACGTAAATTAATTGTTTGTGCAATATGCGGATTATGTGCATCTTAGACTGATTGATGTCGGTAACTGTGTTAGGACGTTGTGATTAACTGAGAACAAGTAACTTAACAAACCGAGCAAACCAAGGTGAGTTCACACTCTTTCTGAGGCATGGGATTCCCAAGGGTTGGGAATGGGTTAATGATTTAAACGGTAACTACAACCATCCTCCGTAGGTAGGATGCCAAGATTTACACACTGGACCAAACCTCTATCATTGAAGTCCCTCATTTATATCGACTTAATCGCCGAGGCCTATGGCGAGCGGGTCATTAGTTAATAGCGCTATTAGGTTTAACAAACCTCACACCGTGTCGTTCGAACGGGCGTGTACTAATGGACTATGGGCAAAGGGTCAATGCTGATAGACATTGACTTAGGGCACCTCTTACATTTTCGTAGCAGTTGATACACACGGTCTAGTAACACATGGGAAGCCCCCGCTAATCTTCGCACACATGTCTGGGAGACCGCGATACGAATTAATACGATACATGGTTTACAAAACAAACATATGGTTTACGAAACGAATACTATAACTAAACAACCAACTGAACTCGCTCAACTTTGTTGTTGACTCGTTGTTACATGCCTTGCAGGTCGTTAGGTACTTTTGGAGCTTGCACGGGGAGGCGTGGACGTTGTGGGACATGGATAGTCTTATGCCATGTTAAACATTTGATATATTTGAACTTATACTTTGGTTTTTTTTTAAACATTATGCTTCCGCTTACAACTTAAACTATGTTTTGTTTGGACACCAATTATATTGTGTTGGGTTTTATTTTTATTTACATATTATGTTCAATTTGATTGGTGGCTTGATCCTGGTCAGTCACGCCTCCAAGCGGCGATACTCCGCATGTGGATTTTGGGGGTGTGACAGATTGGTATCAGAGCCATTGGTTATAGTGAACTTGGTTTTAATAAGGGGAAAAAGTTTTTATTAAAATCAGACTATAACTTGTACAGTGCTCAACGATCCACAACGACGCTTCGCTCCACGTGCAAGACTCAACGTTCTAGGTGATATGATTTATGTTTACATTACCTACTTGTTAGATATATACTACATTGCTCATGATATGCTTAGATAACGTAGCAACTACTGTTTGAAAACCCTGTTAGCTCCCACTCTTCTGTCATTCCACACTTGTGTATTGATACGACGCACTCCTCACTTGTGTTCTCTTACTTGTGAAGATCATGAGTGGACGCGTTAACATGACACAAGCCCAGCTGACGGCTTTGATTAACCAACAAGTTGCTACGGCACTTGCAGCCGCACAAGCAGGAGGTCAGAACGCTCAGCCACCTGTTTGCACATTCAAAACTTTCATGGACTGTCGTCCAAGTACTTTCAGTGGCACTAAAGGGGCAGTTGGACTCCCCCACTGGTTCGAGAAGCTCGAGTCAGTCTTCGAAATGTGTGAATGCCCTGAGGCTCGTAGGGTGAAGTACGCCACTGGTACTCTCGAAGGCGTTGCATTGACTTGGTGGAACGCACAAGTGCAAATGTTGGGGCTGGTAGCTACCAATGCCACCCCATGGAACGACTTTAAGGAACTGATCAAGCGGGAATACTATAGTCGTGATGACATCCACAAGTTGGAAGTGGAGTTCTTTAACCTGAAGATGACAGGGTCAGAAATAGAGGCGTATACGAAAAGATCAAACGAGCTGGCCATCTTGTGTCCAACTATGGTGGATCCTCCCATCAAGTGTATCGAGCTGTATCTCAGGGGTCTTGTGCCAGAAATTCAAAGCTATGTGACTTCGGCTAAACTTGCTACCATCCAGGATGTTACTCGTCTTGCTCATCGTCTCACAGACCAGGCAGTGGAACAGAACAGGTCGCCTAAGCGTATCGGTACTACTACTTCTACTACTACTTCTGCTACTCCTAGTGATAACAAGCAAAAATGGGATGGAGCCTCCAACAAGGGTTCGACTTCAGTTCAGTCCCAGGCACAGCAGCGAAAGATTGATGACTACCAGAGTCCGGGTCAGCAGTCTTCTGATAGTCAAAAGCAGGGTGGATATCGAGGAA
Organism: Helianthus annuus; assembly: GCF_002127325.2. Lineage (NCBI taxonomy): Eukaryota > Viridiplantae > Streptophyta > Magnoliopsida > Asterales > Asteraceae > Helianthus > Helianthus annuus. The sequence goes on from NC_035439.2 coordinate 15,485,368, forward strand.
ATCTTCCGAAGTGCAACACATGCAACAGGCACCACAATGGTCAGTGCAACAAGGGTCATTGTCAGAGGTGTCTCAAGATGGGTCATGAAGCTAAGGATTGCAGGAGCTCACGACCTGCGAATCATAACCGGCAGTAACAACCACCAGCTCCACAGAACCAGCAACAGCAGCAGCAGGGTAACAACAAAGGATGCTTTCAGTGCGGTGCTGAAGACCATTTCAAAAGAGACTGCCCCCAGTTGAATCAGAATCAGAACAACAACAACCAAGGAAATGGGAACAACAATGGGGGTAACAACGACGACAATGGTGCTAGGGGACGTGTCTTCGTGATCGGTCAGGGTGAGTTCCTACTTGACGACTTTTATGTTACTGTTTTATTTGATTCGGGTGCCGGTACTTGTTTCGTGTCTTTAAAAGTTAGTCAAATGCTTAATCGTACCCCAACACTTTTGAACACTAAGCATATAGTAGAACTAGCAAACGGTAAAAGTCTAGAGGCCACACGCATAGTTTAGGGTTGCAATCTTGTTCTTGCTGATCAGACCTTTTCTATCGACCTCATTCCTATCATTCTGCGGAATTTTCGGGACGAAATTCCAAACCAACAGGTGGATGATGTGACACCCCAGGAAAACCAGGAAACCACGCAACCTAACTAGCTTCCTCAGTGTCTACGTGCAGAATTTCAGGACGAAATTTCCTTTAACTTGGGGATGATGTGACAACCCGTAACTTTGAGGAAACAACCCGTTTGTTTTACTTTTATAAACCAAATCATGCGCCTCTATTAATTGATGAATTGATTATATTTGATGTATATCGTGCCAAACTGACCCGAACCGTTGAATCATAACTCGATTGATATATGTATGTATAGATATATATATTATTATAACTATTGGTGGGTGATTTATTAGTTCCTAAAATTGATGGATTAGTAAAAAAAAAAAAAATAATTAAGTGAGTATATAATAGTAATAATAATATTACGTAAGTGCTAGAATTGGTTAAGTTTTTGGTTGTGAGAAACCTCTATGTAATCCAAAACCTCAGCCCACCTTAACCATAACTCGGCCCACACGCACACCAGTTCCACCGCCAATCGCCCCTATTCAGCCCTAAATGCATATATATATTCATGTACGTAATGAAAAACCCCCACGCATAACACACCTCGGTAGAATAAGAAACCACCCCTCTCACCATCACAAGTCGTCCTTCCTTCCTTCCTCGGAATCCCGCAACGAACCAGCCATCACCATCTTCTTCTCCGGCAAGTTCAACCTCCGACGAACACCGGTATGATCTCTCTCGTCCATAGTTCTAGTTACCGGTTTCGTCGCGGTTTCGGTTCGATGTTAGCATTGTTTTATGTTTGTTTTTCGTTATGTGCCTATAGGTGTAGATGATAGGTGTTGATTCTTGCACATGTTGTTGTTGATGAATGACCTGTTCGATATATATATATATATATATATATATATATATATATATATATATATATATATATATATATATATATGTGTGTGTGTGTGTGTAGAGGATAGGTGGGATATGATTTTTGCGCATGAAAGTTAATAGATGCGATTAAATGTAAACTGTGAAGTGTATGAAGTTTCTATGTTATATCCTAGATATTAAATTATAAGGTAGGATTGCTTGTTAATAATTGTTTGTTTTGGTTTCGTTCGAGTATCTGATATCATTGTTGCCGATCATGCGAGTGGGTCGCACATGGTGCTCTTCAAATTATCAGAATCTATGTCTTTTATATGATCATAATCTATAAATCGGTGGTCAACAAATTTAGAAAAAGGTTATGATATTAAAGATTCATGTATGGCATAATGATTGGTAGTGCATTAACTGTTAACTTGATTATGTTCATTGATTTGATTGGATGTTTTCCTAGTGCCTTAAATGTCACCATGAATTTAGGGATCATGCATAGGTATGTGCGATGATGATGATGATGATGATTGAATTTCTTATTGCTTTCAGATGTGTTTTTGTCTGATTTAATTAATCATCAGGAGATGTGGGGTTATGGGCTACACTAATGGGTAAATTAAAAACACATTTAATAGGTCTGTAAATAATATAAGTACAATCTGGGCTTGACCATGTGCGAAACGAAAAGGGGTTTGGGCCGATAATGCATAGGCTGGGCTGCATGGCTTCGGGTAAGTATTCTGGGCTGTTTTAGCATGGGGCCTTTTTGTAACAATAAGTGTTTAAAGTTATGTGTGTGAGTATTATATTTAGGGCCGTTACATGCTAGGTGATTACTTGATGATACTGAGTTAATGAAGTAACTGTTGTGACTTGAATTACATGAGTGTGCTGCATGTACAATAGTTGTGTGTTATGTGAACAAGGAATACGTAAATTAACTGTTCATGCAATATGCGGATTATGTGCATCTGAGACTGATTGATGTCGGTAACTGTGTTACTGTGTTAGGACGTTGTGATTAACTGAGAACAAGTAACTTAACAAACCGAGCAAACCAAGGTGAGTTCACACTCTTTCTGAGGCATGGGATTCCCAAGGGTTGGGAATGGGTTAATGATTTAAACGGTAACTACAACCATCCTCCGTAGGTAGGATGCCAAGATTTACACACTGGACCAAACCTCTATCATTGAAGTCCCTCATTTATATCGACTTAATCGCCGAGGCCTATGGCAAGCGGGTCATTAGTTAATAGCGCTATTAGGTTTAACAAACCTCACACCGTGTCGTTCGAACGGGCGTGTACTAATGGACTATGGGCAAAGGGTCAATGCTGATAGACATTGACTTAGGGCACCTCTTACATTTTCGTAGCAGTCGATACACACGGTCTAGTAACACATGGGAAGCCCCCACTAATCTTCGCACACATGTCTGGGAGACCGCGATACGAATTAATACGATACATGGTTTACAAAACAAACATATGGTTTACGAAACGAATACTATAACTAAACAACCAACTGTGAACTCGCTCAACTTTGTTGTTGACTCGTTGTTACATGCCTTGCAGGTTGTTAGGTACTTTTGGAGCTTGCACGGGGAGGCGTGGACGTTGTGGGACATGGATAGTCTTATGCCATGTTAAACATTTGATATATTTGAACTTATACTTTGGTCTTTTTTTAAACATTATGCTTCCGCTTACAACTTAAACTATGTTTTGTTTGGACACCAATTATATTGTGTTGGGTTTTATTTTTATTTACATACTATGTTCAATTTGAATGGTGGCTTGATCCTGGTCAGTCACGCCTCCAAGCGGCGATACTCCGCATGTGGATTTTGGGGGTGTGACACTTTTAGATTTTCCGACGTGAACCTGAGATTTCTAAATTCCCAACGAGTTGCAATCGGTACTTCGTCCTAGTTGTAGGTCACACCGTCGGACACCTCCCCATTGCACCACCCTCCCACCGTCAGAGACTTACCACGCTGCCATCGTGATACCCTTTCTCCGTTGCACCACCCTTCCACCGTCACATTACTCTTTAACTGGAGAAGAATTGGAGGGTGGAGATATTTGGTTCAAGGAATTGTCGGCGTGGTCATCGTCTGGATCTGAGAAGCTCCAGAGGAGAAGAAAGGTGGGGGTGGGGGTTAGGGTTGGGATTGGTTTGTTATAGATTTTTATTTAATAGTGAGTGGGCGCACATTTTATCAATTATTGAATACTTAATTAACTTATTGGTATATTAGCAAGGGTATTTTTGTCTTTCTACACATACTTAACTGGATAATTTAACGTCTATCTAGTGTAGGGACTATCCGAGTAACTGGATAGCTTGTCGATGTCGTGGTTATTTCTAAGAAAAACAAACTATAACTTTGGTTGTAGTTGGGAAGAATTATAAAAAGCTTTGCCAAGGACGTGGAAGACATGATCTAAATCGCTCAAAGTCTCATAACAGGTCAAACGGGTAATAAACTCAAACAGAATAATAAAAGTGAACAATCTAGATTATGGGTCCGGGTAGTTGGTTATAGTTTAAAAACATTAAAGAATGAACCCTAAGCGAATAAATTGGGTTTGGAATGAATTGAATGTGAATTGGATGAAAAATGGCAAAAATTGGTTAAGGCTGGGAAGTACCCAGCTACCAAAACTTTCAAGAAAAGTGGCGTGGCCACGCCAGGCACCTTCGCGACGCGCGGGGGCACCTGGTCAACAGTCTAGTCAAAATGCCTTCCCTCGCGCCACGCGAGGGCACCATGTCTCCCCTCCGTGACGGGAGGGGACCCCTTGAACTGGAAAAAAAAAGATTATTTTGTTTTCCGATTTTAATCTATATGGTTTAAATGTCATACTTACTAATCATTTGAACGATTATTGTATGATACGTAATACCAATATAGGAAGCCGAATCAAAATCAAGCCGGACGAAAAGCCGAACACTCCTAAAAACTAGTTACTTTTGCGTTTGTTAGCATGTTTTAAAACAATGTTATGGGATTTTACATTTTGAACAAATTCGTTGTTGTTTTATGACAACTCATGTTCTGATATTTGAAAACCTTATTAGTGATAAATTAGAAATCTTGATATACTATAAGTTGGGTCTTGTAAAGCCCTTTTAACTCCGATTAGTGTTAGGTGCTGTTTGTTTTTTCAGAGAAGAGTTTCCTGGCCACTTATGTCTGCTTCGCGCAGACCACACTAGACGTTTGGGTCTGTAAACTATTTGTTTTCTCAAAGACCTTTCATTAAAAAACCTTTGCGCGTCCTCTTTTTGGTGTAGACTTGGGTTGTCATCTTCTAACCACTTCTCTAGGGCTGTAAACGAACCGAACGTTCAGCGAATAGTTCGTGAACCATTCGACGGAAAGTTCGTTTATGTTCGTTTGATTAGCTTAACGAACGAACACGAACAAAAAATTTCCTTTGGTTAGTTTAGCGAACGAACACGAATACAGGCCTCGTTCGTTCGACTGCATTCGTGAACGTTCGGTAATATGTTCGTTTGATTATATTAAAAATATAATAAATAATAAACCTTTTATCTAAACATATTGAAAACTTGAAACCCTATATTTTTCTAAGTTAGCTAAAATTTGGACATTCTAAGACATTTTTTGGTATAATTATGTCTAAGTTAGTTAAATTTTATTCATCGTTTGGTGGTGTGGTAAACTTATTGTGTTTTTATTTATCATTTGATGGTTGTATTTAACTACTTATATCCAATGTTTAAGGATAACAATGTTTTTATTTTTTTATTTTCAAGTTAAATGTTCGTTGGCATTCATTTTTATTTGCTTGCGTTCGAGACCAGTATTCACGAACTGTTCGTGAACAACTGAATTTCTTTAACGAACGAACACGAACATAAACTTATGTTCGGTATGTGTTCGTGAACAGTTCGCGAACATGTTAATTTCCTTAACGAACGAACACGAACATGGCCTTGTTCGTGTTCGTTCAGTTCGTTTACAACCCTACTCTTCTCCCTTTTCTTTTTACCCTGATATCACAAAACACACAGGTTTAAAACCCTAGCACACCTCCTTCTCCTCCACCCCTCCGTCGCCGTCGCCGTCGGCCTCCTCCCTCCACCCCTCCACCGCCGCCGTCGCACTCCACCACCTTAGCCACCCGTCGTCGCTCTCACTCCACCACCTCAGCTAGCCGCCGTCACCGCTCTTTACCACCTCAGGCAGCCCCCGTCACTCTCACTCCACCACCTCAGCCAGCCGCCGCTGCTCTCCACCACCTCAGCCCAGCTGCTACCGCTCTCAACCACCTCTGCCCAGTCATCGGATTCTTCTTCAATCAAAGGTATGTACTCCATTTAGTCCATTGTTTGTTCTTGATTGTTTCTTATGATGTTAGTTCTTAATTAGATATCTTGAATGATAAAAATGATTCGTGATTGTACTCCATTTGAGTCCATTGTTTGTTGTGAAATTTTTGGTGCTTTTATTTTGATTTTAGTCCATTGTTTGTTATGATTATGTTAATTTTTTGTGTTTGTTATGATTGTGTTAATTTTTTTTGTTTGTTAAGGAATTTAGATGTTCATTGTGATAAATTGTTATGATTAGATGTTCTAGATGTTAATAAATCAGTTTATTTATCCATTCAGCAGCTTACAGAAGTTAAAAAACAAACAGTCTTTTTCTTGCAGACTGCAGAGGTTTGGTCCACCTCTTCTGCTACATATATCTACAGATGTGGTCCGCAGACTGCAAATGTTTTACCTCTGAAAAAATAAACAACACCTTAGAGACGTCGGGATCAAAACAAACATCCCATGATATTTTATTATATTAATATTCAGTGATTTAATATTCAAAGAGAAGTTTATCAGACAAACTAAAGTTATTCATTATCAGTTAAACTATCTATTTGTTTAAACTTCTTACCAGCCTCCCATTTTCATTAGGCCTTGCGTATACTTGTTCTCATCACCCACTTTCCCCATTTCACCTAGCTGCCACATCATTTCACCTTTCCTCGTTTCATTTCACCTCATTCACCTTTATTCCATTGACTCCACCTAACCCTATCTTTTAGTGGGTTTTGGTTCAAAAATGTAAAAGAAAATACTCTCTTAACATCCCGTTAACATGTTAACAAACAACCCTTTTAATGCCCCTTAACACAAGGAGGGAGTGGTGTGTAACTCCGGGTAACATGCTATATCACCCTTAGCACCTCAAATGTTAGGGTTAGGGTACACGCCAAGGCCTTAGGGTGTCCGGAGTGGGCGGCAAACCCAGTCAGCAAAGCGGTTTACCGCGCGGTAACACCGCCGCCGGTGGGTTTTGCCGATTAGTAAAGATGGAGAGGCAGTGAACCTTCACCGAAGCGGGGAGAGGGAGGGAAGGAGAGAGAGAGAGGGGGTGTGTGGTGGGGTCCATGCCTTCTCAACCAATCACACATTTTTCCTTTTTTTTAAATAGTTTACCAATTCATAAAGTGTCTAACCATTGCCAACACTTTTCAGCATAGTTTAAACTCTTAAGGTTGAATGACATGGCACACTCTTATTGGTTGATTTTAAAGTTTACCACTCTCAAATGTTCAACCATTCCTTAGGGTGTAAGGAGTAGTTAAACACTTTGGAGTGGTAAACCAAAAAACCGACCAATCAGAGCGCGCCATGTCAATCAGTCAAAAATGTTTAAACTTTACTGAAAAGTGTTGGCAATGGTTTAAACATTTGGTGAAGTGGTAAACTTTTTAAATAAAAGGAAAAAGATGTGATTGGTTGAGATTGGAATGGACCCCACCCCACACCCCCCTCTCTCTTTCCTTCCTCCTTTCCCGCATCGGTGAAGCCTCACCGATTTTAAACCCATTTTGGCAAACACTTAATGTGGCAAAAGGTTGGCAATGGTTTGCCACACTTTACCGAATCGGTAAAGGTGGTTTACCGAAAGCCACACTGAATAACATGAACATATTAGTGATATATGGGAACATATTAGTGAGAAGGCATGGTCTTCCAATGTTAGCTAGAACAAAAGCCTAAAACTCTTATAACTTGACAAATACTGGTAAAATAATTTTATAATTTTAGGTTTAAATTAAGAATCTAAGATAATTTAAAAACAGCAACAGCAGCAGCAACAATAGTATGTGTAATGTGTACTCGTATGGCACTAAATGAGAACAATGTGATCTCAACTCATCATCCCGCTTGGTGCCATGTCATTGGTGTCGCAATGTCATGCTTGAGTCACCCCAAGTAGGGCATGCTCGGGTAACAAACAACAAGTATGTTATGGTAATCTAACTACATAACGATATCTCACGTATGAGTGGTAGCCGAAACTACCTAATATATAATTGAAATGTGAGTTAATAGTCCAACTACCTAACTTATTCTAAGGTCATAAAACAAGTTCAAAAGTCTTTATCATATGCGAAAACATACACTGATAAGTACAATTTTCGAAAAAGAAAAGATATATTACATGCTACAAGTTTGAAGACGCGAGTCTAGAATCATGGTAATCATATAACATGATATAAGCTGAACTAAAATATCAAATTGAGGAGACTTAATAAAATGCAACTGGCATTAGGACAAAAGCTTCTTACAAGAAAGAATTTTTATATACCAAAGCAAGCCCTTAGCGCCGCTTCACGCGCCTTAAAACATATAGTGTCGTCATATTTCATATTTAGTTCATACATTATTATGACTAGTAGGGTGCCCGCGCGATGCGGCGGGAAACACAAAAGTGTTGGTTTATTAGCTTTGAGTCTTCATTGCCACTGAAACCAAAATTACGGTTAAGGAGATTTTAAAACCATTCGGTTTGGTTATTGGTGACTCATGTCATACTCATTTTTTGTTAGTTTATTAATCCTCTCATGATACATTGTATAGTACGTCTGTTAATTTTCTTATTGGTGTGGTCTATCTATAACATGAGCCTTACAGATATCTCAATTATATTGTACTTCCACACACCAATAATCAAACACACGAATAAGCAAATATCAGCACACAAAACACTATGCTTTTAAGCTTTAGCTCATATTCTCAATTTTTCTTGTGTACTTACTTTAAACTATTTATATTGTATGGCAAACTATAAGTTAATAATAATAATTAATTTGAGAAAATTAGTTACTCAAATACAGTTTTAGAGAATTTATGAACCTGTGTTTATAAGTTTATTGAACCAATTGTGAGATTACCATCATGGAATTCTATTTATATTCGTTTCGCATTGATTTTACATTTCATATTAATATAAATTAAATTTATTATATGAACACGTGTTTTACGTCTTATCTTATCAATCTATAACTTTTTCCTTCTAACATTCATATACATTTAGTTGATTTTCAACATTTCATATTCTAACATCAAATAATTATGAACCTACCTAAAATTACTTGTGTGTATTTTTTTTAATCATTTTCATCATATTGTATTAACTCGTCCATTTCCACCTTTCTTTATTTGATTTTAGAATGTCAAAGTTGAATCACTTGCTTTAATTATTAAAAGTTTCAGTTAATACATGTTATTATCAAAAGATATGCTTTGTCTGATGGGTTTGTGAAAGTGCGTTGATGATTATTTATCAAAGTGTCGATATGTAGGGAAGCTATGAAGCTAAAGTATCAAATGGAAGCAGAAGGAATTCAAATGGATTGTCATGATGTATTAAACAATACAACTTTCATGAATCAAGCGTTGTTGAATAAAACAATAAAGAGATACAAAGTCAAGAATAAGTTTTCATTTTGCAATTCAACTTGAACTAAAGAATCATCTATACCCAAAATTAAAATCTTTAAGCAGGATGTTCATATAGTCGATGGATATCAATTTCGATGTGTACATATGATTCAACCACCAAGTTCCCAAAAGGGCTTCGGGCAGCTCATCATGCGCGTTAGCCTGCAAACAATAGAACATATCCGGACAGGTCAATGAACGGTCGATTGGTCAGACTCGTTTTAGAATTGTGTTGACATCATAAATAATTTAAAATTTTTAAAAATATGTATAACTAATAAAAGCAAAATAGGGAACTAATTTATCCTTTATTTTATTGGCAATGCTAACAAAATAGAGCCTTGAATGAGCAAACCATGGAGGTTTTAGTTTAAAATGAATTAGTAAATGAGATTTTACTATTTTAGAAGGCAAAAAAATTTTAAAAAAGGAAACTAAAACGCTTTAAAAATCTGGCCCAACCAACAATCCAGATGTCAGTTCAACAGCCGACATGATAACCGGGCGACCCAAATGAACAGTACAAGAGTACTCGACCATGCCGCTTGTGTAGTTGGTATCCAGTCCGGGTGAAACAAAGTTCTTGGAACAAAACGAACAACATTACTGTTATGTAACATGAAAATAATTTGTATGTAATGATATTGTTTTCTAATTGTAAATGAGACAAAAAATTATAGAAATACACCACTAAATCCTTTTGACTGTGTAGACGCAAGAAAAATATAGAAATACACCACCAGACCTGTTTTGCGCAGTGATACCGCATTAAGGTGCCTTTTACCCGTGGCTTTGTTTTCAATCATCTTCTAAAATGTCCCGTTTTTACTGGCTCCCGTTTTTACTAAATGTAATACTTAAAAAAAACAACAAACCTGTATTCCATTTGCATCTCTTTCAATTTCGTGCCTAGCCTTGAAGACACGGGTGATCTTTCAGAATCTAATTTTCCGTTTGTGGGTTCTATAGTACAAAGAAACTATCATCTACACACACACGAGATGATATAAACACTAATAGAATTAGGAAAAAAGACCTGCATATACATGTAATATCCAACGAGAACAGCCAGTGCTCTAGCCATTAGCATGTAAAAAACTGTTGTGAAAGGAAACCTCTTCGTCTCAAACAGGGGAGCTGGAATGGTACATACACAAGAAAGTTTCACTTTAGTAGTTAATTCAGTAGATATATTAGGGATAGGATCAAATACAAAGGATCCTAATTGTAAGAAGTGTAAGAAGGATTTATAGAGTGACAAGTGTCCAATAACCTAAAAAAACCCACTAAACAAAAAAACCCCACTACAAAAAAAAAATAAAAAAAAAAACCCTTAAACATCCACCACCACCAAAAATCTAAACCCCCACCCCCCCCCCCCACACACACACACACACCACCCACCCAAAAAAAAAAATTTTTTTTTTTTTGCCGAGGGGGTGGGGGTTTAGGTTTTTGGGTGGTGGTGGGGGTTTAGTTTTTATAGATTTTTTTTTAGGTTTTTGGGGGGTGGGGGTAGGGGGTTAGGTTTTTTGGGGTTTTTTTTGTGAGGTATAGTTTTTTTTTGTTTTTTTTTCCGTGGGGGGGGGCGGGGGTTAGGTTTTTGGCTGGTGGTGGGGTGGGGGTGGGTGTTTAGGTTTTTGGTGGTGATGTAGTGGGTTTAGTTTTAGCTTATTGGACACTTATCACTCTATAAATCCTTCTTACACTTCTTACAGTTAGAAGACTTTGTAGAATAACTTGACCCGATATATTAGAGCCACTAAATTTATAATGTAACTAAACCCTCACCACATTGGCTGAATCTGCAGTCCCAACCACAAACCACCCATCAAAGCCCCAAAACAATCCGGGAGAACTAACAAGCCATGCAGTCGCAAAACTCTGCATTCAAAGCAATCTATATTAAAACCCGATTACACTTTATATAATACCGTCAAAGAAGAGGAGTCGTTTTTTTATAAAATCTTAGATTTTTTAACAAAAACATGAATTTCAACCTTAATGAATATAAAAGAGAATGACCACTAACCAAGATGTGTTGGTTCCACCACTGATTTATAGATGCCCATTACCTTATGATAAGTGTGATGACCAAAATTGTATTTGCACAATAATAACATATTTGGTTCGCCTTCCTGTTCATGGCTGCATCACCAAGATGAGTTTTAAACAACCCGTTTGAGATCAAACACCAAGAAAGGCGATCAAGATACGCCTCGCAATCAAGGGGGAACCATTTGGGGAACCGATCCAAGAGAAAACAAACCAAATCTCACAGAATATAGAAGTTAACCATAACCTGAATGCATCATGCACAGGGTTCAACAATCTATACCGAAGAAAGATCGCTAGAATAAAAAGTTGGGCCACGATTACCTTCCGATAAAGATTGTTCTTAACGGATACAATTGGTACTTTTCTTGAAAGTGGTTGTATTGCTTCATCTAACCTGCATGATCAGTAACGTTACAATAATAAAGATCCAATTTTTATATATTAAAAAACAAGCCTGCAAACGGGTCATAAAAGGCACGGTTCAAAATGGTATGTTTAAATATTATCAATTTAATATTAATAAAAGATATGAACTTTACATTTCCATATCCTGATTCGATGAATCATTAAACTTAGCCCCAAGATTCCCTTGCCGGTGCAATTTCCAGTCTTTCATTCTTTCTTTCCACCCTCCACGGTAATCAACACTTTAGACTACGAACTATTCAAGGACCTAACACACTTCGAGTAGAAGTAGATAAAATAAATACATCAAATTTGTATCAAAACCAACTGTGGTCAGCAGAATAGATACAAATTCTAGACCCAAACTAATTTGATAATGAATAATCAAGCTACAAATCTGAAACTGTATCATCACTCAGCTAATTTACCTTGTAATCAATGTATGATCAGCACCCAAATGGCAAAGCTTGCTCAACCAGCAAATAAGGGTCGGTTATCAGGTTTGCTATGAAATTTCCGAAAGCCATTTAACTAACCCGTAGAACACCCTACACCAAAGCTTTAATTGTTCTTTATGAAAATTATATACCCCCCCCCCCCCCCCCGTTTTATCAAAAACCCTAATAAAGTATAAAGACGCAAAAGAAAAACTATACAAAAATGTATATAAAGATTACCCACACGAAGATCTATGCTAAAAGAAGCTTCAAATCAACCTGCAATTTATTTTTCTTAAATTATAATCAACAGACAACTAAAAAACCCTAAGAAAAATACTTGGAGGGGACCCTCTTCTACCAGGAAAATCAAACGGAAAGATGCACTTCAAACAGAGTTGCAAGCCCTGATTCTACATAACCAGATCAGATCATAACAAAAAACCACCACAACATCGATCTTCTTCAACAAATCAACTATAAAAAAAATGAATAAAAGCTTACCATCTTGTAGACTGACGGCCAAGAAAAACCTGATGCGTGGCTGCCTTCTCTGACGTCACTTGAACACCAGAACCCTAGAATCTTCCGCCATCACCGTATGCTACCACCAACAACACAACGCAAGCTTCAAGGCACAAGGAAACAGATTGATATATTTTTTTTCTTTGATTTAAGGGTGAATCGCTAGAGAGAGAGTAGATCTAGGTGGAAAAGATTTTTTTTTATTTAACAAGGAAGAGAAAGGAATTAAAAGGAAGAGAGTAAAAAATGTGTTACAGAGATTTTTTTAGGAAGGGAAGTTGTGAGAAAATAAAGGAAATAAGGGGATGATTGATGCAAATATTCATCCTCCCAGTTTGGAGAGATTTGGTGAGAAAAGATTATTATAAATCTTAGACTTTTTTAAATTTCCTATATTACCATCTAATTCATTATAAATAAACTTTCTTTTCTTTTCCTCCCAACTCGGGAACACATAAAATGTTTAATTTCCTTTTTTTCATTAAACTCGGGAACACGAATATAATCACATCTTTTCCTTTCCATTCCTTTATAATTCCCCTTCCTTTCTCTTCTATCGTTAAATAAAATTCGGGAACACAGTGTAAGAGAGAGAAAGAGAGAGGGAGAGAGAGAGAACGAAGGAAGAGAAGAGAAGAGGTGGGTTTGATTTTAAATTTGAATTTGGGTTTTCCGTTTTGTCCCGCCCGTATGTGTTTGAAAAGGGTTTTAAGAAGCTTTGAATATTGTGGGGTGCTATAAATGGTTGTAAAATAAGCTTTAAAGACTTGTACCATTTAAAAAAGTTGTAAATGACCAAAATCTATACTATATAATAAAAGAAACCTGTTTTGGGACACTTGTCATTCTCTCATTCAATTGATTAAAATTATTAATACTAATAATAATAATATATATTTAATCTAATCTAATACAAATAATAATAATATTTATTCTAATCTAATACAAATTCTTATTATTAATTCAATAACCTATCCTATTTGTTTCTTTCACACCGTATACATCTCTCAAGCCTCAAACCCTAACAGCAAGAAACCTGTTTTGGGACGCTTGTCATTCGCTCATTCAATTGATTAAAATTGTTAACACTAATAATAATAATATTTAATCTAATCTAATACAAATAATAATATTATTATTCTAATCTAACAAATTCTTATTATTAATTCAATAACCTATCCTATTTGTTTCTTTCTCACCGTATACATCTCTCAAGCCTCAAACCCTAACAGCATCATGTGGCAATAATTTTGTTCATTCTCTTCATAGTATTTTCTTCATTCTCTTCATGGTAAGTTTGTTATGTTGATTCATACTTTTCATTATTTTAATAAAGATTATGTGTTGAATAACCTCATAGCTTAGCAACCTTAGTCTTTCTCAAGATTCATGTCCATATGGTTATCAAAACTGATGCTTTCAATATACCCAAGCTTACCTGGTTACACCAATATGATGTTTTCAAATTTGTTATAATCCGTGGAAACACCGATGAAGAGTATGATGTCAGGTAAGTGTGACCTGTTATCTTCTTATTGGGTCAATTTGGGTTGTGCTTTTTCTCAAACAGGTCAAGTTAAACGTTTAGCTAAAACAGTAATGGGCTGAAACTTGATAGTGGCAAAAATTTTAATTTTAATGTGTACAGCCTTCTACGCATTTTAATTTAAGATTCAGTTTATTATTTAATTTTTTTTCGTAATCATAACTAAGGCACTGAATATATTAATGGGCAACAAGTTTTTGTCCTAACCTGCTTCGATCAGTAATAAAAAAAAGACCGTCTTAACCAAAACCTATTTTAACATTTAAATGTCTAAGGTCTTTTATTTTTTAACATTAGGTGGTACAAGAGTTGTTAAAAGTCTTAAAATTAATATTCTTCAGGCAAGTTTTAGGGTGGCTGAATACGTTTTTATTATGCTAATACCCATGAAAGGGAGAGAGCATCTGCAACACTAATGCACTATACTAATTTTTTTTGTTATCTGTAATGTTGTCGTAAAGTTCTAGGAAGTACCATGAAATAAATTATGATGAAGTTGTCATCCACCATTGCACTATGATGATGGGACTCAAAAAAGGAATTTACTCTTTTATCTTTTATAGTTGCTGTTTGAGACCCTCATATACCAATTTTAATGATTTCATTCCAATTTTTTTTGTAAAACTTTTTAGTTTTGACATTTGTTTTTCAGATTGGCACAAAACAAAACAACGGAGATATTATGATTTTGGTTCTAAAGTAGTGCCTACACTGATATCGATTCTTGGCACAACTAATGTGGATTACAAACAAATCATGACACTGTCAATGAAGGTGAGACCCCAATGATTGCATTTCCATTGTGAATTTATTCAACATATGAAAAGTTTTAAGGATATGTAATAAAGTTTAGGCATACATGATGTTTCAAAACAAATCTGTATTGGCTCTAAACAAATTTAAAGTACTTTCATTTGTTAAACCGCGTGTACACGCGGGCTCTAACCTAGTAATATTGATATTATATAGAGTAGTGGATAAACTTTAATACTACAGTTTAGAGTTTAAATTTTAAAAAAAAAATTCGTTTGGTTAACTATAATATTTTATTATCCCTTTAAAGTAAGAAGTTTTGTTGATATTTAACTAAAGTGTAAATGAAAATATTTAATCAATTATTCAACAATAGTTTTAAAAATGATAGGGCTTTTAGCTTTTAATCTATATTTTATTTGTAATGATGACTAAAAGTACGGAAGGTTTTAATCACTTGTACACTAATGCATCATCTACTTGTATATTTTAATTCGCACATCGATACTGACCAATACAACTATCGAAACGTTGACAAAAATGAGTAGGTCGTCACGGTACCTTTGGATTTTTTTAAAACATTATAGTTTATGACAAGAATACGTAAAAGAATTATAAGTTTGTTGGGAGGGGGAAAAGTGTAACTAATTGTCCTAATTTTGTTAAAATGGAGGGATTTAAGTGTAATAAGATGAGGGATTAAAATATAATTGGTGTTTAAAATACCTATTTACCCTCATTTTAGAGGTGTATTTATAATTTAAGAGGGTAAAAGTTCTTATTTTTTGGGTATCTTAAATTGCCCCTCACTCATGCATTATAATATAATATAGATTATTTGTTGTTATTTTCTTAAATCACCTGTACATTAAAGCATTATCTACTTATACATTTTAATCAGTGCGTCGATATTGAACAAGACAACTACCGAAACGTCGACAAAAATATGTAGGTCGTCATGCTATCTTTGGATTTTTTTTAAACATTATAGTTTATAAGATATGTCAAGAATAAGTAAAAAAATTATAAGTTTGTTATGGAGGGGTGAATTGTAACTAATTATCTATAATTTTGTTAAAACCTTAGGGATTTAAGTGTAATAATTTTAGGGGCTAAACAATAAATAGAGTTTAAAAGACCAAACTACCCTCACTTTAGGGGTCTTTCTATAAATAAAGGGGGGAAAAGTTCTTATTTTTGAGTATCTTAAAATGCCCTTGCCTCATGCATTATAATATAGTATAGATATTGGTTAATTTGTCGATTACATTACATGTGACCAGAAGTTAGAACCCAAATCCTAATACCTTTCATTCATTCTTACCAAGTCTAAATCAGTTCAACCTCATTGTTGAATGTCATTGAGGATTATAGTTTTGTAAGACTTTGATTTGTAAAACTTCATTATATCCAAATTCTGTTACAATTTAAAGACAAAGATTTTCCAAAATATAATCCCATATTTTATACAATAGCTTGTATTTGATAAAAGAACATATTTATAATAGTTAACTTGTTGATTTTTCAAATACCAATTCAATTAGTTTTATAAAAAGCTAAAGTATTATGATATTTATAAAACTAAACTAACCAATATAATTTAGAGTAAATTACAAAAATCATCCTTTATGTATGTCAGTTATTGCAAATTGTATCCTTTTTCTTTAATAATTACAGAAAACATACTCGATGTTTGCAAACCCCTGCAAATTATGTTCTTTAACCCTAACTCAGTTAATTTTTTGTGGTTAAATCTGACCAAATGGACCCCACATGAGGGTATTTGGGTCATTTTACTCTCATGAGGGGTCCATTTGGTCAGATTTAACCACAAAAATACCCTCATGTGAGGTTCATTTGGTCAGATTTAACCACAAAAATTAACTCAGTTAGGAACTAAAAGGATATAACTTGCAAGGGTTTGCAAACATCGAGTACGTTTTCTATACTTATTGAAGACAAAGGACAAAGTTTACAACAAATGACATACGTAAAGGACGATTTTTGTAATTTACTCTATAATTTATTTGAAATGAGCTAATTAGGTGACCAAAATAAATTCAAATTCTAAAAGAGTGGGTTGAAGTTGAATAAAGTGTCTAACGTGCCAACAGAGAATTGTGGACCGAATTCTAGTGGGCTGGGGCCGAGTTCAGACCCACATCTGCGCCTAATGGACAAGAAAAGAACAAAACTGGAGCTACTGGGGCCAAACCCGTGACCTCCAGTGTGGCAGAAAAGGTCTTAACCAACCCAGATTGTGATTTCACACTCATTCATTCAATACATTATTACATTACACAGGTGATCCAAACACAAGTACACAACCCGTATGTTTATAAGTGTTCGTGCCACTTTGGTTGGACCTTTTACTATCATTTGTGAATATGAGTAATACGTAGTGTGTTAATAATACTTTTAACAACTAACTAGTATTTAGTCTTATGGGTTGCGGCGGGGACGTAAAACCGTGCCAAGTAGCACCAATGCCACAGCACCTCCAGTGACCACCAACACCGAAAAAGTTCATATAAAAAGAAAGAAAAACGTAAAAAAATAAAACCGAACGAAAAGTAGATGTAAAAATGTTGAACTACGTATGCGGAACGTAAAACACGGAAAACAATAACCAAAGTTGATTTAGGACCCGCGTGTTACGACAAGTCCGTTAAATGGGAAAATAGGAGTAAAACAGTGACCCACAAACGCATGTAACTCGCAAAATTTAGAACCAAATGTAAACCTGAAAAAATTGTAAACGATGAAAAATATAAGGAGCCAAAATTGAAAATAAAAAATGTTGAGGTTGAATTATAAAAGATGTAAAAGTAATTTGTCAAAAGTACAAAAAGCTAAATATTAAAAAAAACCCAAAAAATAATACAACCTAATAACTAAAAAGTGCAAACTATAATATAATGCACAAACAAGTTGCAAATTAATGGTATATATAAATAATATAATATAATATAATATAATATAATATAATATAATATAATATAATATAATATAATATAATATAATATAATATAATATAATATAATATAATATAATATAATATAATATAATATAATATAATATAATATAATATAATATAATATAATATAATATAATATAATATAATATAATATAATATAATATAATATAATATAATATAATATAATATAATATAATATAATATAATATAATATAATATAATATAATATAATATAATATAATATAATATAATATAATATAATATAATATAATATAATATAATATAATATAATATAATATAATATAATATAATATAATATAATATAATATAATATAATATAATATAATATAATATAATATAATATAATATAATATAATATAATATAATATAATATAATATAATATAATATAATATAATATAATATAATATAATTACTTCAACTCAAATAAACCTCTTGCAATTTATTTATTGAGTTAATTACATAGTTAGTCCCTGTGGTTTGCACAAAGTAACATACTAAGGTACTAATAGTTTAGAATCACATTCTAGGGTATTAACTTTTCATTTTGTAACGTTTGAAGGTATTAAGGATATTTTTAGGCTTAAAATCACATTCTATTAGTACCTAAATATGTTATTTTGTGCAAACCACAGGGACTAACTATGTTAATACCCTAGAAATTAATACCTTCAAACGTTACAAAATGAAAAGTTAATACCCTAGAAGGTGATTTTAAACTATTAGTACCTAAGTATGTTATTTTGTGCAAACCACAGAGACTAACTATGTAATTAACTCTTATTTATTTTTTTAGTTATTTTTTTTCAGAGAGTGGGAATTCTATAGAGAAGCACGACTAGAAATCCACTAGTTGGCACAAAACAAGTGTGTTTTTATCCTTGTTGACAATCCATAAGAAAGAGAGCGACAATAATATCAAACACATTCTTTTTCCTTTTATCGTTGGAGTGAAAAACCATTTCATTTCTAAGCCTCCATATCATCCACCAAAACGTAAAAATGATAGCCTCAACCACCATTTTTTACATCTTTCATCTGTAACACATCCAACTACTCGATAATATCACCGGGTTGTTTAGAATGAGGCAACACCAACTTTATCCAAGAAGCAACCAGACACCAAAGTCTCTCACTCACCTTGCAATCTCAAAAAAGATGCTCAAAAGTAGGGATGAGCTCGGTACCGTCCGGTATCGAACCGGTACCGGTACCGAAAGAACCTGTACCGAAAATCCTCAAAAGTGGGTACCGGTACCGGTACGGAATATACCCGGTTCGGTACGGTTCGGTACCGGTATTTGAGGATAAAAACCGGTAAATACTGGTACCGAACCGGTACCGTACCAGACCGGTACCGAACCGATACCGAAAATGTTAAAAGTCGGTACCGAAAAGGTACCCGGTTCGGTAAATTCGATACCGGTACCGGATCCATTTTGCTCATCCCTACTCAAAAGTCTCCAAATCCTTCAAACACAACGAACATAACACAAGTGGCACATCAATCCCTTTTTATCCAAATTGACCCAATTAGGTATTCAATTAATCAACATCCTCCAAACAAAGAAATTGACCTTTTTTAACCAATCTATTCCATCTAGTTTGTGACGTCCCAAAATGAAGAATACACCCACTTAAGTGTAAACTCATCCATCCCTTGGAAACACCAAACCCATTTATCTTGAGCCGAAGAAAGAGTAATCTAGTTAAGAATATCATGCAACTCATGAAATAGAGATTCCTCCCGACCACCCTGAAGAGGTTGATGCTAATAAACAATCATTATATGTAGGATCTTTTTATTATTTATTATATGTATTTTTATGATTACATACATGTTAAAAGTAGTTTACATATGTGTAATTATAAAATTTCATATAAAAAATGATAAAATTACTCTTAACATGTATGTAATCATAAAAATACACATAATAAATGATAAAATAATCCTAAACAAAAAATGTACAAGTAAAAAGATTGTTTATTAGGAGTTCTACGAATTCTATAAATATTTTGGGTTCTGAAATAATCCTTACTATATATATATCTATATTTATACTATATAATAAAAGAAACCACCTTCGGGACACTTGTCATCTTATTAGGCCATGTCTTATAGATAATTATTATTTAGTTTAATCTATCATGGATAATTATTATTTAGTTTAATCTCTTATAGATAATTATTATTTAGTTTAATCTATTTTAATTAATTATAAATAACTCTCCTACTAAATATTATTATTTAGTTTAATCAACAAAACCAAACTTTGTGATAATATATTATTTTTTTTCATTATTAAAAAATTTATTATATTGATTTTATTACATAATTTTTAGACAAATTGTATATAATTTTTAATATTACTTTATATATAAAATTAGATTTATGACGGGTTTTTAAAATATAATGTATTTTATATTTTATTACTCAAATAGCTGCTTATTTGCTTCTCGAATAACATGTTTGACCACTGTATATTCTTTTTCAATAATCATCTCCGTAATCACCATATCTATGGTGTACCGAGTATATCCATTAGTTTTTTTTAATATAATTGATTTATTACGGGCTTTTTAAAATATAATCTATTTTATATTTTATTACTCAAATAGCTGCTTATTTGCTTCTTGAATAACATGTTTGACCATTGTATATTCTTTTCAATAATCACTTCCGTAATCACCATATCTATGGCGTACCGAGTATATCCATCAGTTTTTTTTTAAATATAATTTTCTTATTATTTGGTATATAAAATAATATTTATTCAACCAGTGTAATACACGAGGGTTTTTTAAGATATAACTCTTTGATTATTTGGTAAACAATATTACATTTATTCAACCCGTGTAAAACACATGGTTTTAAAGATATATTTTTTTATTTGGTATATAAAATTACATTTATTTAACCCGTACAATACATATGGTTCTTATAGATATAACTTTTTATTATTTAATATATATAAAATTAAATTTATTCAAACCATGCAATAAATGAGGTTTTTAATGATATATTGTTTTATTATTTAGTATATAAAATATATTTATTCAACTCGTGTAATACACGGGGTTATAACCTAGTGTGTGTGTGTATGTATATATATATATATATATATATATCAAACTTTTAGTTGTAACACTATAAAAATAAGCCTTTAAGATATAAATAAGAAACGTTTAAAAACGTTAAACTTGAACGGGTAAACATGTTTGATAAGTGGTTTATGTTATCCGACTCTGATATTTATGTACCATGTTTAAGATATAAATAAGAAATGTTTAAAAACGTTAAACTTGAACGGGTAAACATGTTTGATAAGTGGTTTATGTTATCCGACTCTGATATTTATGTACCATGTTTTGAATTGTGTTGGGAAATACCGCCCCAATTTCTAATACATTGATAGTGGTCTTAAACGATCACACACAAATGGGTTACCTTTGATCGTGAGTTGTTGTTAGCGTATCTCTCACAAGTGAATACCCCGAAACACTACTGTCCTAATTCCTGACACGAACACAGATTTTAATGGCAACATGTACAAGATAACACAAACGTAGAATAAAAGCATTTTTTAACGGCAAATTTGGATCACTGGAGTATCTTCGTGCCACCAGCGGAACCACCCCATCATATCCCAAATTCACTAGGCAATAATGTCTATAAACCAATTTAGGAGGAAACCCAATAAATTTGGGAAGACCCCTCTTTTGAGAATCAAACCCATGACTTAATAATCTCTAAGTTTTATCTCACCCCAAAATACTAATAGACTATTTGTTTTCTTATAATCCTATTTAAATATTTAATTCCCATGTAAAGCGAGACCATAATTCGTTGTCTTAGACATAAAACTTATGTGTTTTCACCAGATAGTGTCTCTTTTAACAGCTAACTGAAATTTTATTAATTATAAAAAAACAATAAACAAGGCTTCAGCTTCTAAAAGCATTTAAATTGAGAACGTCATGGATAAGTCCCACAAGTAATGCCAATGAGGTAGTGATGGAGTGGTTTGGGAAAGACTTAGGGGTGTTTGTTTTTTTTGCAAGAAGTACTTCCTGACCTCTTATGTCTGCGCCGCGCAGACCACGCGCAGACCTTTGGGTCCGCAGCCTGTTTGTTTTTTGGAAGAGATTTCATTAAAAAAAGCTCTTCTAGAGCTCTTCCTCACGCAAATGTGGACCAACCTCTTCAAACCTCTTCAAAACACCTCTCTCTTTCAAAACACCTGCACATCTTCAAACCTCAAACCCTAGCACCCATCTCAACTTCCATCCGACACCTCACCTCCTCCGCCACCCCTTCCACCTCCGCCGCCCCTCCACCTTCGCCGCCCCTCCACTCGTTCACCCAGGTACGAATCATATCTCAATACGAACAAGATTAAACACCAGAATCCCCTAGGGTTTTGTTCGATCCTCCATGGCTGCTACACAATCTCTTTCACTACTTCACATCTCACCTTCATATTCATCTTTCGGTTACTGGAATTCACACACTTCTTCCTTCTTCACGCCTACGGTTAGATTATTCATCGGAGTTCAGCTCTCAATTCAGCCTTTGAGTTACCGGAGTAAACCTTCTCGTCGTTATTCCTCCATCGTTGCAACTGTTTCTTCCACTGCTGCAACTCCGTAAGTATTCGTATCATTATTCTTGTTTACTAAGTGTGTTCTATGTGGATTTGAACATTTCAGTTGAATATTCGAATTGAGTGTTGGTGTGATAGTGTTTGACCTTTTGAAGTCAAATGGTTATTTACCTGTACTTAAAAACTTATATGAGGAGTTCGTATATATATATATATATATATATATATATATATATATATATATATATATATATATATATATATAGGATAGAGCTTTAGACGAACCAGAACATTTAGCGTAGACGAGTTGATCTGATTTGCACATTGAATCCAGTTTAGTTTATGTGTCTTTTGAGAAGAGACCAGGGTTCAATTCTTGCAAAAGTTAAAAAAACAAACAGTCTTCTTCTTGCAGACTGCAGAGGTTTGGTCCACCTCTTCAGCTACAGATGTCTGCAGATGTGGTCCGCAGACTGTAGACGTTTTACTTCTGAAAAAACAAACATCACCTTGGTATTCCTTGTGATCCAGGTTCGACTCCCACTCTCTCCATTATTTTCTGCGGCATCCAGGTGAAGGACGAATACGGGTGGCGCTGATTCGTATTGGATAGGAACCGAGGTTTTATCGATTATTCTATTGTCGTGCCTTCGGGCGAGTGAAGGTCGGGTTTTCGCGCATCTAGGAGAGCCAAGGGGCTGACGGCGATCGAGTAGTCGATCTTGACCGTAACACTCGGTATCACAGCGGTTGGCACGTCATTCCTTGCCTTTCAAAAAAATGTCCCACAAGTAATATAAATAAATTTGCTAAAAGAAATGAAAAAAAAAGGGAACACCTCCAGCAAGAAGCTTAAAATTGCCAGCCCAGCCCAGCCCAGTTAGTAATAGCAGCCCAATGATGTTTTGACAATATTATATTGGTCAACGGTCAAAACCCAGGTGTGCAACGCTGTCGGTTTTGAAACCTCATAAACCCTAAACTCGTTCATCTTCTTCGCGAAACTTCTTGTAAAAAATGGAGAAATCTGAAGCTGTTTGCGGACAAGAAGCACTGGAATTGCTCAACTGCGTCACCAGCTCACCTTTCGATCAAGACAAATGCATTACGCTCTTGAATTCACTACGGAAATGCGTTCTAGACAAGGTAAAATCGTTTGTTCCTTTTGCTTTCTTTCACTTTACAAATTAGGTTTAGATTTCAATATTTCTGCCTAACTTCATGAATTTTAGATGATTAGGTAACATCTCTAGAGCTTGATTTGAATTATTAGCGTGTTTTAGTTATTTCAGTGTCGTTAGATACTTGATATTATTCAATCAGAGTTTTGAATCAGGTTTTCTAAAATTATAATTATATAATTTATATTTCCTACAAGTGTTATTGATCTGGTTTCCATGTTATTGATCAATAATTTAAAGTTTTATTTAGAAGTGTGCATGAGGTTCGGTTTTTACTATTAACCATAACCGCTAACTTCAGTTATGAAATTTCCTTAACCATAACCATAACCATAACCAAACATCGGTTACGGTTAATCGGTTATGAAGTCGGTAATGGCTCGGTTTCGGTTATTTTCGGTTAATTAACCAAGAAAAGTTTGAAATAAATAGGGATGTTTTTAGATTAGGATACGTTTTGGTTAAACTATGTGGGATTTCCTTTAATAAGTTAAATTCTCAAAAAAAAAAAAAAAATTACAATCATAATACCTCTATTCTTCATTAAAACAAAAGGGCATCTACATCAAGATCATTTTATTACTTTACATACTTTTATCTTAGTAAAAAATATCTACATAGTTAATGTGAAACTTAAATCCATTATATAGACTTATAATTACATGTTCGGTTTAGTTTCGGTTATATCGGTTAACTAAAGCTTCATAACCGTAACCATAACCGATTAGTCGGCTATACAAAGTTTCATAACCATAAACATTGGTTATGTCAGTTATTAATCAATAGTGGTTCGGTTATTGGTTATGGCGGTTATTTTGCTCACACCTAGTTTAATTCACTACAAGTGTTTTTTGCTTTGGAAATGATTATGATCATTCTAGAAACGTGATGTATTTTTCATCTTTAACTGTATAGAAAGTGAAGAAGTTCTCATTGGCGGAAGTGAAACCAGCAAAAGTTGAGGACAAGCAGGGCTGACATTTTATCTTCAATTGAGATTATAAGATAAATGATTTAAGCATTGTTGATAAGATAAATGATTTAAGCATTGTTGATAAGATAAATGATTTAAGCATTGTTGTTCAACATATAACTTGGCTTACAAATGAGAAATTGCATCTTTGTTTTGAAGTTATTCTAGTGCAAGCATTTTTTTCTACAGTATATTGCGACGCCTATGTACTTGTTAATGCAATATGTGTGGGGAAAACATCAACACTCTTGGTAACCTCATGTAGGGATGAAGTTGTGTCGGGTTTGGGAATTCCTGTGATTGTAAAAGCGTATGCCAAATATGATACTGTCCCATTTGGTAACTGGTAAATTAACTGATTGAACTCCTAGTTTTTATATGAAAACAGTGTATTAATGGAAATTTAGAGAAATGTGAAATATGTACTACATTCTCTACTAATCTGAAACAATTAGCAGTAGAGTTGATTAAATTTTAAAAAGTATAAAACAACTCATAAGTTGGGTTGTGAAATGAAGTAAATGCACAGAAGGATCGGCGAAGTTTTTCAAAAATGTCTCTTGCTGCTGGCTCTGTTTCACTTAAAGATCTTTGTAACTACGCTTGCTTGTTCCATGCGTGGCAACATTCAGGTGGCCGCTCCATCATATAGGTTCCCATAAGGCGACAACGATCTATGTTTTGTATGACTGACCAAAAACCAGTCTTATGTTATCAATGGCTGACCAAAACCCAGTCCAGACCAGGACCGAGCTGAACATGAACAGTTATTTCTTAGCTCTCTTTCGGTTTAGTTACATTTGTCCTGTAAACTTAACAAAGGTAATGGATAACTAGATCAATTCCGCAAAAGAAAATCGTGATACCTTAAGAGTTGTTGGTCATCTCTGACATTAACACTACGGTGGAGACGTAACACGCAAAACCTGTTCTAAAAGAACTTACATTGAACACGGATACTGTTCGATTCCTCTTGCGACTGGATATTGTTTCTCACACGCTAAAGATAAAACATATTTCAACCCTGTCCTGCACATCTGAAATTTTGTAACTCTGACACGACCAAAATTGTGTAATCAAATCGTAAACTTATTAAACGGGTGGGTGGTAAAAGAAAGGGTTAATCAGGTTAGCCGGCCAACATAATTAACTAAATTGGTTAATCAGGTCAACCCGAGCACGTCCCGTTTGTTAAACGGGCTAGACATGACAACTCAAAACCTGATAATTTTGGTGATGCCGGTAATCTCCACCTTTAATTGCAACTGAGTGGAATGCAACATACGTAACAGCTGACGAGTAATGCAATAGCTGTCCTAAAAATTACAAAAATAAAACGAAAAAATGACAGAGGCCAGAGCAAAACCTGGCTTGTGCAAGCACTGAAAAAGAAAATCTTTTAAGTTGCTTGTTACGCGTGGTCATTTAATATTTTACCCGATATTAAAAATACCTGATGCGTTCCTTAATCTCATTGCCTCATCTTCGCGTATGGGTTGGGTTGAGTAAGACGAGTAAGGAGTAACGAGTCAGAATGTGTTTGGATCATAACAAGTAGAAACAATTGTTTGCTAGCAATAGGTCTAATGGCTCGAATAAATATATTTACAAAGCAAATGGGTCAAAAAAATTTAGTCTAAGATGAACAAATTTCAGTAGACAACTCGAAAAGGGTAATTGCTAGACTGATAGAAACAATTGTTAGCTAGCAACAATTGTTGATTTTAAGGGATGCCAAAAGTCGGTTGGCTAGAAACAATCTCCGCTCAACAACTTCTTGGCCACAAAAACAACTCAAGTCGAAAAGAGTAATTGCTAGAATGATAACAGAACCGATCATAACTGGAGGATTTCGGGAACTCTTGATCCTAAGTCACGATGTATGCCATAATATTCATGTCTAACAGAGACTACGACTTATAATAATTCAAGAGTCAGTATGCTATCTACAATACGTTGCAGGGATCATAATATCCCATGTAGTCACACATGGCTGGGTCGGGTACAAAGAGCGAGCATTCGATGGTGACTGATCCGAAAGGATATATCAACTCAAAACATATGTCAAAACGACAAAGAGTGCCAAGCGATTTTACATCGTCAAAGCAAATGCACTTTAAAAATCAAAATGAAAAACTCCGGTCCGACTAAAAACAAAAATGATTACAACTTTAACAACAGAGACATGACACAAAGAAAAAAGAGCAGTGGCTCAAATGCATAACAATACGGTAAAAATCACGCTAATCGATATCATCCTCATCATCATCCGAAACCACCTTTTGCTTTTTCCATTTGTAGGCTTGCTCCAATATCTTCAAATTAGACGCTTGTGATTCCTCGGGGAACAGATAATCTATGTATTCCTCAAACCTGCAATTTATAATATTTATTTAACAAGCCTGCACTAAAATGCGAAATCAAATACAGAAAAAGAGAACCGAACGACATACCCAGCAGCAGTTCCATCGTCTATTTCAATCTGTCTTCTCTTCTTCAATTTCTTCGGCAGCTTAACACGCACCAGTTCAACGTCACCCAACTCACCGAAACCGCTTTCCATGTTTAACCACTCTTCTAGTAACATGGCCCGCTCTTCTTTAAGTTCCGGAGCCGACGTTCTGTAGTAGTTTATCGCATTTTCAAACACTCCTGATTTCAAATACAAAGTAAGTTAGCAAATCAGTACTTTGAATAATTGGAATATTAATAAAAAAACGGCAAGTGAGAGTAACAAGATTGTTACTTCTGGCGCGCTGAATGCAAAGTTTCCGTTGTTCCAGAAGAACGTTTTCGGGTAGCTCTTCCTGTTGTTCTACTTCTACAATCGCAGATGCTTCGAAATTGGCGTAGCTAATCCACACCTTTAGATGCTTTGTGCGATCCAAAAGCCGTTCGTATAGCTGTCTTGTTCTTTCGAATTCACCTTCTGCTATCTCGAAGTCGATGTATGCCTTCCACAGCAACTCTGGCATGTCAAGTGCAGGTTGTGCAATTGCAAGCTCAAAAAGGGCTCGGGCCCGCTCGGTTTCACTCAAAGATCGTTCCAGCTCGGCGTACTTAGTCCAAGCATAGCAGTTTTCAGGTGACCACTCGAGATATTTTTCGTATAGCTTCCGACAACGATCTATGTTACCGAGCTGAAGCTCGATCTCAATGTACTTCTTGAAAATCTGTTTGTTAAATTATATATAAACAGAGTCAAACCAAGAACATGCGGAAAAAGTCAACATAAATAAGTAAAGTAAAATCTCATACTAGGATACTATACCTTGTCTTTAGGAGCAATTCCAATTGCGTTACCAAGAATCGAGCGTGCACCCGAGAGGTTTAACTGTCGGATTTCAAACTGAGCTGCCAATAACCAAATTTTCGCAAACGAGAATTTCTTGTGCGGAATCAATTTTAAACACTCGCTATAGACATCCCGTGTTCTAGAAACATCTTGTGCGTCAAGCTCTTCATACAGTGCATAATTGATCCATAAATAAATGTATCGTTGCCAGTATCGTTTCTCGTCAGCAGGAGGAACGTTAGCAATTGCTCTCTCGTAAACCTCGCGGATCCTCGATTTGTTACCGACACTCTCCTCGAGTCTAATGTAGTCAAACCACGAGTCATAATTAAGTGGATTCTTTCTAACTTCTTCCTCATACTGAAACCGTCTTTTCCCGACTATTGCATCTTCGATGCCTTCTCGATCACCATACTGTTTCTCAAAAGCAACAAACTTTCTGTATAAATCTTCGGCCCGACCCTTTGGTATATGGTCTAGAGCAAATTTATAAATACATCTTGCTCTCTCGGTTTCCTTACATTTCTCTTCGAATTCAGCAAAGGCGACAAATAATGTCTCCGCTTCTTCATCGTCTGCCAGCTTATCAACCGCCCTTTCGTAACAATTACGGGCTCTACTGATCTCTCCGTTTTTCATTTCGAACTTTGCAAAACGGATCCATGCCCCAACTTTAGGTATGCATTGGACGAAACGTTCGTACATAGCTCTAGCTCGATCAATTTCGTTGTATCTCAACTCAAATTTAATATAGGATAACCATGCTTGTTGATCAGGCTCCCAGCTCATCCACCTTTCGAATATCTGTCTGGCACCTGCAAAAAAGTAATAGATATGTAAAACTTAACAAGCAACCAATATACGATTACAGCTCGTTAACATACAATCTAGCATTCGAAGCACTTTTACTAACTTCACTAATGGATTTCTTAAACCTTTGCTACATACAACTAATCTTGTATTACAAATAACACATAACAATCAAATATTTGACAAAATAACAGATTAATGATAGCATCATACCTGCCACATTTCCAAGCATCTCTTCCATATGAATATACTTGTACCACAACTGATCGACCCTCGGCAACAACGTAACCGCCCGATCCCACACATTCCTCGCATGATTAATAAACTTATTCTTCATCTCAGTCTCCGCATACTTCAACCACATTGTATGATCCCTATAATCCACATCAAGTGCCCGCTCCCAAACCGACCTTGCCCGGTTAAAATCCTTCTGGGATTCCTCCCACTTGGCGTACTTCACCCATACACTCTTGTTCCACCTCACTCTCCTAATCAGATCCTCAAATTCCTTTCGTTTTCGGAGCCGGTAGTCTGCGAGCTCTGTCGGGTCGGTTATTTTCTGTTTCGGAGGGCGGATTTCGGCCTCTTGTCGCTCCCGGGCCTCGCGGAGGATCTGTTCGGCGGTTATTTGGATTGGGGCGGGGGTTTTGTTCTTGACACGAGTTGGTCTAGGGAGTTTGACCTCGGTTTCTTTACGGGTTAGGTAACCTAGTGATGGGTCTCCTTCTCGATTCGCCATTGTTTGATTGGTGCTGGAGTAGATGTGAATCGGTGTAACGAATTGACGAAACTAGTGAAGAAAGAATTAGGGTTCTGCAAGATCGATTTACGGGTGAGGTAATGAGCGATGTGATTTAGGGTTTGTGTTTATTCTACAAATCGAATTGGGGTTGGATTGGAGGTTAGAAAGGGGGCGTCGATTTCAAAATCCAAAAGGGAAGAAGGATATTTATAATGAACCATAAAAGTGGGCTTGGTTTAGATTACACTAGTTGGGCTAGGTTATATAAATTTATTTTAACAAAAGTGGGCTTGGATTAGATTAGACTACATTAGTTGGGCTTAGGGCTATTCACGAGCGGAGCCGAGCTAGGGCAAGCTCAGGCTCGGATTTGAATTCGAGTTGAACATCTAAGCTCAAGTTTGGCTTGGTTTGGATTTGATTTTATAAAGAAAAAATTAATAAATAGCTCTCAAAATTCAGCAGTTCAAAATATTATTCAATAGTTTAAAAGAAAATATCCGAAATAAGTTAAAACTTATACATTACAAGCGAAAATCAAGTTTAACAATGCAAGATAAGTTTTAAATTTTAATGAAATATAATATTAGTTCATGGATTAGGATCAAATACAAAGGCTCCTAATTGTAAGAAGGGTACAAAGGCTCCTAAAAAACCCACTACAAAAAAAAAAAAAAAAAAAAAAAAAACTAAACACCTACCACCACCCAAAAACCTACCCCCCCCCAGCCCATCGGTAAAAAAAAATCCTTTGATTTTAGTTTTTTGGGTGGTGGCGGGTCTTTAGGATTTTTTTTTTTTAGGTTTTTAGGGGGTGGGGGTTAGGTTTTTTGGAGGGTTTTTTTTGGTGAGGTATAGTTTTTTTTTTTTTTTTTGCGGGGGGGGGGGGGGGGGGGGGGAGGTTTTTGGGTGGTGGTGGGGTGGGGATGGGTGTTTAGGTTTTGGGTGATGGTGTAGTGGGTTTAGGTCTTAGGTTATTGGACACTTGTCACTCTATAAATCCTTCTAACACTGCTTAAATTAGGAGTCTTTTTAGAATAACTTAACCCATTAGTTCATTAGCATGGTAATCAACTTTGAAATATGCCATAAGGGTTAGGTTCATGAGTGAATAACATCCTTGTTTGTGAACAAAGTGAACAGATCTTGACCATTCATTTGTTTTTTTGATGAAAATAATAGGATTGTAATTTTACATTTAATTTATTTGTTTAAATTCATGTTCTTTTATATTTAGCAGTTACATGTCCTGTAATTTCGAAAACAAAAAGATTTCCTTTGATTTTATCCAAGATTCGATCATATCTCCAACCAATTTTTTCGAAATTCATACATATCATCTCTTTTTTTTAACTTACGAACATGGTTATGGAGAATTCTAATACCAGCGAGCGATTCCAATAGCCAAGACGCAAGACAACAAGAAGAATTCAATCCCGTCTTTTACACAACCATGAATCGTCCAGGTTTTTTATTTTTAACTTTTTGTGTCGCTAGCTACATGAATTATTTGATCGGTTTTTAGTGCATCTCAGCATTGATTTCTATCAGTTTGTTGATTTATATTGGGGTTTAATGTTGATTCATGTGTAGAACAATTAGTGATGATCTTGATGATACGTCGACAAAAACTATTTTTTCGTGTCGTTTTAGAGAACAGTGGATTAATTCTGTATTGCAAGTATGTTTTTTTTTAATACACATACAGTGATGTATAACAATGTTTTTTAAATAACAATTGCATGCACTAGCACTAAAATTGATGAAATGGTAAGTGTTAGGTTAACTAATGATCAAACTTCACTAATAAAAGAAGACCCTTTTGAAATCAACATTACACCGGTTCCATATTTTTTTTCAAAATTCATTTATTAGTAATGTCACCATTGATAAAGATCTTTGTGTTAACATAATGCCTAATTACATTTTTGAAAAATTAAGTATTAGTGATTTTTCTCCACTTCAAATACCCATTTTTCTATCCGATCGGAAAGTAATAAAATCAGTCGGTATAGTTGAGGATGTCTTGGTTCAAACAAATCAATTGGTAATCCCAACCGACTTTGTCATCCTTGATGACGCTCCTCTAGTGTTGGGATGACCTTTTGTAAAAACTCATGAAGCTTTGAAAAACCGGAAATACAACAACCTACCTCTTCAATTAGGGGCATTCAAAAGGAGCATAGATCTTGAGCGCTCAATGAAATATCCTTTTGGCAATAATGACCCCCTAATTGAAGATGAAGATGAGCCACCCGATATAAGTGAAAAGATTGACCACTTTGTTGAAGAAGAGGTCGCCATAGAACAAACTTTTAAGGTTCTTGATCAAAATGAGCAACCAAATAAGGAGTCTCCTAAAGACCCACCTCTTGAGCTCAAAGAACTTCCAAAAGGTTTGGAATATGCTTTTCTAGACAACGATGGTAAATCTCCTGTAATTATTTCGTCTAAATTAAGTAGTAAAGAAAAAGAAAAATTAATTAAAATTTTGAAGAGACATAAAAATGTGATCGCTTGGAAGCTTGTAGATATTAAAGGAATAAGTCCTTTCATGTGCACGCACAAAATTTTAATGAATGGTGACTACAAATCGGTAATACAACAACAATGAAGAGTCAATCCAAATGTCCAAGAAGTGGTTAAAAACGAAGTCATCAAATTACTTGACACTGGACTTATCTACCCTACCTCCGATAGTCCTTGGGTAAGCCCCGTCCAAGTAGTTCCAAAGAAGGGAGGTATGACGGTAATAACTAATGAAAAGAATGAATTAATACCAACAAGAACCGTCACAGGATGGAGAGTATGTATAGACTATAGACGATTAAATGAAGCAACACGGAAAGATCACTTTCCTTTGCCCTTCATTGATCAAATGTTAGAAAGATTATCCAGTCATAAATTTTATTGTTTTTTGGATGGTTTTTCAGGTTACTTTCAAATCCCGATAGCACCCGGAGACCAAGAAAAGACAACTTTCACATGTCCCTATGGAACTTTTGCTTATCGACGCATGCCATTTGGTCTATGTAATGCCCCCGCAACATTCCAACGTTGCATTGTGGCCATCTTCCATGACATGATAGAAAAAACGATGGAAGTCTTCATGGACGACTTTTCTATCTTTGGAGATTCATACGACTAATGCCTCGATAACCTTGAACGAATGCTATCCCGATGTGAGGAAACTAACCTCGCCCTTAATTGGGAAAAATGTCATTTCATGGTAACGGAGGGAATAGTACTCGGTCACAAGATCTCAAGCGAAGGAATGGAAGTTGATCGAGCAAAAATATACACTATTTCTCGATTACCTCCACCATCCTCCGTTAGAGCAATCAGAAGTTTCTTAGGGCATGCCGGATTTTATAGGCGATTTATCAAAGACTTTTCTAAAATTTCAAGACCTCTAACAAAATGACTTGAAAAAGATGCCCCTTTCATCTTTGACAAGGATTGCAATCAAGCATTTCTTACACTTAAGGAAATGCTAGTCAATGCACCTATCATGATAGCGCCTGATTGGAAATTACCTTTCGAAATCATGTGTGATGCAAGTGACTTTGCAGTTGGAGCAATCTTGGGACAAAGAAAAGAAAAGCATTTTCACCCAATTTATTATGCTAGTAAAACACTTAACGATGCACAAGAGAATTACACAACAACTGAAAAAGAATTACTAGCTGTGGTATTTGCTTTTGATAAATTTCGTTCTTATCTTGTTCTTTCTAAAACAATAGTCTATACAGATTATGCAGCCATTCGATACCTTTTCAAGAAACAGGACGCAAAACCCCGTTTGATTAGGTGGATTTTACTC
The DNA here is from genome assembly GCF_002127325.2 of Helianthus annuus. Lineage (NCBI taxonomy): Eukaryota > Viridiplantae > Streptophyta > Magnoliopsida > Asterales > Asteraceae > Helianthus > Helianthus annuus. Next base: position 15,518,737 of record NC_035439.2, read on the forward strand.
CTCCAAGAATTTGATATTGAAATCAAAGACAAAAGAGGAGCAGAAAACACCGCAGCAGATCATCTTTCACGCTTAGAAGACCCAGCTTTGGAGGCAACTAGGGACGAGAAAATCAACGAAAAATTTCCAACGGAGTCCTTAGAAATGGTGGAATACAAGGAAGAACCATGGTATGCCGACTACGCTAACTACTTAGCTAGCGGTATAGTCGCCAAAGGATGGGCATATCACCAAAGAAAGAAATTCTTTGTTGATGTAAAACATTACTTTTGGGAAGATCCTTATCTTTTCAAAATGTGTGCCGACCAACTCATCCGAAGGTGCGTACATGGTAGTGAAGCAAGAAGAATTCTCCGCCATTGTCATGAAGGTCCATGCGGAAGACATCATGGTGCCGCTAGTACCGCACGAAAGGTATTTGATTCAGGGTTTTATTGGCCCTCCATTTACAAAGACGCGCAAAGTCTTGTCAAGACATGTGATGCTTGCCAACGATCAGGTAATATTTCTTCCAAAAACGAAATGCCACAAAATGGCATTCTTGTTTGTGAAATTTTTGATGTGTGGGGACTCGACTTCATGGGACCTTTCCCACCGTCGAAAGGAAACAAATATATACTTGTGGCGGTCGATTACTTGTCTAAATGGGCCGAGGCCGAGGCACTTCCAACAACTGATGGAAGAGTTGTGGTAAGATTTCTGAAAAAATTATTCTCTCATTTTGGAACACCTAAAGCATTAATAAGTGATAGAGGTACCCATTTTTGTAATCACCAACTTGAAAAAATCTTAACAAGATATGGGGTCTATCACCGGGTCTCAACATCATATCACCCTCAAATAAACGGACAAGCCAAAGTGACTAATAGAGGTTTAAAACGAATACTTGAAAAAACCGTAGGATTAAATAAAAAGGAATGGGCCGATAAATTAGACGATGCTTTATGGGCTTTTCGAACTGCTTATAAAACAACGATAGGCACAACCCCATATAAGCCCTATGGAAAAAGTTGTCATTTGCCGGTAGAAATAGCTCACAAGGCCTACTGCGCAATAAAAAATGTAAACTTAGATTTAGAATTTGCCGGTAAAAATCAATTCTGTCAAATAAATGAATTAGACGAATTAAGGAATTATGCATACTCTAACTCCGAAATTTATAAGGAAAGAATGAAAAATTTGCATGATAAATATATTAAACCTAATAAATTTCGAGTAGAAGATCAAGTTCTTTTGTTTAATTCATGACTTCAATTATTTCTGGGTAAACTAAAATCTAGGTGGTCAGGACCTTTTTCCATCACCCATATTTTTCCTCACGGTGCAGTAGAAATTAAATCTCGGAATGGAATTCCATTCAAAGTCAATGGCCAACGGCTGAAACTCTATCAAGGATTTATTGAGGATGAGGAGGAAGAAATCTCGCTTCAAACGGTCGACGAGTAAAAGCATCAACATCATACCTGGTAAGTTACGAAGAAGCGGATGAACATCGAAACTGGTAAGTCTTCTAACCGAGTTTTGGGAAAACAGGGCACTCACACCAGCACTTTAAAAAAAATTTGATCGACACGGGGCCGTGTCCGCGCAATTGTCGGGATAAAACCCCTTTTCAAAACAGTTTCTTCATTTCAACACGCCCCGTTTCCCCATAAAACGCTCTGGTCCGGGCGATTTTCCGCAAAAATTCGACGTCTCCTCTCGGTCTAACAACATCAAGGTATGATTCTATCACCATTAGTAGTTAGATTAGTTACTTGCATGTAGTTAAAACATCAAAAATTTGGGGAAAAATCTAGGGTTCTTGAAGTTCATCCAGATCGAACCTCAAATTTTTGCATAAATCTGTTAGCATTAGTTTAGATTAGTGTTATGGGAAGTAAATCCACTTGTATTGTTTATAGATTTGCCTGATTTCTCACAAAAACCCCAAACCCTTGTTTTTGAACCGAAAAAGATAAAATTGAAGGGGTAAACGGTTTGTTTTGGGAAAAACGGCACTTCGGGTTTCATTTTCGGGAAAAACCGCACCTACTTGACCAAAAATTTTCAAGTTTTCGGGACCGAGTCGAAAAATGAAAATTTTGAGTAACAGACGCCTGGACACGGGGTCGTGCCCGCTGAGCACGGGGCCGTGTCCAGCCCACTATTTTCAGTTTTCTCCGAAAATTTCACCGTTTTGTGCTAACATTTTGGTGTATTCTTTCAGATGTCGAAGAAGTTCACAAGGTTCAACGCCAATGAGCTTGATGCTAGAGCAAGATACGACGTACTTCAAACAAGACCGGAAGAATACCCAAGACAAGCATGTATGGACCTGTTAGCCATGGTGAACCAACTTGACCGGTTTAACAACCTCATTACCGGCCCTCTAAGGATTGCCCTAACCACTTGACTTCGCTCCGTCCACGAGTGCACTATGGAGTTCTATAGCACCTTCTCGTTCAATTCAAGGTGCGACCCTTTCGACAATGATGGGGTGGCATTCCGATGCGGTGGAACGAAGTACTCGATCTCAATGGCACAATTCGGGTCAATAGTTGGGCTGTATACGGTGGAAGATTCGGGTAATGAAGAGAACACCGGAGGGGTGCGAGATTTGGATGAGAACGAACGCCAAGCCGCGTGGGTTCAGATTGGTGAAGGGCACTACAACCCAAGCAGCACTAAGAGTACTAAGTTGAGGGACCCACTCTACCGATACATCCATAGGGTCCTCGGTTACTCTCCTAGCCAAAGGCATGATAACGGTGGCGTTGTTGGGTTGAGAGATTTGATAGTCCTTCACTACATTCATACCCGAAGACCCCTCGATGTTCCTTATCTCCTACTCCGAAACATGCATTGGAACCTATCTTCTTCGGGGGATGGATATACCGTCTCTTCAAGCACTTCGTGAACATACCTAGGTCTTTCGAAAGGAGCCCATGGTCGGGAAGAGTGGATGTACACATCTGCCGCTCCATGAACCTAATCTATGACGCGGAAGACAGGTCGGTTAGCTTCCAGAGGATGCAAGGGCATGCATAGAACCCGCAAGAGGCGCTAGTCCTTCACGTTCCACAGTTTCAACAACCTCCTCATTACCAGTACCAGCCTCACGGTGATCCTGGCCAATCCTCCTCACAAGGAGGTGGTTTTCCTAACTTCCAAAGTTTACATTATTTATTGCAGGAAAACCTCATGTGCACTAGGAACACATACAACCTCACCAACAACACGTACAACCGGGTCAGAGCCATTGAGAGAAACATCCCCGATATTCAAGATGACATCGGGAACATCCAGGAGTACATGGCGGGGCATGGAGGAGGAGGTGATGACGATGATGAAGACATGGACTAGGCAGGTGGAGTAAGAGCAGGAGCGGCTGGTTGGTAATCCCACAGGTTAACCCCTCTAACTATTTTTATTTTCTGCTTTTGTTTTTATTTTTAACTTTGTGTTTGGATGTTGAACTTGGTAATCTAGGATGTTTGCTATTGGTTGGTGTGGTGTTTATTGATAAAACAGGTACATACGAGGCTTAGAGTACTAAACATTAGTACTACTAAAGCCGAGACAGGAAAACCGGAGCCAGAAACCTGTTTTTCACCTTTGCAGATTGTCTACACGGGGTCGTGTCCGGCTGACACGCCCCCGTGCCCACTTCCCAGATCTGCTGTTTGTTTAAACTCTGCAGATATTTGCCCGACACAGGGTCGTGTCCAGCCAACACGCCCACGTGTCCACCTTCTGTAAGTTTTCGTTACTGGCACCTGAACACGGGGACGTGTCTACCCGACACGGGGCCGTGTCCAGGCTCCCAGTAACACAAAAATTTTGCTTTTTACACCTGTTTACACATTTAATCAACCTAAAAACTTATTTTTGGGACACATTGAGGACAATGTGTAATTTAAGTGTGGGGGGGATGCTAAAACTTTGAATCTTGCAAGTCCTAATTAACAAGCCTTACACAAAACTCTATTGGAACCGCTAATCACCCCAATTTTTTTTCAAAAATTTTCATTTTTTTTACTTGTCTAGGTTTAATTTGGGAATTTCAAGTTCTACCAAGGTTATATTTTTACAAATTTACAACCGATAGCGTCGTGATAAAAAGAACCAACATAAGAAAATTATGAAACGGCATGACAAACTTAGTTAAAATTTGATTATATATACTTGATCACATAAAAACCCATTTCCACAAAAGTGAGTTTTGAGCCTTTATTGAGCATACAAATACATATCTTTACACTAAATGCTCATTTTTCGTTTCTTGTGTGAATAGCCGCTTGGTTCTTACAACTCTAGAACTTGCCACGACAATGCATTCCCGGTCCTTACCAACTTAAACCCGAGCAAGTAAATGATGGAGGCATTAGGACTAGCCATTTTTCTTTCTACACCATTATTTTTTTACCACCTACCCAAAATCCCCCTAGTTAACCCCTTTGAGCCTAAACCTTTTCATTTCTTAACCCAAAACAAACACCCTTTTTACCCACCTAAACTGTTTTTCATTTTAACCCTTTCTTTTAGTAACAAAGCTCGGTTTTTCTTATGACTTATGAAAAAAATGATGAAACCAAATAAATAAACAAGTTTATCAAAAATATTTTGAAAGAAATGGTTCATAAAAATAAAATAAATTGTCAAAAATAAAAAAGTCTTTCAAAAACCGATGCTTTTTACGCTTTTCGCCCTTTTACTAACCACTAACCCAACCACCCACCTTTAGCCCAAGCCTAACCCTTCACCCAAAAAGTCCTCTTGATAGTTACAAAGGTATATAGTTAAAAAGGAGGAGGATTGATTGCTTGGCAAGCTTATAGTAGGAGTAAGTTACATGCCGCTCTCGAGTGATTCACTAAAATACATCTTCGGCCGAGTGTTGAGTGATTCCCCATGAGGTGTGTGAACTTGTATATAAATGAAATTTTTAAAAAGGCATGTTATGCCCTAATAAGTAATTTATCTTATGTAATGTTTTTAATAAATCATGACGAATAGGATTGTAAATAAATAAAAATAAAACTTAATAAAGAATCTTGGAAATCCCGATACTCTATGACAAGCCCAAAAACCTTCTCTTCTACCTATTCCATTTGGGAGTGAAAAAAAGCCACATTATAAGGAGTTTTGCTTGAGGACAAGCAAAGATTCAAGTGTGGGGGTATTTGATGTGCACAAAATGCAACATATAAATTACATCAATTGTGGCATAAAACTAACCCTTTTTTAGTACTAATGTTGGAAAAAAGTGTGCTTTTGTCTTCCTTTTGTATTTTCAGGATTAAATGAGCTCAAATAAACAAAAGAAGCAAAAAGGCAGCTAAATCTAACATAAATACAAGAAAAGGAACAAACGTGGCATGCCCGACCTCCCGACAGCATCTTACCAAGCAAAACAAGAGAACAGAAGGCTGAACACGCCCCGTGCTTAGTGAGCACGGGGGCGTGCCCAAGTTTCAGCAGAAAAGACAAAGTGGTAGAAGCTTCCATCGCCCACCACGGGGCCGTGCTCAGCGGACACGGGGCCATGATCAAGTATAAGATTCGCGGAATCCAGGCAAATCTTGATAGTACAGATATGCTTCTGCACACGGGGTCGTGCCCAGCGGACACGGGGGTGTGGTCAACTAATGCAGACAAACTGCATTTAATGAAGAAAGAGAGGAGGATAGACACGGGGCCGTGCCCGAGCTTCTGTTCAGCCTATAAATAGGAGTGCTTGGAGCTCTTGCAACTCATCCCTTGGCACACCACCTCTCTCACACTTCACCCACCACCCACAACCATCACAACACCATCATCCACCACCACCATCCATTGTCCATCATAGAGTGTGTGAGTCATCTCGGGATCCAAGATTGATCGTAAGAGTTCTTGACAATCAAAGCCCATGTTTGCCTAAGTTTCTTACATCACTTGGTGAAGACAAGTGTTTAGTGTAATACTTTTTATTTTTAATCTTTTCGCACTTTTTAATGGTTATGTATTAATGACTTTAATAACTAGTTTCTTATGTTGAAGGTGATTCTTCCTTATCGTTTGTCCGTGGTGTCTTGGCATTATTTTACTGTCTATATAAAATAAAAGATTTTCACCATTCATATCTCCACGGTCTATATGGAGGTATGTTGGCTACCTGGTCGGGGGTTAAGGGAACGGTTTGGTAAGAGTCTTGCCATTGTTCAGTGTATAGATCCTGCAAAGGACCTGGGTCAAATTTAGTAGGATCTCCTTCAATACCCAACGGTATTGGATGGCGGGGGTCCAAACTCTTTGACCCCCTCATAAGTTAAACTACTATTAAAACTTTAACCCGGCTACTTAGGACTGTATCCCTGCTGACTCAGACTACTTATCCGATGGTAACGTCACCTTCAAAAGAGGGGCCTACCACATTATGCATTAATAACTTAATTAATTATCTTTCAATAATCCGACCCTATACGATTGTATCCTTGCTGAATCAAACTACTGGGTTGAGGGTAACGTCACCTTCAAAAGAGGGGCCCACTACAATAACTAAGATAATCTCTTAAACAAGTGCAAAAATGCGGAAATAATCAAAGGTTACACTACACACGAGTCGGATCCAAGTGATTCATCTTGTCTATCTGTTTTTACTTTTATTTTACTTTTCAGCTTCTTAGTTAGTTTTATTTTTCTAGTTTAAAAACCTTTTTCTAACCTTTTTGATTTGATTAGACGTTGAGGATAAACCGATATTAAAAGCTCTTGTGTCCTTGGACGGCCTCGGTATCTTACCAACACTATACTACGTCCACGATGGGTGCACTTGCCCATATGTGTGTTTAGTGTTAGTAAATATTGTGTTTTATAAATTTAAAACTTGGCTAAAAAGTGTAAAAGGGCAAAAATATACACCTAAAATATATCACACCTAACGCATATCATCAGCTCTTGGATAACTTGCAGGAATGCCTGCAAAGTCTAGCTGGCTCGTGATTATCTTTGTCAGAAAACGAGGATACATCAAGAAAGGCTTGCCAACCCACATGTTACTTGCAAAATCTCTCATTAGATAATAAGAGAAATTGTAAGGTACTTTGAGTACAATTGCCAGTATAGGCTCCATCAATCTAAGAGACACTTCATGATGATTGATGGCCTTCTTTGAAAAGCATGCACCCATCTGTGTGACCAGATATTGCCATGGCTTGATAAAGCCATGTTTGTTGATTGCTCGTTGTTGGGTTTGCGTATGGTAACCCATTTGCCTCAGGACATCATCCTTCTGAGCCCTTGTGAATGTCAGGATGTCATTCTTATCATCGAGTTGAAGAGCTGTCATGATAGTGGCTTCATTTAACAGAATTTTTTGATTTAGCACCTCACTCTCGATGGCCATTTGTTCCCTGTTCTCATACTCATATAATGTTGCATTTTTCCAGAAGATTTGAAGAATCTCTGGATGAACAGTTATATGAGCAGTGAGGGCATAGTTCAAGTTACTACTCATGAGCATTTTGAGCACAACTTGACATCCTTCCCATTGAGGACCTTCCAGATTGGTCCTCAATCTAAGATTATGATATGGATATTGAACAAGTGGGAAGCATTCATCTTTGATGGTATTCATTTTGTGTATGTGAGAAAGTGTGAAGTGAAGAAGAAGTGTGAAGATGACAGATTTTAACTCAAATTGGTGATTATTTATAACAAACTTAATATTTGCCATAAATGGAAGCTACCAACTTGTAGATTTTCTTCACCACAATTTCTGTTATTTAATGATTATCAGAGGACAGAAAGTATAACAGAGATAAGTTTCTTCTCCACTTCATTTGCATTAAATGATCTAGGCGGCCAATTTCTGGTAATTTATCATGATAGCCTACCAATATGTCATTTCAGTCTTCTTAACAATGATGGGATGTAATTAATGAAGGAGAGAGAAAGTTTCATATTTAACAAGTTCCCAGAAATTTTCTGTTAAATGACGTTACCAGCACTAAGAGAAAAAAAAATATTATTATTATCAATAATAAAACCTTTTTTTAAATAATGTGCAGTTTATGACTATGCTGTCAAGAGATATGAATAATAAGGATGATGACATGCAGTAATTTGTTTTAATGATCTTATGATAATTTTGATTAACCGATCATATTTTTCTGATGATTCACCAGAATTTTCTGATGATTTGTCAGGTGTTCTGATGTTGCATCAGATTTTTGATGATGTCATCAGATTTTCCGATAATTTATCAGATTTTCAGGTGACTTATCAGATATATGATTTTTTTTAATTATCATTAAAACATCTTTTCAAGCATTTCTCTGGTGATAAGAGATTTTTATCACAGAATTGACCATAACTTAGCAAATTATACTTTAAGCCTTCAACATAGGCTACTTTCTCAATGGTCAAGCATCCGTACCTTATACATCCGTATCCCATGATCCTCCCTTTCACTCCATTTCCAAAATGCACGTGATGGTCCTGAAATGAAATGGTTAGAGGGTTTTAGATACCCAGGCATGCTTGGGTACTCTTTCTGATGATATTTTAGTCTTATTACTTCTTCTAAATGACCTTTCATCAGAATTTCTGTTATATGCTGAGCCATTAACAAAATTTTTCTTTTTCTTTTGGAGATGTTGTTGAACAAGCTTCAGTATGTCAACACACATACAAGATTCATCAGAAATTTCTGATATACTTTCTTGTGATGGAATGATGGGATAGTTTTGAAAAGATGAGTGAACTGCTTCTGGAGTTTTTACAAACTCTATATTGCATTCACTTCTTTTTGGTTCAAAGTTGGGCTTATCAAAGGAATATTCAGAACATGTTGATTTGCAAGTTTCAGAATCAGATTCTGATGAAAATTTATCAGAAATCTGTTGAGTTGCTTTTACAAAGACAGTGGGTCTGTTACTTGTTCTTACATAAACCAAACCCTCTCCTTTGTTCTTTGGAGTGGACTCAATAAAATTTATGAGTTCTTTTGCTTGTTGAAAACCTCTTACATTAATTTCTTTATCATTGATTTTCTTGTAAAGATCTCTTCTTTCATTTTCATAGAAATCGATTTTAGCTCTTTGATCTAAACTTTGTTCTATTAGTAATTGGTTTTCAAGAATAATTTTATTCAAGGTCCTTTGTAACTCATCAGATTTTTTACCATCTGATTCATGTTTAAGTTGTAGGTTTAAAAAATCTGACATGAGCTCATTTAGCTTGTGTTCAAGATCAAGATTGTCTAAACTTACCTGTTGTCCTGAAGTTTCTGGTATGTCATCAGAAAGTGCCATGAGACAGAAGTTGGCCATTTCTTCTTCTTCTTCATCAGAAGAGTCATCAGATAGCCATGTATCTGTCCCAGCAATTAAGCTGACTTGCTGCTGCCTCTTAGCTTCCTCAAGCTTCTTCTCATAATAAGCAACGTCTTTCAGCTTCTTGGTCTTGCACTCAGATGCATAATGACATTTTTGCTTGCACTTATAACACACCACCTCAGCCTTCCATTTATCCTTAGATCTAACTTCTTCTTTAGATCTTTCATCCATCCTCCCTCTGTCACTCCTCTGGTATCTCTGGCCTCCACCCCTCAACCTCTGCTCAAATGTTTTTGTGAGCAGTGCTATAGCTTCAGCAAAGGCTGAAAAATCTGATGATGTGTCAGAAATTTCAAAACTTTGGCTGTTTGAAGGTTGTGGATCATTGGAAGTGGTTGGTCTTTGTGGGTTTGAGATAAGAGCTAAAGATCCCCCTCTTTGAATGGATTGTTCAAATATTTCTTCCTCTCTGGGGATCAAGATGCTGTATAAGTCATGAAGACTCATGTTTCCTAGTTCTAAGGTTGAGGACAAAGTCATGGTCAGACTTCTCCATTCTCTAGGTAAAGCATCAAGAAATTTTATGTTTCTTTCATCATTTGACTTTGTTATACCAAATTTCTTTAGCTCGTTTAAAAGTTTTGTAAACCTTTGATATGTATCATTTAATTTTTCGTTTGGTAAACTTTTAAACCTCTCATATGAGGAAACATTGCTTGTTCTCTTGTTTCTCTTCATCCTTTCTCCTCCTTCACAAAGATTTTCCAACTGATCCCATATTTCCTTAGCTGATGCACATGCATCAACTTGTGAAAATATGTCATTGGGGATGGCCATTATTAAGAGTGACTTTGCCCTTTCATCCCCAGCCACCAGATCCTTGTCTTCCGCGCTCCAGTTTATTTCACTTTTGGGAGCACGGGAGGCAGGGATTGCTGGTGTTTGGTCAGTTGCTGGAACTGCTGGTATATAAATCATTGGTATATGTGGACCCCTTTCAATGGATTGAAACAGAGCTCGGTCATGACCATTAAGGAAATTGACCATCCTGATTTTCCATTGGGGGTATTCCTCTCTGACCAGAGTCGGAGGTTTAGACATAGAACCAATGTTAAAAGCATTATTCCAGGATTGAAAGCTGGCCGTATGTAGAGAAAAGAAGATGAGCGATTGATCATTTGAAAATAGTTTATTCAATCTGCTCTGATACCAATTGTTGGACCCAGTATGGCCTAAACAACTTCTTTTCACGTAATATGGCAAGTGATTTCAGTAGATGTGAAAAAGATGTGCGGAAATGGAAATCAGACTTTCAAGAAACAAGACCTACAGAATTATCAAGTTTATATCACTTTGAAACAAAATAGTTTAACAAGGTGATTGTAAGATTATTATCTAATACAAATGAATCTTGAATTATGTGGGTGAGAAGGGCAATGGAGTTTGGGTGTTTGTATGTGAATGCTAAGCTTCATACTCAATTATCTTCTGCTGGTTGAGCCTTCTATTTATAGAAGGCTGGGTGCATAAACAATAGTTTATTCATGCAATAAGTCCTGCAAAAAGTGGCCATTTGACATATTCATTGAATCCGACATTCAAGTTGCCTTTTTCATCATGATATCCATTAATGTCAACTTGCTTCGGTAAGTATGGCAGGATAGAGCCAATTTCAGACAAGTGGCGTATTTCATCAGAATTATGATAAACCACTTCATCAGAAATTCTGATGAACAAATCATCAGAAAAATCCTGATGATCAAAATCGTCAGAAGCTGATGATATTTCATCAGATCCATCAGAAATGACCTTTACTGATAATCCAATTCAGCTCTTGATCAACTTGCGATTCTTTGAAGTAGATGCTGTGCATTTCAGTTGTCCTATCTGATCTTCTTCTTCTTGTTGTGATCTTCAGGACTGTTATCTCTTCATCGATCCAGTTGATTGTGATTTTCTTCAATACTTACAAATAAAGTTTCCTAATAGAATGGATCTAGTAGAAACCGCATATATTCCCAACTCGTTGACTATGAGACCAAGAAAGTTTACATCTCGAATCCAGAAACCCCATTCAGGAAGACTCCTCATGGAGTTGCTCCTCCCTCAGGGGCTCTAAGTTATGCTACAAGTGCTGCTCATGGTGTTCCTTTCTTTAAAAAAAAAGATTCAAATATCCTCAGTACGTAAGGTTTGCGAATTCGGCGAGATGAGGTTGACACGTACGATTTATGTGTTCCATGAGTGTCACACCCCCAAAATCCACATGCGGAGTACCACCGCTTGGAGGCGTGACTGACCAGGATCCAGCCACCAATTATACTGAGCAATTTAATTAATAACATAAGTAATACTCACTAACCACAAGGTTAGCAGATATCATAGTCAAAGTTCAAAAGTTTTAAGTTCAAGTAGTAGTTTTGATAAGTAGCGGAAGCATAGACAAAATGGTTTAACATAAGGTTCTTAGTTCAAGTTTGTTTAGAACCCAACACACGGGTTAGACAACCACTACACATCCACAAGCTGCAAGCTCCTGAGTCACTGGGTACCTGCAAATCATGCAGTAGGGTATCAACATAATGTTGGCGAGTTCACGAATTTGTCTAGTTTTTAATTCCAAAAACTTGTTGCACCAGTTAACTTATCCGTTTATACATGCCATGGGGAGCTACCCCAAAGTAAGCAACTAAACTATTTTTCCAATACCGAATACTAATTAACCCCACGTTTCCGCGGTGCCCCGTTTGTCAATGTTCTATCATCATTGACGGTTGTCAGAGTCTATTAGTTCACGCCCGTTCCCAGTAACAAGGGTCGGTGTGAGGCTGGTTAGACCTAAATAGCACTATCAACTAATAACCCGTTCTCCAGACCTCGGCGACTAATCGGTATAATGTAGTAGGGACTTAAGTGATAGAGTTTCGTTTAGTGTTGCTCGCTGCATTCCGTATAAACCATAATTAACCAAGAGTTCCCAGTAACAAGGGAAGAAAAGTAAGTTTGTTCCCAGTAACAAGGGAAGTAAGTTTGTATCCCTCACAGGGGGATAGTGTTGTTTTTAGTTCCGTTTCCCAATCCACCGGGAATGCATGCATTAAGTTGTGAACTCACCTTGGGTTGCTCGGCAGGCAGTTTACTTGGTCAAGTATGCTGGTCACCACGTCCTAACATGGTTACCAGTGAGGGTCAAGCTCGGATACAAACAAATCACGTATATCTCACACGTATTTAACACGTAGCATGCATAACACACAGCATACACATTGACTATTCATACACTAAGTCATTAGGCCTGCTCTAACGCTTATTTATAACAACACCATGCAACAATAACATAGATTAAACAGTAACACGCATGATCAGTCCACACACTTTGGCCCAATAAAGGAGATAAGCAGCCCAGTCCAGCCTTGGTGGTCTCGACTCGAGAACGTGCGGTCTCGAGTCGCAACCAGGAGATCTCGAGTCACGAGCATCTGGTGTCGAGTAGTGTAGGCATGGGTCGCAACCTCAGAGGTCTCGAGTCCAGTCTCGAGTCGATATCATGAAGTCTCAAGTCGAGACCTTGCCGGTCTCGAGTTCTTGCAGTCTGTCTCGAGTTGTCACGTGTTGGTCTCGAGTCGCAACCGGGGGTCTCGACTCGCAACCACGGATACGTGCACATGAAGTTCTTCTAGAACCTCTGATGTACTAAGCAATAGAATTGCAATTTCATGTAATTGTGTACTATCCAATCAAATCACAAAAACATGTTTTCTTGTCTAATTGCTAATCAAAATAGATCAAACAACCAGATTCAAATATTCATAACAACATTCAAACAGTTCATCATTAGGGTTTTTACATATTCAACATGCATGAGTGTCTAAGAAATTCTTATCCTAGCATGCACTCAAATCGGTATCATCATCGGTTCCTAATCATATATTTCCAGGACTACACATACAACACATCCCTATTGTCTAACACCTTGCATATCATCATTCAACAACAATATCATACTAATACATGCCTTGCAATAGTCACCTATTAATTTTCATCACACCAAATCCATCACTAAGCTAGCCATAATTATCATCTAGTCATTTTTATTCCATTTCATCACAAGATCTTACACGGAACATTTAAACTAGTCAAGCAAAACATTCATAAGCAAGAATCTATATCAAAGATCTCTCAACTATGCACAAAGAGGCACTAACCGGTTCCAAAATGTGGAGGTGTGTGGGGATTCACCGAGATCCGAGAGCTCCTTCCTTAGTCGCCGGTTGTTCCGAGAAGAAAGGAGGAGAGTGTTGGTGGAACTTTAGGGTTTTAGTGATTGAAGGAGTGTAGGAGAGTGTGTGTGAGTGAGTGTGGGAGAATGATGGAAATGTCAAAAATGAGAGAAGGTAGGCTTGGGCATGGGTTTTATACCCGTTCTAAGGTCGATACACCCTAATGGGTTCCGAATGGGCTCAAGTGCACACGGCCCAACCGTTTAATGTTCACTCGAGACCGAGTGGTCTCGAGTCGGGTTCATGGTCTCGGCTTACTATATGTATATATATATAACTATGTATATCATACGTACACATTGTCAACACATAACTTAACAAGAGGATCACATAGCATATCAAGATCAACACCATTTTTCATTTAATAATATATATACACATGATGTCACTACAAGATAGTTGCTCGGGAAAACCTAGAGTGTCACATTATCCCCAAGTTTTAAGAACTTTCGTCCCGAAAGTTAAGGCAGCCACTGTCGAGCTAGTATGAGTGAGAACATTTCAACGGGGTGTCACATCATCCCCCCGTTAGTTTGGAATTTCGTCCCGAAATTCGGTTGTAGCTTCAGTGCTGGATGTTTCATTTGGGAACAACTGGGGATACTTGCGCCTCATCTGGTCTTCCCGCTCCCAGGTAAACTCTGGGCCACGTCGCGAGTTCCAACGGACTCGTACAAGAGGTATCTGGCTACGTTTGAGGGTTTTGATCTCTCAATCCGTGATCTCAATCGGTTCCTCAGTAAAGTGTAGCCGTTCGTCAATAGTAAGCTCCTTGAAGGGAATTACGAGTGTTTCATCTGACAGACACTTCTTCAGATTAGACACGTGAAAGACGTTGTGCACTGCACTCAGCTCTTCAGGCAGATTCAATCTATAAGCAACCTTACCGATTTTCTCAGTAATTTTTGAATGGTCCGACATATCGCGGATTAAGCTTGCCCCGTTTACCAAAACGAGCCACACCCTTCCAGAGTGAGACTTTAAGTAGAACCCGGTCACCGACCTGGAATTCTAGTGGTTTCCTACGCTTATCAGCGTAACTTTTCTGACGGTCACGAGCTGCCGCCATGCGTTGTCTGATCTGGGCAATCTTTTCCGTTGTGTCTACCACCAGTTCTGGGCCTGTGATCTGGCTGTCACCAACTTCTGCCCAGCAAAGAGGTGATCGGCATTTACGCCCGTACAATGCCTCAAAGGGTGCTGCCTGAATGCTGGTGTGGTAGCTGTTGTTATATGAGAGTTCCACTAGCGGTAGACGCTTCTCCCAATTTTTGCCAAAATCGATCACACATGCCCTAAGCATGTCTTCTAGGGTTTGGATGGTGCGCTCAGACTGTCTATCCGTTTGTGGATGATAAGCGGTGCTCATGTCTAAACATGAGCCAAAGGATTTGTGCATAGCTTGCCATAACTCAGAAGTAAAACGTGCGTCTCGATCGGAAATAATGGAGGTTGGCACTCCGTGCTTGGACACCACTTCTTTTAAATAAATGTCTGCCAAGGTAGAGAACTTGTCTGTTTCTTTAATAGCTAAAAAGTGTGCAGACTTGGTCAATCGGTCTACTATCACCCAAATAGTGTCATTTCCGCGTTGGGATCTAGGTAGTCAAGTGACGAAATCGATGGAGATTTGTTCCCATTTCCATTTCGGGATTTCTGGTTGCTGGAGTAGGCCCGCTGGTTTCTGGTACTCAGTCTTAACTCTAGCACAGGTCAAGCACTTGCTAACATAAGTGGCTATGTTGGCCTTCATACCAGGCCACCAATAAGTAGTCTTGAGGTCGTGGTACATCTTGTCCGAACCAGGATGTACTGAGTAACGGGACTTATGGGCTTCGTCCATCACAAGTTCACGTAGATCTCCATAGAGTGGAACCCAAATGCGCCCTGTTACATAGTAAGCGCCGCCTTCTTTTTGTTCTAACCGTTTTCTCGATCCTCGTAGGGACTCAGCCTTGATGTTCCCTGGTTTCAATGCTTCAACCTGAGCATTTCGAATCTGAGTAGGGAGGTTAGACTGGATGGTAAGTTGCAACGCTCGCACGCGCTTGGGTGTAGTGTCCTTTCGACTGAGGGCGTCTGCCACGACATTGGCTTTGCCCGGATGGTACTTGATTGCGCACTCGTAATCATTCAAGAGTTCGACCCATCGATGTTGTCGCATGTTTAATTCCTTCTGCTTGAAGATATGCTCGAGACTCCTGTGATCGGTGTAGATGGTGCATTTGGTACCGTACAGGTAATGTCTCCATATCTTAAGAGCAAAAACCACTGCTCCCAGTTCCAAGTCGTGCGTAGTGTAGTTTCTTTCGTGAGTCTTAAGTTGTCGAGAAGCGTAAGCAATAACTTTCTCGCGTTGCATCAGCACGCAACCAAGTCCATGAATAGACGCATCGCAGTAAACAACGAAGTCGTCGGTACCTTCAGGTAACGAGAGAATAGGAGCACTACAGAGGTTATCCTTTAGCTTTTGAAAAGCGGACTCCTGAGCTTCATTCCACTTGTAAGCAATACCCATCTGAGTGAGAGTCGTGAGGGGTTGAGCAATCTTCGAGAATCCCTTGATGAATCTACGATAGTATCCTGCCAATCCCAAGAATTGGCGAACTTCGGTCGGAGTCTTAGGTGTAGGCCAATTCTTTATGGAGTTGATCTTTGCTGGATCAACATGGATTCCATCCTTGTTGACCACGTGTCCAAGGAAGTGGACTTCTCGAAGCCAGAAGTCACATTTCGAGAACTTGGCGTACAATTGCTCATTGCGAAGGAGTTCAAGAATAAGACGCAGGTGTTGCTCATGCTCCTCTTGACTTTTAGAGTAGATCAGGATGTCGTCGATAAACACTATTACGAACTTGTCGAGGTAGGGTTTGCACACGCGGTTCATGAGATCCATGAATACTGCAGGCGCGTTAGTCATTCCAAAGGGCATGACGAGGAATTCATAATGACCATAACGAGTTCTGAAGGCAGTTTTGGAGATGTCTTCATCACGGACTCTTAGCTAATGATAACCTGATCGCAGGTCAATCTTAGAGTAGTAGCTCGATCCTTGCAACTGGTTGAATAAATCGTCGATACGCGGGAGAGGGTAACGATTCTTGATGGTGACCTTGTTCAGCTCACGATAGTCGATGCACATTCGGAAGGTGCCATCCTTTTTCTTAACAAAGAGCACTGGTGCTCCCCAGGGCGACGAACTAGGACGGATAAACCCTTTATCTAGTAGTTCTTGTAGTTGCGTAGAAAGTTCCTTCAGTTTCGCGGGGCTAGTCGATAAGGTGCACGAGCTATAGGTGCTGCTCCGGGAGCTAGCTCGATTTGGAATTCGACCTGACGGTGAGGAGGGAGTCCAGGTAGTTCTTCAGGGAACACCTCGGGGTAGTCGCGTACCACTGGAAAATCTTCAATCCTCTTTTCCTTCTCCTGTGTGTCGGTGACAAGTGCTAAGATGGCGGTGTGCCCTTTTCGTAAACACTTCTGGGCTTTTAAGAATGAGATGATGCCTGTGACTTCTCCGCCTTTGTCACCTTGAACGATGAGGGGTTTGCCAGAACGGTGGGGGATGCGAACCATTTTCTCTTGACAGAGGATTTCAGTGCGATGTTTGGATAACCAATCCATACCAATGACGACGTCGAAGCTTCCAAGGTTGATAGGGAAGAGATCAATGCTAAACGCCTGACCAGACAGTACCAGCTTACAGTCGTTGATCACATGTGAGGCCTCGATGTTCCTACCATTAGCTAACTCGATGATATGCTTAGAACTTAATAACGCAGGCGGGTGCTTAAGTTTCTTACTAATACGTAGGGATACATAACTAGTATCGGCTCCGGAATCAAACAATACAGAAACATAACGATCATCGAGTAGGAACTTACCCGCCACAACGTTGGGGTCATTCCTTGCTTCTCCAGCTCCAATCACAAAGGCTCTTCCTCTTGCACCATTCCCAGCATTGTTGTGGTTTTGATCATTGTTTCCAGCTCCCTGGTTGTTGTTGTTGCGGTTCTGGTTCAGTTTAGGGCAATCCCTTCGCATGTGCCCCGTTGCTCCACACTTATAGCATACACGATTGTTTCCTGGCTGCTGCTGTTGTTGTTGGTTCTGTCTAGCCGGAAACTGGCTCCTGCAGTCTTTGGCTTCATGCCCCATCTTGTTGCATCGTTGACACTGACCTTTATTACATGCCCCATTGTGGTGCCGGTTACACTTCTTACACTTGGGGTGGTTTCCTCGATAGCCACCCTGTTGCTGAGGGCCTTTGTTGTTTTCAATTTTCCTTTGCTGAGTTGGGGCCTGAGTGGGGTTAGCATCCTTGCTTTGGTTTCCTTCCCACTTGTTATCACCAGAAGTTCCATCAGTAGCACTGATCCTTTTGGGCAACTTGCCCTGTTCCACAGCCTGATCAGTGAGTTTATGAGCAAGGCGGACGACTGGCTGAATGGTATTGAGGTTGGCTGAGGTCACATGGCTTCGAATTTCTGGGGCCAAACCCTTGATGTACAATTCGACCCTTCGGTACATAGGTCAAGACATGTTTGGGCAAAGAGCAGCATAATCGTTGGACAGTTTGGTGTAGGTCTCAATCTCTGACCCAACCATCTTAAGCTCAAAGTACTCGTTTTCGAGTTTGTGGATGTCATCCCTGTGACAGTACTCTTCTTTGATCATATCCTTGAAATCTTCCCATGCAGTGGCATTAGCGGTTTCCAAACCAAGCATTTGAATCTGCGCTTTCCACCATGAAAGCGCGTTTCCTTCAAGTGTGCCAGTAGCAAACTTCACCCAATTAGCAGGGGGACACTCGCAGACAGCGAACACAGCTTCGACCTTCTGGATCCAGTGCAGAAGACCTATGGCACCCTCAGTGCCATTGAAAGGGAGGGGCTTGCAATCCATGAAGGTCTTGAAAGTACACACACGTGGTTGCACAGGCGCATGCTGACCTGTTGTGAGAACTGAAGCGAAATAGGTTTAGGGGTGAAAAGACGACGCGGGGGTAGGACCTAAACATCCTAAAATAACGAGTTTACCTCCAGGGTGGGCTGCGAATGCTGCAGCCACCGTGTTGATCAGGTTAGTGGACTGAGCCTGAGTCATGTTAACGTTTTGTCACACCCCCAAAATCCACCTGCGGAGTATCACCGCTTGGGAGCGTGACATGACCAGGATCTTAACCACCAATCATATTGAACGTGTAATATAGTTAAGTATAGCGGAAGCATTTAAGTAACCCAAACAATAATATTAATGTATGAATCATCATAAGTGTTGAAATAGCATTCACGATCCTTTGCCCACAACGACCTGCTCCTCCCTGTGCAAGCTCCATAATGTACCTAAGGTCCTGCAAGGCATGCAGCAGAGAGTCAACAACTAGTTGAGCGAGTTCACAGTAAGTAAGTCCAGTAATAGAAATGGTATAGCAAGCATTGCATTCGTTCATCTAATCATGTATCGTATTAGTTCGTTCGTTGTTCATATATAGCATTGGTTTCCATCGCGGGCCCTTTCGGCATGTATGCGAAGATTTGGGTTAATACTCCCAAATATCCTAGACTATGTATATTTGTATCGCTGGCCACCCTGGCATGTGTGCGAAGTTCTAATATGTTTAGTTCGCAGCCTTCCCGAGGCATGTGTGCGAAGATCAGTCATAATTATCACAGCCAACCCTTGGCGTGTGTGCGAAGATCTGTTCAAGTAGGTATACTAGTCTAGCCATATCTTATCATTCACCATCCTCACCCTGAGGACTCATATCTTTAAGTTCCGTTAACTAAGTATGTACGTATAATTCATTCAATCCCATTCCCACCCTGGGAACCCCATGCCTTGGCTGTGTGAACTCACCTTGGGTTGCTCGGCAGATACACAAAGAAAAGAGGGTTCTTGAACTAATAGTGGTCAACCACGTCCTAACAGGGTTACCATACGAGTCAGGTTCGGTTCAAGTAATGCACGTATGTATCACATAAGTTAGCACAATATGAGCATGTGAAGATCATGATTAACACGTATTGCACATAACAGACAAAAGCATATCACGTTCAAATTCAGCCCATTAGTAGTTAGCCCAACATGTTGTGTGATCCACAACATGTTGTGCGATCCAACCTATCCCGGCCCATCATATAACAAGTCCAACACAAAGTCTCGGCCCGACTAACAATCATGCAAATGTCTTGTGCGATTGACCTAGGCCCAACAGTACCCGGCCCAGTATATAAATGATTAAGCCCAACAACGTAAGAGTAAATAGTCCAACAACACAACGGCCCAACTAGTAATACGTGAGTAGCTTGTGCGACCAGACGGGTTGTGCGACCGGCTTAGGGCTTGTGCGGTTCTATTTGGGCTGATCGGCCCAACTGCCTAACGACAGTTTGTACGTTTGTGTGTGGCCCAACATCTTGTGCGATCCGCACCAGCTTGTGCGATCCACAAGATGTTGTGCGATCATGCATATCTAAACATCTTGTGCGAGTGGAACTTGTGTGATCAGATCCGATTGTGCGATTGGACATCTTGTGCAACCAAGATGTCTTGTGCGACCGGTTTAACCAACTTCCATAATTAACGGCAACAATCAATCCGTAATTTATGCAAACAACTAAGCAGTTTCACAATTCAGATCAAACCTAGTAATTAGCAGATTTTTATATCATATTCAACGTGTTCATCTTTAAACAAATGCATAACAGTATCAAGAATAAACAATCGGATCATAATCAAACATATAGCAATCGGTTGGTTTTAAATCTTGCAACCCTATCATGCATCCTAACCGATTAACACATACATGGACCTATTAGGAATCAGAACTAACATCAGCATGCAATCCGGTTATTATTCAACATATCAACACCTAGTACCGAAAACAATACATAGATCCTGTTTTGTTTACTAGCATGAACCCTAATCGGTCGTGTAACAATATTCCTAATAAGCACATGCAACAACATACGACATACTAACCGAGATGAAGCGAGAACGGAGTCGAGAGCTTCAAAGGGTGGGTGTGTGATCGCCGATTCCGAGAGAGAGAGAGAGAGAGAGTTTGTGTGCGTGAGTTCTTGTTTGCAAAGCTTGTGAAAAATTAACCCTAATGGTATATGTATCATGTACGCATAAGGAGTGTGGGCCGAAACCTCACTTGGGCCGAGGTTTCGAGTCTAGTGTGTGGCCCGAATGGGCTTGTGTTCGGTTGGGCATTCGGTTCAAGTAACGTATTCGTAAACACAAGTAATCACGTAACATTCAATCAGTTAATAGCATCACATAAGTTCATCAACAGTTACACGTAATACAAGGGTCGGTAAAGTACGAGTTGTCACATTATCCCCAACTAATTGGAAATTTCGTCCCGAAATTTGGTATGCACTCACTGAGGAAGCTAGGTAAGTTCAATCGCTCACTGGTTTTCCTGGGGTGTCACATCCTCCCCCCGTTGATCTGGAATTTCGTCCCGAAATTCCGAAGTAGTAGCTTCGGCCTCAGTAGTGGTTGCGTTGGTTTCGAATACCTGGGGGTACTTTTCTGTCATCCTGTCTTCGCGTTCCCAGGTGTACTCTGGGCCACGTTTGGAGTTCCAACGAACTCGGACAAGAGGGATTCTCTTGTGTTTGAGGACCTTCACATCCCGGTCCGTGATTTCTACTGGTTCCTCGACGAACTGCAACCGCTCGTCGATAGTGAGTTCCTTGAAAGGGATGATAAGGGTCTCATCTGATAGGCACTTCTTCAGATTCGACACGTGTAAGACATTGTGAACTGCCCCGAGTTCAGCTGGTAGGTTCAATCTGTAGGCTACCTTGCCAATCTTTTCTATGATTTCGAATGGTCCGACATAGCGCGGATTTAGTTTGCCCCGTTTGCCAAAACGTACCACACCCTTCCAGGGTGAGACTTTCAATAAAACCCGGTCCCCGACCTGAAAATTCCAAAGGTTTTCTACGCTTGTCCGCGTAGGCTTTCTGACGGTCACGTGCTGCCGCCATGCGTTGTCGTATCTGTGCGATCTTTTCTGTGGCGTCCACTACGATCTCTGGACCCGTAATCTGACTATCCCCCACCTCTGCCCAACAGAGAGGTGACCTGCATTTACGCCCGTACAATGCCTCGAATGGAGCGGCTTGAATGCTGGTGTGATAACTATTATTGTATGAGAACTCCACCAATGGGAGGTGCTTTTCCCAGCCGTTGCCGAAGTCTATAACGCATGCCCGAAGCATGTCTTCAAGCGTTTGGATCGTTCGCTCAGACTGTCCATCCGTCTGAGGGTGATAAGCTGTGCTCATATCTAGCCTTGAGCCGAAAGATTTATGCATTGCTTGCCATAGCTCTGACGTGAATCGTGCATCGCGATCCGAAATGATAGATGTGGGCACCCCGTGCCTCGAAACAACTTCTTTAAGATAGACGTCTGCGAGAGTGGAGAACTTATCCGTTTCCTTTATAGGTAGGAAGTGTGCAGACTTGGTGAGTCGATCCACGATCACCCATATGGTATCGTTCCCACACTGGGATCTAGGTAGGCCTGTAACAAAATCCATGGAAATTTCTTCCCATTTCCATTGCGGTATCTTAGGCTGCTGAAGTAGGCCAGCTGGTTTCTGATATTCAACCTTGACTCTCGCACAGGTCAAGCATTTTCCAACGTACGTAGCGATGTGGGCCTTCATACTAGGCCACCAATAAGTGGTGCTGATGTCGTGATACATTTTGTCCGACCCTGGATGTACCGAGTAGCGAGACTTGTGTGCTTCGCCCATCACAAGTTCGCGTAGACCGCCATAAAGTGGGACCCAAATACGCCCCGTTACATAGTAGGCGCCGTCTGCCTTCTGTTCCATTTGCTGTCGTGAGCCACGTAAGGCTTCAGCCTTGACGTTTTCGGGCTTCAATGCTTCTACCTGAGCATCTCGTATCTGTGCAGGAAGGCTAGACTGAATCGTAAGCTGTAGCGCTCGCACGCGCCGTGGTAGAGTGTCTTTCCGACTGAGGGCATCGGCCACAACATTGGCCTTGCCTGGATGATACTTGATGGCGCATTCGTAATCGTTCAGTAGTTCAACCCATCGTCGTTGACGTGTGTTCAAATCCTTCTGCTTAAGAATATGCTCGAGACTCCTGTGATCGGTGTAAATCGTGCACCTGGTACCGTACAGGTAGTGTCGCCATATCTTAAGCGCGAAAACAACAGCTCCCAGCTCTACATCGTGCGTCGTGCAGTTGCGTTCATGAACCTTGAGTTGACGAGAGGCGTAAGCGATAACCTTGTCGCGCTGCATTAACACACATCCAAGTCCCCGAATGGATGCATCACAATATACCACGAAGTCATCTGTGCCCTCTGGCAATGAGAGGATAGGTGCACTGCAAAGTCTATCCTTTAAGTGCTGAAAAGCAGTCTCCTGGGGTTCTTCCCAGCGATAGGTGACACCCTTCTGTGTCAGTAGCGTAAGCGGCTGAGCAAACTTCGAGAGATCCTTGGTAAACCGTCTGTAGTACGTGGTGCAGGCCAGTTTCTGGTCGAGTCTACCTTGGATGGATCGACATGGATCCCATCCTTGTTCACTACGTGGCCTGGGAAGTGGACTTCTCGAATACTATGACGAACTTATCTAGGTAGGGTTTGCACACCCTGTTCATAAGGTCCTTAAATACGGCAGGTGCGTTCAAATATATCAAACCATCCATCATATCAAACATAAAGTATAGTAGTTAAAATAATTTATAAAACCCAATACGATTGATGTTCAAACCAAACTTTATTTGAGTAACAGAGACATAATAAGGGAAAACCCAAAACAAGTTATAAGTTCAAATATCGTTCACAGCGTCTCCTCGTCCTAACACGAAAGCTCGACCTCTTGCCTCGTTGCCATTGTTGTTGTTGTTGTTCCCGTTGCCCTGGTTATTGTTGTGGTTCTGATTCTGGTTCAACTGAGGGCAATCGCGCTTGTAATGACCTTCTGCCCCACACTGGAAACATCCCCGATTTCCACGCTGTGGCTGCTGCTGCTGTGGGTTCTGAGGAGCTGGTGGTGAAAGTTGCTGATTCTGGTTTGCAGGTCGTGAGCTCCTGCAATCTTTGGCTTCGTGCCCTATCTTGAGACATCTCTGACAACGTTCCTTGCGACACCTTCCACTGTGATGCCTGTTACACTTGTTACATAGTGGGTGTACTCCCCTATATCCACCCTGTTCCTGACTGCCAGATGATTGCTGACTCGGATTCTGGTAGTCATTCGTCCTGCGCTGCTGTGCTTGAGACTGAACGGAAGCTGATCCCCTGCTGGAATCCCCATCCCATTTCCGTTTGTTGTCGTTGGGTGTAGCAGAAGTAGCAGCTGGAGTGACTGTAGCAGAAGCGTTGACACGCTTAGGCAGTTTATTCTGATCCACTGCCTGGTCGGTGATGCGATGAGCGAGACGCTGTATATCCTGGATGTTGTCGAGATTAGCCGAGGTAACATGGCTCTGGATCTCTGGCGCCAATCCCTTGAGATACATCTCGATGCGCTTGTATGGAGGGTCTACCATAGTTGGACACAGCACGGCCAGCTCGTTTGACCGTTTAGTATACGCTTCGATCTCTGATCCAACCATTTTCAAATTATACAGCTCGTCTTCCAACTTGTGAATATCTTCACGTGTACAATACTCCCTCTTAATGAGTTCCTTGAAGTCGTTCCAGGGTGTGGCGTTAGCAGCTGCCAACCCTAAGATTTGAACTTGGGCGTTCCACCAAGTTAGCGCTATTCCTTCCAAGGTGCCAGTTGCATACTTGACTTTGCGAGCCTCAGGGCACTCGCACATTTCGAATACTGACTCTAGCTTTTCAAACCAGTGGAGGAGTCCCACTGCCCCCTCTGTGCCGCCGAAAGTACTTGGACGACAGTCCATGAAGTTCTTAAAGGTGCAAACTTGTTGCGCTGGTTGACCTATTGTGTACGAATAGGGCAAAGTTTAAATACAAGGGCTAGTTTAGGAAATGTAGGATCTAAAGATCCTAGCGTAAGTTATAACTACAGGATATACTACCTGCTTGAGCAGCTGCAAGTGCCGCAGCAACTTGAGCTTGAACGAGAGCCTCTAGCTGGGCTTGTGTCATGTTAATTCTTCCAGACTTGATCTTCATAGTAAAAAGTAACGTGAGTGAGAGTGGTTCGCGAGTAGGGCGATGACAGAAAAGTGTAAGCACGTAGGGATTCTCATGCTGTAGTGTCATGTGTATCTAAACGTAATGCGAGAAAAGTTCTAAGCAGTTCTAGCAAACAGGCAATAAACATAAACCTTATTACCTAGGATGTCGAGTCTTGCACGTGGAGCGAAGCGTCGTTGTGGATCGTTAAGAGCACTGTTCTGGTTATAGTCTGGTTTTAATAAAAACGTTTTTCCCATATTAAAACCTAGTTCTCTATAACCAATGGCTCTGATACCAATCTGTCACACCCCCAAAATCCACCTGCGGAGTATCACCGCTTGGGAGCGTGACATGACCAGGATCTTAACCACCAATCATATTGAACGTGTAATATAGTTAAGTATAGCGGAAGCATTTAAGTAACCCAAACAATAATATTAATGTATGAATCATCATAAGTGTTGAAATAGCATTCACGATCCTTTGCCCACAACGACCTGCTCCTCCCTGTGCAAGCTCCATAATGTACCTAAGGTCCTGCAAGGCATGCAGCAGAGAGTCAACAACTAGTTGAGCGAGTTCACAGTAAGTAAGTCCAGTAATAGAAATGGTATAGCAAGCATTGCATTCGTTCATCTAATCATGTATCGTATTAGTTCGTTCGTTGTTCATATATAGCATTGGTTTCCATCGCGGGCCCTTTCGGCATGTATGCGAAGATTTGGGTTAATACTCCCAAATATCCTAGACTATGTATATTTGTATCGCTGGCCACCCTGGCATGTGTGCGAAGATCAGTCATAATTATCGCAGCCAACCCTTGGCGTGTGTGCGAAGATCTGTTCAAGTAGGTATACTAGTCTAGCCATATCTTATCATTCACCATCCTCACCCTGAGGACTCATATCTTTAAGTTCCGTTAACTAAGTATGTACGTATAATTCATTCAATCCCATTCCCACCCTGGGAACCCCATGCCTTGGCTGTGTGAACTCACCTTGGGTTGCTCGGCAGATACACAAAGAAAAGAGGGTTCTTGAACTAATAGTGGTCAACCACGTCCTAACAGGGTTACCATACGAGTCAGGTTCGGTTCAAGTAATGCACGTATGTATCACATAAGTTAGCACAATATGAGCATGTGAAGATCATGATTAACACGTATTGCACATAACAGACAAAAGCATATCACGTTCAAATTCAGCCCATTAGTAGTTAGCCCAACATGTTGTGTGATCCACAACATGTTGTGCGATCCAACCTATCCCGGCCCATCATATAACAAGTCCAACACAAAGTCTCGGCCCGACTAACAATCATGCAAATGTCTTGTGCGATTGACCTAGGCCCAACAGTACCCGGCCCAGTATATAAATGATTAAGCCCAACAACGTAAGAGTAAATAGTCCAACAACACAACGGCCCAACTAGTAATACGTGAGTAGCTTGTGCGACCAGACGGGTTGTGCGACCGGCTTAGGGCTTGTGCGGTTCTATTTGGGCTGATCGGCCCAACTGCCTAACGACAGTTTGTACGTTTGTGTGTGGCCCAACATCTTGTGCGATCCGCACCAGCTTGTGCGATCCACAAGATGTTGTGCGATCATGCATATCTAAACATCTTGTGCGAGTGGAACTTGTGTGATCAGATCCGATTGTGCGATTGGACATCTTGTGCAACCAAGATGTCTTGTGCGACCGGTTTAACCAACTTCCATAATTAACGGCAACAATCAATCCGTAATTTATGCAAACAACTAAGCAGTTTCACAATTCAGATCAAACCTAGTAATTAGCAGATTTTTATATCATATTCAACGTGTTCATCTTTAAACAAATGCATAACAGTATCAAGAATAAACAATCGGATCATAATCAAACATATAGCAATCGGTTGGTTTTAAATCTTGCAACCCTATCATGCATCCTAACCGATTAACACATACATGGACCTATTAGGAATCAGAACTAACATCAGCATGCAATCCGGTTATTATTCAACATATCAACACCTAGTACCGAAAACAATACATAGATCCTGTTTTGTTTACTAGCATGAACCCTAATCGGTCGTGTAACAATATTCCTAATAAGCACATGCAACAACATACGACATACTAACCGAGATGAAGCGAGAGCGGAGTCGAGAGCTTCAAAGGGTGGGTGTGTGATCGCCGATTCCGAGAGAGAGAGAGAGAGTTTGTGTGCGTGAGTTCTTGTTTGCAAAGCTTGTGAAAAATTAACCCTAATGGTATATGTATCATGTACGCATAAGGAGTGTGGGCCGAAACCTCACTTGGGCCGAGGTTTCGAGTCTAGTGTGTGGCCCGAATGGGCTTGTGTTCGGTTGGGCATTCGGTTCAAGTAACGTATTCGTAAACACAAGTAATCACGTAACATTCAATCAGTTAATAGCATCACATAAGTTCATCAACAGTTACACGTAATACAACGGTCGGTAAAGTACGAGGTGTCACACGTTTCCTCTTCCGCGTCCACTCATTGTCTTCATAACCAGAAAACATAGTATGAGTGTCATGTCGTAATATAGCGAGAATGAGATAGAAGAGGGAGGCGTATCTATCTAACTAGGCAAACTAGTACGTATAGCAGAACAGAAGGCATAAAGCAAGCAAGCAAGTAAACACTAGTCCGAGCTATGAGGTCTAATGTGTTGAGTCTTGCACTTGGAGTGTAGTGTCGTCACGAGTCACGGGTTATAGTCTGGTTTTTCTCAAAAAGATTCCCCTTTTTAAAACCATGTTCACTATAACCAATGGCTCTGATACCAATCTGTCACACCCCCAAAATCCACATACGGAGTACCACCGCTTGGAGGCGTGACTGACCAGGATCCAGCCACCAATTATACTGAGCAATTTAATTAATAACATAAGTAATACTCACTAACCACAAGGTTAGCAAATATCATAGTCAAAGTTCAAAAGTTTTAAGTTCAAGTAGTAGTTTAGATAAGTAGCGGAAGCATAGACAAAATGGTTTAACATAAGGTTCTTAGTTCAAGTTTGTTTAGAACCCAACACACGGGTTAGACAACCACTACACATCCACAAGCTGCAAGCTCCTGAGTCACTGGGTACCTGCAAAGCATGCAGTAGGGTATCAACATAATGTTGGCGAGTTCACGAGTTTGTCCAGTTTTTAATTCCAAAAACTTGTTGCACCAGTTAATTTATCCATTTATACAGGCCATGGGGAGCTACCCCAAAGTAAGAAACTAAACTGTTTTTCCAATACCAAATACTAATTAACCCCACGTTTCCGCAGTGCCCCGTTTGTCAATGTTCTATCATCATTGACGGTTGTCAGAGTCTATTAGTTCATGCCCGTTCCCAGTAACAAGGGTCGGTGTGAGGCTGGTTAGACCTAAATAGCGCTATCAATTAATAACCCGTTCGCCAGACCCCGGCGACTAATCGGTATAATGTAGTAGGGACTTAAGTGATAGAGTTTCGTTTAGTGTTGCTCGTTGCATTCCGTATAAACCATAATTAACCAAGAGTTCCCAGTAACAAGGGAAGAAAAGTAAGTTTGTTCCCAGTAACAAGGGAAGTAAGTTTGTATCCCTCACAGGGGGATAGTGTTGTTTTTAGTTCCGTTTCCCAATCCACCGGGAATGCATGCTTTAAGTTGTGAACTCACCTTGGGTTGCTCGGTAGGCAGTTTACTTGGTCAAGTATGCTGGTCACCACGTCCTAACATGGTTACCAATGAGGGTCAAGCTCGGATACAAACAAATCACGTATATCTCACACGTATTTAACACGTAGCATGCATAACACACAGCATACACATTGACTATTCATACACTAAGTCATTGGGCCTGCTCTAACGCTTATTTATAACAACACCATGCAACAATAACATAGATTAAACAGTAACACGCATGATCAGTCCACACACTTTGGCCCAATAACGGGGATAAGCAGCCCAGTCCAGCCTAGGTGGTCTCGACTCGAGAACGTGCGGTCTCGAGTCGCAACCAGGAGATCTCGAGTCACGAGCATCTGGTGTCGAGTAGTGTAGGCATGGGTCGCAACCTCAGAGGTCTCGAGTCCAGTCTCGAGTCGAGATCATGAAGTCTCAAGTCGAGACCTTGCCGGTCTCGAGTTCTTGCAGTCTGTCTCGAGTTGTCACGTGTTGGTCTCGAGTCGCAACCGGGGGTCTCGACTCGCAACCACGGATACGTGCACATGAAGTTCTTCTAGAACCTCTGATGTACTAAGCAATAGAATTGCAATTTCATGTAATTGTGTACTATCCAATCAAATCACAGAAACATGTTTTCTTCACTAATTGCTAATCAAAATAGATCAAACAACCAGATTCAAATATTCATAACAACATTCAAATAGTTCATCATTAGGGTTTTTACATATTCAACATGCATGAGTGTCTAAGAAATTCTTATCCTAGCATGCACTCAAATCGGTATCATCATCGGTTCCTAATCATATATTTCCAGGACTACACATACAACACATCCCTATTGTCTAACACCTTGCATATCATCATTCAACAACAATGTCATACTAATACATGCCTTGCATATAGTCACCTATTAATTTTCATCACACCAAATCCATCACTAAGCTAGCCCTAATTATCATCTAGTCATTTTTATTCCATTTCATCACAAGATCTTACACGGAACATTTAAACTAGTCAAGCAAAACATTCATAAGCAAGAATCTATATCAAAGATCTCTCAACTATGCACAAAGAGGCACTAACCGGTTCCAAAGTGTGGAGGTGTGTGGGGATTCACCGAGATCCGAGAGCTCCTTCCTTAGTCGCCGGTTGTTCCGAGAAGAAAGGATGAGAGTGTTGGTGGAACTTTAGGGTTTTAGTGATTGAAGGATTGTAGGAGAGTGTGTGTGAGTGAGTGTGGGAGAATGATGGAAATGTCAAAAATGAGAGAAGGTAGGCTTGGGCACGGGTTTTATACCCGTTCTAAGGTCGGTACACCCTAATGGGTTCCGAATGGGCTCAAGTGCACACGGCCCAACCGTTTAATGTTCACTCGAGACCGAGTGGTCTCGAGTCGGGTTCATGGTCTCGGCTTACTATATGTATATATATATATATAACTATGTATATCATACGTACACATTGTCAACACATAACTTAACAAGAGGATCACATAGCATATCAAGATCAACACCATTTTTCATTTAATAATATATATACAC
Organism: Helianthus annuus; assembly: GCF_002127325.2. NCBI lineage: Eukaryota > Viridiplantae > Streptophyta > Magnoliopsida > Asterales > Asteraceae > Helianthus > Helianthus annuus. Next base: position 15,548,687 of record NC_035439.2, read on the forward strand.
ATGATGTCACTACAAGATAGTTGCTCGGGAAAACCTAGAGTGTCACATTATCCCCAAGTTTTAAGAACTTTCGTCCCGAAAGTTAAGGCAGCCACTGTCGAGCTAGTATGAGTGAGAACATTTCAACGGGGTGTCATAATGAGGCTGCTGGTGTCTTGGGTAACTATAAACAAAAAAAAACGTAATGGCCGTGCTGCGTTCGAAATGCTGTTTCAGAATCTGATGATTGCCCGATCCTAAGTCGATTTCCGAGTAGAAGCTTGACCCTTGCAGCTGGTCAAGAAGGTTGTCGATGTGAGGTAAAGGGTAACGGTTCCCAACCGTCACCTTACTGAGTCTACGGTAACCGATATACGTATGAAAGGATTCGTTCTTCTATTCCGCAAACAGAGCTCTAGCTCCCCAAAACAAGGGGCTAGATCAGTTAACACCCTTGTCCAGTAGTTCCTGAAGTTGATTAAACGGTTCTTGCACCCTTCCTGATGCGAGACGATAAGGGGTACTAGAAATCAGAGTTTCTTCTGTCGTGATACAAATCGATAGATCTTCGCTCTTCCTCTCCTTAGGCTGATGATGTGCACAAAATGCAACATATAAAGTACATCAATTATGGCTTAAAACTAACCCTTTTTTAGTACTAATGTTGGAAAAAGTGTGCTTTTGTCTTCCTTTTGTATTTTTAGGATTAAATGAGCTCAAAATAACAAAAGAAGCAAAAAGACAGCAAAATCTAACATAAATACAAGAAAAGGAACAAAAGTGATATGCCCGACCCCCCGACGGCATCTTCCCAAGCAAAACAAAGAAGACAGAAGACTGAACACGCCCCGTGCTCAGTGAGCACGGGGCCGTGCCCAAGTGCCAATGATGCGTGTGTAGTGTAATATTATTTTGATGAGTATTTAAGCCCCTTTTTACACTTTTAGCCAAGTTTTAAATTTATAAAACACGATATTCACTAACACTAAACACACATATGGGCAAGTGCACCCATCGTGGACGTAGTATAGTGTTGGTAAGATACCGAGGTCGTCCAAGGACACAAGAGCTTTTAATACCGGTTTATCCTCAACGTCTAATCAAATCAAAAAGGTTAGAGAAATGTTTTTAAACTAAGAAAATAAAAACTAACTAAATGCTGAAAAATAAAAATAAAATAAAAACAGATAGACAAGATGAATCACTTGGATCCGACATGTGTATTAGTATAACCTTTGATTATTTTTGCACTTTTGCACTTGTTTAAGAGATTATCTTAGTTATTGTAGTAGGCCCCTCTTTTGAAGGCGACGTTACCCTCAACCCAGTAGTTTGAGTCAGCAAGGATACAATCCTAAAGGGTCGGATTATTGAAAGATAATGAATTAAGTTATTAATGCAAATTGTGGTAGGCCCCGCTTTTGGCGGTGACGTTACCCTCGGCTAAGTAGTCTGAGTCAGCAGGGATACAGTCCTAAATAGCCGGGTTATAGTATTAATAGTAGTTAACTTATGAGGGGGTCAAAGAGTTTGGATCCCCGCCATCCAATACCTATGGGCATTGAAGGAGATCCTACTAAATTTGACCCAGGTCCCAAGCAGGACCTCTAAACGCTGAACAAGGGCAAGACCCTTACCAAACCGTTCCCTTAACCCCTGACCAGGTAGCCAACATACCTCCATATAGACCGTGGAGATATGAATGGTGAAAATCTTTTATTTTATATAGACAGTAAAATAATGCCAAGACACCACGGACAAACGATAAGGAAAGATCACCTTCAACATAAGTAACTAGTTATTAAAGTCATTAATACAAAACCAAATAAAAAGTGCAAAAGATTAAAAATAAAAAGTATTATACTAAACACTTGTCTTCACCAAGTGATGTAAGAGACTTAGGCAAACATGGCCTTGATTGTCAAGAACTCTTACGATCAATCTTGGATCCCGAGACGACTCACACACTCTACGATGGACAATGGATGATGGTGGTGGATGAGGTGTGAGAGAGGTGGTGTGCCAAGGGATGAGAGAGAATGAAGCGAAGCTCCTCTATTTATAGGCTGAACAGAAGGCTGGACACGGCCCCGTGTCCGCTGGACACGGCCCCGTGCCCGTCTGACATTCTCTCTCTTCATTAATCGTAATTGCGAATTACAATTAATGCGCCTGCTGTACTTTCACCACGCCCCCGTGCTCGCTGGACACAGCCCCTTGGTGGGCAATGGAAGCTTCTACTGGTTTGTCTTTTCTGCTGCTTCCTGGGCACGCCCCCGTGTTCGCTGGACACGGGGCGTGTTCAGACTCTGTTTCTTCTCCTTTGCTTTGGGAGGTGTCGTTGAGGGTCCGAGCAGTCTACTTTTGTTCCTTTTCTTGTATTTATGGTAGAATTAGTTGTCTTTTTGCTTCTTTTGTGATTTTGAGCTCATTTCATCCTGAAAATACAAAAGGAAGACAAAAACACTCTTTTTCCAACATTAGCACTTAAAAAGGGTTAGTTTTATGCCTTAATTGATGTGATTTATATGTTGCATTTTACACACATCAAATACCCCCACACTTGAACTTTTGCTTGTCCTCAAGCAAAACTCTTTAAATGTGGCTTACACTCCCAAATGGAATAGGTAGAAGAGAAGTTTTTTAGCTTGTCCTAGAGTGTCGGGAATCCAAGGTTTTTATAGGTTTTATTTTTATTTATTTACAATCCTATTCGTTATGGTTTATTTTGAACTTTTCATAAGATAAATTACTTATTTGGGCATAGCATGCCTTATTAAAATTCCATTTATATACAAGTTCACATACCTCACGGGAGATCACTCAACACTCGGCCGAAGGTGTATATTTTTAGTGAATCACTCGAGAGCGGCATGGAACTTACGCCTTCCATAGGCTTGCCAAGCAATCAATCCTCCTCCTTTTTAACTTTTTACCTTTGTAAATATCAAGAGGACTTTTGGGGTGAAGGGTTAGGCTTGGGTTAAAGGTGGGTGGTTGGTTAGTGGTTAGTAAAAAGGGCGAAAATCGTAACAAGCGTCGGTTTTCGTGAAGTACCTTGTTTTTAGTGACTTTTTTTTGAAGTATTTCTCCAAACAAGCTTTTATAGCTTTTGTTTGTTTTTGACTTCATCATCATTTATTTTATTTTTTTATTTTTTTTTCATCGTCACATAAAAAGGTGAGTTTACGAAAAAGCGAGCTTGTTACTAAAATAAATGGTGAAAAAAAATAAAAAGGTTTTTGGTGGGTAAAAAGGGTTTTGGGGTAATGAAATGAAAGGTTTAGGCTCAAAGGGGCTATCTAGGGGGATTTTGGGTAGGTAAAAAAATGAAAAATAATGGTTTTGAAAGAAAAATGGTTAGTCCTAATGCCTCCATCATTTACTTACTTGGGTTTAAGTTGGTAAGGACCGGGAATGTATCGTCGTGGCAAGTTCTAGATTTGTAAGAACCGAGCGGCTATTCACACAAGAAACGAAAAATGAGCATTTAATCTAAATATGTGTATTTTTATGCTCAATAAAGGCTCAAAACTCACTTTTGTGGGAATGGGTTTTTAATGTGACCAAGTATATATAATCGAATTTTTAACTAAGCTTGTCATGCCGTTTCATAATTTTCTTGTGTTGGTTCTTTTTATCATGACGCTATCGGTTGTAAACTTGTAAAAATATAACCTTTTTAGAACTTGTTATTCCCAACTTAAACTAAGACAAGTAAATAAAAAAAATGAAAAAGTTTTTGAAAAAATTTGGGGTGTTTAGCGGTTCCAATAGAGTTTTGTGTAAGGCTTGTGTTTAGGATTTTGCAAAATTTCAAGGTTTTAGCATCCCCCCACACTTAAATTACACATTGTCCTCAATGTGTCCAAAAATAAAGTTTTTGGTTGATTAGAATGTGTAAAAGTGGGTTAAAAAGCAAAGATTTATGTTACTGGCATCCTGGACACGGCCCCGTGGTCAAGTGCCAGTAACAAAAATTACAGAATTGAAACAGAAGCCTGGACACGGGGGCGTGTCCGCTGAACACGGCCCGTGTCCAGTTACCTGAACTGGGTGATTTTCTGCAGGGGGCTCAGCACGGGGCCGTGTTGGTTGGGCACGGCCCGTGTTGAGCCTTCTGTGATGGAGATTTTTGTCGGGTTGCCCTGTTCTTCGTGCATGGTTCCATTTTTCTCGTTCCCTTTTTCATCCATTACCACCATGAGTGTGTTTTATTCTCAAAACAACCATCAATCTTAAAAACCATCATAACATTGCTAATAGAGAGACATTACATCAAGTTAGCTAAATAACTAAGGGATACATGAGGTTATCATAAGGGTTCTACTTATTTAGGAAAATTTCGGGAATAGCTTCCCGATGTAGTAACACTCTCTAGCCGATGACTCCTCGGTTGTTACTCAAAGCCATTCTTCTATCTCCCTTGGGAGGTAGAAGGTAGCTTCATTCTCTTCCGTGTCTCGAGGAGGAACGCTCACCGGGACTCCTTGCACCACCCTTGGTTGAGGTACTTGGTGCATGGCGTGCCATTCGGCTGGAATGATGACCTCGGGTACTACATTCCACGCCCTTTGGGTTATCACTGGAACCAAAGGCGGGGAAGCGAGAAGGTTTAACCTTTGGTGCAGGAGGTTTACTTCTCGCAGGCAGCCCTCCAAACCTACCGTCAGATGATTAATACGGTCCACCAATGCTTCTTCTACCCCCGTCATTTCGTCTATGGCTTCCCTCAAAGCGTAAACGTAGTTTACTAGGGAATCCTCCGCCGTGGACGATCTCCTTCCATTTCGGTTATTTCTTGAAGATGTTCCGCTGTTTCTGCTGGCCATTTTCTGCGAAATAAGCCGAAGATAACTAAACTTTTGCAAAACAGTACCTCGAACACGGCCCCGTGCTCAGTGAGCACGGCCCCGTGTTCAGCTGTCTGCGGGATTTTTGTCTAACGATTCCAGGTTTTTAAATTATTTTAATACACTTTTATTGTGTTTTAAGCTCAAATAATTTAAAACAAAGTTATAGAACTAACTTTAGACAAGAATCCGTAGCAAAAACTCCTACAAACCTTTCATAGAAGGTTGGAATCATGGGTTTCCAAGCTTCCATGGAGGTAAGGTTTGAAAAATTTTTGAAAGAAGGAGAAATGAACAAAAGTGGAAAAGACAAGATGGTCCTTAGGAACCTTCTTTTAGCACTTACCTAGGATGGTATATGTGAAGATCCCAGGAATCTCTGCTTGGTGAAGTGGTCAAAAATGAGCAGGATTCAGGCTGCATTTAAAGAAAACGACAGCACACTGGACACGGCCCCGTGTCCGCTAGACACGGCCCCGTGTGCAGAGAAAATCCTGACACATTTTGTCCGTATTCTGACAGAATCAGCAGAGAATCTTCTGAGTGGACACGGGGGCGTGTTGACCGGGCACGACCCCGTGTTGGTAGGCTGTTTTATGGAGTTTTGTCTCTACTAAGGAGTTAATTTATATCGGGTGGCTCTTGACTTGTTGGAACAACCCCAAAGTGCCTAAGATACCTTAATTGTCCTATACTAAGGCGAGAACGCAAGAGGTTGTCGGTGAGGGTAATTCCTATTTTCATTCTAGGTGGACAAGTCCAACCCTTTCCCGGGCTCTCGTTAAAGAAGGTGTATGCCGAATCGCTCAGGTCTATGTATGCATCGAACGAAGTCGATGGGGAGTCCTTCACGGCACAATCGGCACAGGGACGACTATCGTCCGCGTCTTTTCTAGGTAAGAAGGTATTTTCGGGAGCAACGAGGTTGTCGGAATGCGGTTCCAACATTTCCTCATGGTCATCGTCTTGGGATGGATCTAAAAAATCCTTCCTAAGTTCTTTTGACCAATTGAGAAGTAGTTCTTCTAGTTGAAATAACTCGTCAAGGAGCATTTCTCCTAGAATATCTGGCTGGGCGCATTCGAGGGAGAAATAGTGCTTATTTTTACTTTCGCCCCTCTTAAGGTTACAAGGAATCGGTGGGTCTATATAGTGGGGCCTATAAGTGAGGAAAAAACATTTTAATTCCTCATGTTCGCCTCCACATATTCGACACCACAAACCATAAGAGTGCCGAAAGTAAAAAGAATTACTATCACTCATGTTTGTGTCAGAAATTACCAACCGCCGGGATCTAACGGTTCTGTTTTCAGCAACTGAATCTTGGGCACGGGGGCGTGTTGAGTGGACACGGCCCCGTGTTCAGCCTACTGTCTGACTTAAAACAGGATTGCCAGTTCCAATGATTGAGCACGGGGCGTGTTCAGCGGGCACGGCCCCGTGTTGAGCTCTGCAGAAGCTAAAAACTAAGAAAAAAATCCTAAAAAATTAAAGAAAAATAAAAATATGATTAGGCCGCTGATTCTTAACTTTCTTAAAATCCTTGTGTCCCCGGCAGCGGCGCCAAAAACTTGATGCGTGTGTAGTGTAATATTATTTTGATGAGTATTTAAGCCCCTTTTTACACTTTTAGCCAAGTTTTAAATTTATAAAACACGATATTCACTAACACTAAACACACATATGGGCAAGTGCACCCATCGTGGACGTAGTATAGTGTTGGTAAGATACCGAGGTCGTCCAAGGACACAAGAGCTTTTAATACCGGTTTATCCTCAACGTCTAATCAAATCAAAAAGGTTAGAGAAATGTTTTTAAACTAAGAAAATAAAAACTAACTAAATGCTGAAAAATAAAAATAAAATAAAAACAGATAGACAAGATGAATCACTTGGATCCGACATGTGTATTAGTATAACCTTTGATTATTTTTGCACTTTTGCACTTGTTTAAGAGATTATCTTAGTTATTGTAGTAGGCCCCTCTTTTGAAGGCGACGTTACCCTCAACCCAGTAGTTTGAGTCAGCAAGGATACAATCCTAAAGGGTCGGATTATTGAAAGATAATGAATTAAGTTATTAATGCAAATTGTGGTAGGCCCCGCTTTTGGCGGTGACGTTACCCTCGGCTAAGTAGTCTGAGTCAGCAGGGATACAGTCCTAAATAGCCGGGTTATAGTATTAATAGTAGTTAACTTATGAGGGGGTCAAAGAGTTTGGATCCCCGCCATCCAATACCTATGGGCATTGAAGGAGATCCTACTAAATTTGACCCAGGTCCCAAGCAGGACCTCTAAACGCTGAACAAGGGCAAGACCCTTACCAAACCGTTCCCTTAACCCCCGACCAGGTAGCCAACATACCTCCATATAGACCGTGGAGATATGAATGGTGAAAATCTTTTATTTTATATAGACAGTAAAATAATGCCAAGACACCACGGACAAACGATAAGGAAAGATCACCTTCAACATAAGTAACTAGTTATTAAAGTCATTAATACAAAACCAAATAAAAAGTGCAAAAGATTAAAAATAAAAAGTATTATACTAAACACTTGTCTTCACCAAGTGATGTAAGAGACTTAGGCAAACATGGCCTTGATTGTCAAGAACTCTTACGATCAATCTTGGATCCCGAGACGACTCACACACTCTACGATGGACAATGGATGATGGTGGTGGATGAGGTGTGAGAGAGGTGGTGTGCCAAGGGATGAGAGAGAATGAAGCCAAGCTCCTCTATTTATAGGCTGAACAGAAGGCTGGACACGGCCCCGTGTCCGCTGGACACGGCCCCGTGCCCGTCTGACATTCTCTCTCTTCATTAATTGTAATTGCGAATTACAATTAATGCGCCTGCTGTACTTTCACCACGCCCCCGTGCCCGCTGGACACGGCCCCGTGGTGGGCAATGGAAGCTTCTACTAGTTTGTCTTTTCTGCTGCTTCCTGGGCACGCCCCCGTGTTCGCTGGACACGGGGCGTGTTCAGACTCTGTTTCTTCTCCTTTGCTTTGGGAGGTGCCGTTGAGGGTCCGGGCAGTCTACTTTTGTTCCTTTTCTTGTATTTATGGTAGAATTAGTTGTCTTTTTGCTTCTTTTGTGATTTTGAGCTCATTTCATCCTGAAAATACAAAAGGAAGACAAAAACACTCTTTTTCCAACATTAGCACTTAAAAAGGGTTAGTTTTATGCCTTAATTGATGTGATTTATATGTTGCATTTTACACACATCAGCCAACAGAAAAGACAAACCCATAGAAGCTTCTACTGCCCACCACGGGGCCGTGCCCAGTGGACACGGGGGCGTGGTCAACTTCCTGCAGGCGCATTTATTGTAATTGCGAATTACAATTAATGAAGAGAGAGAGTCAGATGGACACGGGGCCGGCCCAGCGGGCACGGGGCCGTGCCCGAGCTTCTGTTCAGCCTATAAATAGGAGTGTTTGGAGCTCTTGTAACTCATCCCTTGGCACACCACCTCTCTCACACTTCACCCACCACCCACCACCATCACAACACCATCATCCACCACCATCATCCATTGTCCATCATAAAGTGTGTAAGTCGTCTCGGGATCCAAGATTGATCGTAAGAGTTCTTGACAATCAAAGGCCATGTTTACCTAAGTCTCTTACATCACTTGGTGAAGACAAGTGTTTAGTGTAATACTTTTTATTTTTAATCTTTTGCACTTTTTAATTGGTTTTTTATTAATGACTTTAATTACTAGTTTCTTATGTTGAAGGTGATTCTTCCTTATCGTTTGTCCGTGGTGTCTTGGCATTATTTTACTGTCTATATAAAATAAAAGATTTTCACCATTCATATCTCCACGGTCTATATGGAGGTATGTTGGCTACCTGGTCGGGGGTTAAGGGAACAGTTTGGTAAGAGTCTTGCCATTGTTCAGTGTATAGATCCTGCAAAGGACCTGGGTCAAATTTAGTAGGACCTCCTTCAGTACCCAAAGGTATTGGATGGCGGGAGTCCAAACTCTTTGATCCCCTCATAAGTTAAACTACTATTAAAACTTTAACCCGGCTACTTAGGACTGTATCCCTGCTGACTCAGACTACTTAGCCGAGGGTAACGTCGCTTTCAAAAGAGGGGCCTACCACATTATGCATTAATAACTTAATTAATTATCTTTCAATAATCCAACCCTTTAGGATTGTATCCTTGCTGACTCAAACTACTGGGTTGAGGGTAACGTCGCCTTCAAAAGAGGGGCCTACTATAATAACTAAGATAATCTCTTAAACAAGTGCAAAAGTGCGAAAATAATCAAAGGTTACACTACACACGAGTCGGATCCAAGTGATTCATCTTGTCTATCTGTTTTTACTTTTATTTTATTTTTCAGCATTTTAGTTAATTTTATTTTCTTAGTTTAAAAATCTTTTTCTAACATTTTGATTTAATTAGACGTTGAGGATAAACCGGTACTAAAAGCTCTTGTTTCCTTGGACGACCTCGGTATCTTACCAACACTATTCTACGTCCACGATGGGTGCACTTGCCCATATGTGTGTTTAGTGTTAGTAAATATTGTGTTTTATAAATTTAAAACTTGGCTAAAAAGTGTAAAAAGGGCTTAATATATATATATATATATATATATATATATATATACACGTAATATATATAACACCTCGCACACATCAAGTTTTTGGCGCCGTTGTCGGGGACCCAAGGATTTTAAGAAAGCTTAAAATCGACGGCCTAATCAGTTTTTTTCAAAAAATTTTCAAAACGCGCGCACATTTTTCTGCATTTTAGTTTAGTTTGCATTTACAGTAGCCTGAACACGGGGCCGTGCTCCATTTTTCATTAAACGCCCAGATACAGAGTCTGAACACGGGGCCGTGTTCACTGAACACGCCCCCATGCTCAACGAGACCAGTAACTTCTATTAAAACGCCCAGATACAGACCCTGAACACGGGGCCGTGTCCAGCCTCTGTTTCCGTCTTTATTTTCTGTTTTCTGGTCCCGAGACTCAGTTGCGGTCTGTTGAGTGATCCCTATGGATCAATACTCAGGAGGCTACAACTACACCTATGAGGAGGATGATTACATGAGAGACTATTGCACTAATTGTGGAAACCCGCACTCGGTACAATATTGTAACTTATTTCAACCATCCAATTTATACAACTATTATGAGGAGCCCAGGTACGAGCCATCGACTTCATACACATCTTATGAAGACCAAAGGTATGAACCTTCTCCCTCATACTCATATTTTGATGAACCAAGGTATGAGCCTTCATACTCATACTTTGAGGAGTCAAGATATGAGCCACCACCTTCATATACTTATTATGAGGAACCATGGCGTGAACAACCCACCTCATATGAGTACTATGAAGAAAAATTACGACCCTTATCCATCATATACTTACAATGAGGAACAATGGTGTGAACCATCTACTTCATATGAGTACTATGAGGAAACAAGGATCGAACAACCGGATTCAAGCTTTGAGGATCCCGATCCTTTCTCTATCACCGAAGTGACCGATAGGATATTAGAACACATTAAAACTATCGAACGTTGCATAAAAGAATCTCGCGCAAGGGAAGAGGAGTCCCGCGCAAGAGAAGAATTAAATAAAGAAACGATAGTTGAAGAGTTAAAAATGGAAGAACAAATAAGTGAAAAACCGACACATGAGCTAAACAACGAAAAAGGTGAGGCCGATAGCGTTGAAATTCAAAAAGAGTCTAATTTTGAAGAAATTAATCTCTTGTCACCTTCTTTCGAAAATCATTGTTTAGTACCAACTCATGCTAAGTTTTTAAAAGAGTTAAACACTAACACTAAAATTGAAGAAATGATAAGTGTTAAGTTAACTAATGATCAAACTTCGCTAATAAAAGAAGACCCTTTTGAAATAAACATTACACCGGTTCCATGTTTTTTTCAAAATTCATTTATTAGTAACGTCACCATTGATAAGGATCTTTGTGTTAACATAATGCCTAATTACATTTTTGAAAAATTAAGTATTAGTGATTTTGCTCCACTTCAAATACCCATTTTTCTATCTAATCCGAGAGTAATAAAATCAATCGGTGTAGTTGAGGACGTCTTGGTTCAAACAAATCAAATGGTTATTCCAACCGATTTTGTCATCATCGATGAAGTTCCTCTAGTGTTGGGAAGACCTTTTGTAAAAACTCATGAAGCTTTGAAAAACCGGAAGTTTAATAATCTACCTCTTCAATTAGGGGCATTCAAAAGGAGCATAGATCTTGAGCGTTCAATGAAATATCCTTTTGGCAACAATGACCCCCTAATTGAAGATGAAGATGAGCCACCCGATATAAGTGAAAAGATTGACCACTTTGTTGAAGAAGAGGTCGCCATAGAACAAACCTTTAAAGTTCTTGATCTAGATGAGCCCCAGAATAAGGAGTCTCCTAAAGACCCGCCCCTTGAGCTCAAAGAACTCCCAAAAGGTTTGGAATATGCTTTTCTAGACAAAGATGGTAATTCACCTATAATGGTAATTCACCTATAATTATTTTGTCTAAATTAAATAGTGTAGAAAAAGAAAAATTAATTAGAATTTTGAAAAAACATAAAAATGCGATCGCTTGGAAGCTTGTAGATATAAAAGGAATAAGCCCTTCCATGTGCACGTACAAAATTCTGATGAACGATGACTACAAATCAGTAATACAACCACAAAGGAGAGTAAATCCGAATGTCCAAGAAGTCGTTAAAAATGAGGTCATCAAACTCCTTGACGCCGGACTTATTTATCCTGTCTCCGATAGTCCATGGGTAAGTCCAGTCCAAGTAGTCCCAAAGAAGGGAGGTATGACGGTAATAACTAATGAAAAGAATGAATTAATACCAACGAGAACCGTCACAGGATGGAGAGTATGCATAGACTATAGACGATTAAATGAAGCAACAAGGAAAGACCACTTTCCTTTGCCCTTCATTGATCAAATGTTAGAACGACTATCCGGTCATAAATTTTACTGTTTCTTGGATGGTTTTTCAGGTTACTTTCAAATTCCAATAGCACCTGAAGACTAAGAAAAAACAACTTTCACATGCCCCTACGGAACTTTTGCTTATCGACGCATGCCATTCGGTCTATGTAATACCCCTGCAACATTCCAACGTTGCATGGTGGCCATCTTCCATGATATGATAGAAAAAACAATGGAAGTCTTCATGGACGACTTTTCTATCTTTTGAGATTCATACGACCGATGCCTCGATAACCTCGAACGAATGCTATCCTGATGTGAGGAAACTAACCTCGCCCTTAACTGGGAAAAATGCCATTTCATGGTAACAGAGGGAATAGTACTCGGTCACAAGATCTCGAGCGAAGGAATGGAAGTTGATCGAGCAAAAATAGACACAATTTCTCAATTACCTCCCCCCTCCTCCGTTAGAGCAATCAGAAGTTTCTTAGGGCATGCCGGATTTTATAGACGGTTTATCAAGGACTTTTCAAAAATTTCAAGACCTCTAACGAAATTACTTAAAAAAGATGTGCCTTTCATCTTTGACAAGGATTGCAATCAAGCATTTCTAACCCTCAAGGAAATGCTAGTCAATGCACCTATCATGATAGCGCCCGATTGGAAATTACCTTTCGAAATCATGTGTGATGCAAGTGACTTTGCCGTTGGAGTAGTCTTGGGACAAAGAAAAGAAAAGCATTTCCACCCGATTTATTATGCTAGTAAAACACTTAATGATGCACAAGAGAATTACACAACCACTGAAAAAGAATTACTAGCTGTGGTATTTGCTTTTGATATCGTTCTTACCTTGTTCTTTCTAAAACTATAGTCTATACAGATCATGCAGCCATCCGATACCTCTTCAAGAAACAGGACGCAAAACCCCATTTGATCAGGTGGATTCTACTCCTCCAAGAATTTGATATTGAAATCAAAGACAAAAGAGGGGCAGAAAACACAGCAGCAGATCATCTTTCGCGCCTAGAAGACCCAGCTTTGGAGGCAACCAGGGACGAGCAAATCAACAAAAAATTTCCAACAGAGTCCCTGGAAATGGCGGAATGTAGACAAGAACCATCGTATGCCGACTATGCTAACTACTTAGCTAGCGGTATAGTCACCAAAGGATGGCCACATCACCAAAGAAAGAAATTCTTTGCTGATGTAAAGCATTACTTTTGGGAAGACCCTTATCTTTTCAAAATGTGTGCCGACCAACTCATCCGAAGGTGCGTACATGGCAGCGAAGCACGAAGAATTCTCTGCCATTGTCATGAAGGTCCATATGGAGGACATCATGGTGCCGCTAGTACCGCACGAAAGGTATTTGATCCAGGATTTTATTGGCCGACCATTTATAAAGATACGCAAAGTCTTATCAAGACATGTGATGCTTGCCAAAGATCAGGTAATATTTCTTCTAAAAACGAAATGCCACAAAATGGCATTCTCGTTTGTGAAATTTTTGATGTGTGGGGACTCGATTTCATGGGACCTTTCCCACCGTCAAAAGGAAACAAATATATACTGGTGGCAGTCGATTACTTGTCTAAATGGGCCGAGGCCGAGGCACTTCCAACAAATGATGGAAGAGTAGTGGTAAGATTTCTGAAAAAAATTATTCTCTCGTTTTGGAACACCTAAAGCATTAATAAGTGATAGAGGTACCCATTTTTGTAACCATCAACTCGAAAAAAACTTAACAAGATATGGGGTCTATCACCGGGTCTCAACAGCATATCACCCTCAAACAAACGGACAAGCCAAAGTGACTAATAGAGGTTTAAAACGAATACTTGAAAAAACCGTAGGTTTAAATAAAAAGGAATGGGCCGATAAATTAGATGATGCTTTATGGGCTTTTCGAACTGCTTATAAAACCACTATAGGCACAACCCCATATAAGCTCGTCTATGGAAAAAGTTGTCATTTGCCAGTATAAATAGCTCACAAAGCCTACTGGGCAATAAAAAATGTGAACTTAGATTTAGAAATTGCAGGTAAAATCGATTTTGTCAAATAAATGAATTAGACGAATTAAGGAATTATGCATACTCTAACTCGGAAATTTATAAGGAAAGAATGAAAAATTTACATGACAGATACACTAAACCTAATGAATTTCGAGTGAGAGATCTGGTTCTATTGTTTAATTAACGACTTCGATTATTTCCGGGTAAACTAAAATCTAGGTGGTCATGACCTTTTTCCATCACCCATATTTTTCCTCATGGTGCAGTAGAAATTAAATCTCGGAATGGAATTCCATTCAAAGTCAATGGCCAATGGCTAAAACTATATCGAGGATCCATTGAAGATGAAGAGGAAGAGATCTCACTTCAAACGGTCGACGAATAAAGGCATCCACATCATACCTGGTATGTTACGAACAAGTGGGTAAACATCGAATTCGGTAAGTCTTTTTGGGAAAACAGGGCACTCACACGAGCACAAAAAAAAATTTAAAACTTTGCTCGGCACGGGGCCGTGTCCGCTGGGCACGGGGCCGTGTCCGCGCAACTGTCGGGATAAAACCCTCTTTTCTTATCGGTTACACCATTCCACACGCCCCGTTTCCCCGAAAAATGCTCTGGTCCAGGCGATTTTCCGCAGATTTTCGACCTCTCCTCTCATTCTAACAACATCAAGGTATGATTCTATCATCACTAGTAGTTAGATTAGTTACTTGCATGTAGTTAAAACATCAAAAATTTGGGGAAAAATCTAGGGTTCTTGAAGTTCATCCGGATCAAACCTCAAATTTTTGCAATAATCTGTTAGTATTAGTTTAGATTAGTGTAATGGGAAGTAAATACACTTGTATTGTTGATAGATTTGCCCGATTTCTCATGAAAACCCCAAACCCTTGTTTTTGAACCGAAAAAAGATGAAATTGAAAGGGTACACGGTTTGTTTTGGGAAAAACGGCACTTGGGGTTTCATTTTCGAGGAAAACCGCACCTACTTGGCCAAAAATTTTCAAATTTTCGGGACCGGGTCGAAAAATGCAATTTTTGAGTAACAGACGCTTGGACACAGGGTCGTGCCCACTGAGCACGGGGCCGTGTCCAGCTAACTGTTTGCAGTTTCTCCCGAAAATCTCACGGTTTCTTGCTAACTTTTGGTGTATTCTTTCATATGTCAAAGCAGTTCACAAGATTCAACGCAGATGAGCTCGATGCTAGAGCCAGATATGACACACTTCAAACAAGACCCGAAGAATACCCAAGGCAAGCATGCTCGGACCTCTTAGCCATGGTGAACCAACTTGACCGGTTCAACAACCTCGTTACCGGACCACTAAGGGTTGCCTTAACCACTAGACTTCGATCGGTACACGAGTGCACTATGGAGTTCTACAGTACCTTCACTTTCAGTTCAAGGTGTGACCCTTTCGACAATGAGGGTGTTGCATTTCAGTGTGGTGGAACTAGGTACTCGATCTCTATGGCGCAATTCGGGGTAATAGTGGGGCTGTATACGGAGGAGGATTCGAGAAGTGAAGAAAACACCGGGGGAATGCGAGAGTTGGATGAAAATGAACGCCAAGCCACATGGGCTCAGATTGGTGATGGGTTCTACAATCTGAGCAGCACTAAGAGTACTAAGCTGAGGGATCCGCTTTATCGCTACATTCATAGGCTCCTTACGTACCATCTTAGTCAAAGACATGACAGCAGCGGCATTGTTGGGTTAAGAGATTTGGTAGTCCTTCACTGCATTCACAACCGAAGACCCCTCGATGTTCCATTCCTCCTACTCCGGGACATGCATCTGAACCGGCTTGCTCATGCACCAACCCCTATTTTCTACGGGGGATGGGTGTACCGTCTCTTCAAGCACTTCACGCGCATACCTAGGTCTTTTGAAAGGAGCCCATGGTCAGGACGGGTTGATGTGCACATTTTTCGTGCCATGAACCTATTCTATGAGGCGGAAGATGGATTGGTAAGCTTTCAGAGGATGCAAGGCCATGCATGGAACCCGCAAGAGGCACTAGTCCTTCACGCTCCACCTCCCCAATACCAGTACCAACCCCACGGTGAACCGGGCCAGTCCTCCTCACAAGGAGGTGGTTTTCCTAACTTTCAGAGTTTACATGATCTTTTGCAGGAAAACCTTATGTGCACCAGGAACACCTACAACCTCGCCAACAACACATACCACCGGGTCGGAGCCATTGAAAGAAACATCACCGATATCCAAGATGACATCGGAAGCATCCGGGAGTACATGGCGGGGCATGGGGGAGGAGGTGACGACAGTGATGAAGACATGGACTAGGCGGGTGGAGCTGGAGTAGGAGCGGCTGGTTGGTGATCCTACAGGTTAAATTCCCTTTCTATCGAACAAGTTTCCGGCCTGCGTGCCAAAGTGTTGAACAATTTACTTTTCCTAACTTATTTTTATTTTCTGCTTTTGTTTTTTTTAACTTGATGGTTTGGATGTTTAACTTGGTAATTTAGGACGTTTGGTATTGTTTGGTGTGGTATTTACTGATAAAACAGGTACAAACGAGGCTTAGAGTGGTAAACATTAGTACTACTAAAGCCAGGACAGGAAAACCGGAAAAAGAAACTTGTTTTTCAGCCTTGCAGACTGTCCACACGGGGTCGTGTCCGGCCGACACGCCCCCGTGCCCACCTCCCAGATCTGCTGTTTGTTTAACTTCTGCAGATTTTTGCCAGACACAGGGTCGTGCCGAGCCAACACGCCCCCATGTCCATCTTCTGTAAGTTTTCGTTACTGGCAGTTGAACACGGGGTCGTGTCTAACAGACACGGTGCCGTGTCCAGGATGCCAGTAACATAAAATTTTACTTTTAACACCATTTTACACATTCAATCAACCTAAAAACTTATTTTTGGGACACATTGAGGACAATGTGTAATTTAAGTGTGGGGGGATGCTAAAACCTTGAATTTTGCAAGTCCTAATAACAAGCCTTACACAAAACTCTATTAGAACCGCTAATCACCCCAATTTTTTTCAAAAAAAAAATTTCATTTTTTTACTTGTCTAAGTTTAAGTTGGAAATTCAAGTTCTAACAAGGTTATATTTTTTAAATTTACAACCGATAGCGTCGTGATAAAAAGAACCAACATAAGAAAATTAAAAAAAGGCATGACAAACTTAGTTAAAATTTGATTATATATACTTGATCACATAAAAAGCCCTTTCCCACAAAAGTGAGTTTTGAGCCTTTAACGAGCATACAAATATATATCTTTACACTAAATGCTCATTTTTCGTTTCTTGTGTGAATAGCCGCTTGGTTTGTACGACTCTAGAACTTGCCACAACAATACATTCCCAGTCCTTACCAACTTAAACCCGAGTAAGTAAATGATGGAGGCATTAGGACTAACCCCTTTTTCATTCTACACCATTATTTTTCATTTTTTTACCACCTACCTAAACTCCCCCTTGTTAACCCCTTTGAGCCTAAACCTTTTCATTTCTTAACCCAAAATAATCACCCTTTTTACCCACCTAAACCTTTTTATTTTTAACCCTTTTCTTTTAGTAACGACGTTCGGTTTTCCTATGACTTATGTAAAAAAAAATTATTTTGATGAAACCAAACAAACAAACAAGTTCATCAAAAATAACTTTGTTTTAACAATTCATCAAAATAAAATAAAAATGTGAAAAATAAAAAGTCTTTCAGAAACCGACGTTTGTTACGCTTTTCGCCCTTTTACTCACCACTAACCCAACCACCCACCTTTAGCCCAAGCCTAACCCTTCATCCAAAAAGTCCTCTTGATATTTACAAAGGTATATAGTTAAAAAGGAGGAGGATTGATTGCTTGGCAAGCTTATGGTAGAAGTAAGTTCCATGCCGCTCTCGAGTGATTTACTAAAAATACACCTTCGGCTGAGTGTTGAGTGATTCCCCCGTGAGGTATGTGAACTTGTATATAAATGGAATTTTAAAAAAGGTATGTTATGCCCTAACAAATAATTTATCTTATGAAACGTTTTTAATAAATCATGACGAATAGGATTGTAAATAAATAAAAATATAACCTAAATAATCTTGGAATTCCCGACACTCTATGACAAGCCCAAAAACCTTCTCTTCTACCCATTCCATTTGGGAGTGAATAAAGCCACATTATAAAGAGTTTTGCTTGAGGACAAACAAAGATTCAAGTGTGGGGGTATTTGATGTGCACAAAATGCAACATATAAAGTACATCAATTATGGCTTAAAACTAACCCTTTTTTAGTACTAATATTGGAAAAAGTGTGCTTTTGTCTTCCTTTTGTATTTTCAGGATTAAATGAGCTCAAAATAACAAAAGAAGCAAAAAGACAGCAAAATCTAACATAAATAAAAGAAAAGGAACAAAAGTGATATGTCCGACCCCCCGACGACATCTTCCCAAGCAAAACAAAGAAGACAGAAGACTAAACACGCCCCGTGCTCAGTGAGCATGGGGCCGTGCCCAAGTGCCAGCAGAAAAGACAAACCCATAGAAGCTTCTACTGCCCACCACGGGGATGTGCCCAATGGACACGGGGGCGTGGTCAACTTCCTGCAGGCGCATTTATTGTGATTGCGAATTACAATTAATGAAGAGAGAGAGTCAGATGGACACGGGGCCATGCCCGAGCTTCTATTCAGCCTATAAATAGGAGTGTTTGGAGCTCTTGCAACTCATCCCTTGGCATACCACCTCTCTCACACTTCACCCACCACCCACCACCATCACAACACCATCATCCACCATCATCATCCATTGTCCATCATAGAGTGTGTAAGTCGTCTCGGGATCCAAGATTGATCATAAGAGTTCTTAACAATCAAAGGCCATGTTTGCCTAAGTCTCTTACATCATTTGGTGAAGATAAGTGTTTAGTGTAATACTTTTTATTTTTAATCTTTTGCACTTTTTAATTAGTTTTGTATTAATGACTTTAATTACTAGTTTCTTATGTTGAAGGTGATTCTTCCTTATCGTTTGTCCGTGGTGTCTTGGCATTATTTTACTGTCTATTTAAAATAAAAGATTTTCACCATTCATATCTCCACGGTCTATATGGAGGTATGTTGGCTACCTGGTCAGGGGTTAAGGGAACGGTTTGGTAAGAGTCTTGCCATTGTTCAGTGTATAGATCCTGCAAAGGACCTGGGTCAAATTTAGTAGGACCTCCTTCAATACCCAAAGGTATTGGATGGCGGGGGTCCAAACTCTTTGATCCCCTCATAAGTTAAACTACTATTAAAACTTTAACACGACTACTTAGGACTGTATCCCTGCTGACTCAGACTACTTAGCCGAGGGTAACGTCGCCTTGAAAAGAGGGGCATACCATATTATGCATTAATAACTTAATTAATTATCTTTCAATAATTCGACCCTTTAGGATTGTATCCTTGCTGACTCAAACTACTGGGTTGAGGGTAACGTCGCCTTCAAAAGAGGGGCCTACTACAATAACTAAGATAATCTCTTAAACAAGTGCAAAAGTGCGAAAATAATCAAAGGTTACACTACACACGAGTCGGATCCAAGTGATTCATCTTGTCTATCTGTTTTTACTTTTATTTTATATTTCAGCATTTTAGTTAATTTTATTTTCTTAGTTTAAAAATATTTTTCTAACATTTTGATTTGATTAGACGTTGAGGATAAACCGGTACTAAAAGCTCTTGTGTCCTTGGACGACCTCGGTATCTTACCAACACTATACTACGTCCACGATGGGTGCACTTGCCCATATGTGTGTTTAGTGTTAGTAAATATCGTGTTTTATAAATTTAAAACTTGGCTAAAAAGTGTAAAAAAAGGCTTAAAATATATACCTAATATATATAACACCTCGCACACATCAGCTGGGCACCAATAACCAGTGATAGGATAGCAGGATAGCTGAAACGCTTCTCTATTTCCTTTGCCGAAGGGGTACTGGCAATCATTGAATCTCCACCAGGGAGAGGTATTCTTGTGATTATGTCTTTACGAGAGTTTCTACTCGATGCTTGGACAACCAGTCCCTACCAACGTCCATATCAAAGCTTCCAAAAGTAACAGGAAAAAAGTCGATGTCGATCACTGAATCTGAAAGATCAAGTTGCACCCTAGGTGAACGAATGAGGCTTGAATTTGACCTGCCAGCAGCAAATCTTGCAACCTGCTTGATCTCATGAAGTATCAGAGTCGAACATAACAGAAGTGAAGGGGTTAATCATAAGACGTATAGATCACTATGTTGTTGTCACACTTGAAGGCCCTCCTACGAGCACCACTTCCATCGTCGTTGTCATTGTTACAGGAATTCCCAATACTGTCACGATTCTCGTGGTTGTTAACGTTGTGTCTTAACAGTGGCCAACCCTTATTGAAGTCACCTTCATTTCCATAATGTAGGCTGCGATTACGAGTAGCTTGATGTCGCCGTGACTGTTGCCTCTAATGTCGTTGCTTATAACGAAGCCCTGCGATCTTTCACCAAAAGGGTCCATCTTTTCACATTTCGTGTCACATTCTAAGGCATTACCCATTGTGCTAGCAGTTACACATCCCACGCTATAGTCAATTGTCGTCGTTTATGTCCCGATTGATTTGTAAGAGTTGGCTCCCAGAAGTCGCTGACTAGGGTTAAGGACTCGATTGAAGTCAATTTGCTGGTGTTCGTTGCCGGTAATTAAGGTCGTCCTAATACTGAGGTCGGTAAGGTACTACGCTTATCCTCTTACCCATCGATATTGCAAGTTGATTGAGTAATACACGGTATGCTTCTAGAGTGTTGCAGAAATGATCGTACTTCGGGATCTAAGGCGTCAATACGTGGGATTCAAGTAAACGAAGAAAGTGAGGAAGGTACAGACCAAACATTCAATGGTTCGATAATTAAGTCAAGATGTTCATACTAACACCTAACATTCTTATACGGTTCACTAGACGTTCAGATGAGTGTTCAGGTAGCACTCGATAGCATCGAGATTCGTAAGGATTCAGAGAGAAGTGAAAAGTCACACTCGAGTAGGAGACAACCACTGCTATGACTCCTATAGATTTGTTACGTTTCTCATTGATCGAATAACGGAACAGAACCCCTTCTCCACTTGTTAAGCCTCATTGGGACTCACATGCACCCCACATTATTATTATGTGTGCACCCACAATAATATTGTGCTTTGCATGCTCATCTCAGTTCCTCCCAACTCATGTCAAATGGCTCTTCAAACTCAGGTGTCAAACTGAGGTTGTCAAAATGACAAGATCACTGAAATCTAAGGACTACGACATACAGACAACGCATCATAATGTAAACAAGCAATTCATGTGATCATGCTATAGTGACGATGTCACACCCCGAATTCCACGTGTCTCACCGGTGGGCCCGGTGGGGGATTTATCGTGACGTAGTTGGCAACAATATAGTCAAACCACACAATATATATGAATGCACAGCGGAAGCATAAAGATAATTATATTTCAACCATTGTTTGTAATATCAATTGTATTACGAATAGTCGAAAAGTATCCACAGGGGATCAAATAAAAATATAAGTGTTGTTCAACAGACATAGGCATCTTGAGCTTGCGAGACTCTTTATGATACTAAGGAGAATATCCAGCCAATTACGCATAGTACCTGCATTTAGTCTTTTTGGGAAAATACGTCAGTTTACACTGGTAAATACATTCAACCGACACTTTTGTAAAATGTTTATTAAAATTGATTTGAATGCACAAGGCACAAACTCTTTTATAACTTGGGAGAATTATTTAAATATATAATCTTGTGAACGAATTATATGTTCCTTATGCGTTCAGTAGCCCGGATCAAGTCCGGGTTAAAGATCAATAGACACACCACAGCGACTATTTATGCACTGACGAGTGTACGCCTACACTCCGCGCTTAGGTCGTGGCCATTTCGTAAAATGATGCCAGGGATATCCGGGACATGGTCATTAACCCCCCCAAAGGCTTATAAGTAACAAGACTGTTTAAAAGAGCCGATCAAATTTATTCAATTACCCACTCAATCGGTGGAGAATTTGATGCCCGATCAAGCGGTATACTATATACCGTAACCCAAGCCCGTATAACGGAAAATAAGTTAAAAGTATTTACCTTTGCAAGTATAAATCCTTAATCAAAATAAATTGCAGATAGCTTTTACCGGTCTCCTAATCTGGAACGAAGGTTTAAATTAACCTATTAGAATCCTTACGGGTCTTTAATTTAGCCGTAGCTTAGACCGGTCAGTTTCAACGGATAGTTACGGTTTAATCGCGTGAAAGGCGAAAACCGAGAATGGAATGTGATTTTTGACCCAACAAGTTTGAAGACTTGTTTTATATGGGTATAATAATCACACTCTGGATTTCGGGGTCAAAACAATATGGTTTGACCCGTTTTGGCTAGTTTATGTAAACTAGTTACATAAGCCGAACCGTGCGCGCAAAAGGCGTAACGGGTAACCGTAAGAGTCCTACACTGTTTTCCTAAGTCAATATGCTTTAAAGAGGTTGTGGTATCAGTAGGATACCTTCCATAATTCCCGTAACGAGTTTAAGTTCATATTATGCCCCGTAGGGGTATTTCGGTCTTTTTAAAGATTATAAAAGAGGTTTCTGAGTTCTACAGGAAATCTGAGTTTCCCAAACAGTTTATAAAGTCTAAAATACTTTATTTGTTATTTAAAATCAGTAGCAACTGGAATCGGGTCAAAAGACCTTGTAGAACTCAAGTTATGGCCGAAAAGGGTATATTCGGTATTTACCGAACCGTTGCCATAACCGCAGGTTATGAGCAGGTTAAAAATAACTAAAAATCTTTAAAAATCCCAAAATATTATTTTACATTAGTGTGTAAAAGGTTTGGAGTCGAAATCTGGGTTTAGATAGGCGTTATGCTAATTGCGCTATTAAATCACTAAAGTTTTCGTAATTTGCGCTATTTAGCATAACTCCTATTCTGGACCTCGGATTGACGTGAAATTTTAGAGACATGCTTAGAAATCAGTAACTAAGGTTATGGTTCTTTCACATGTCCAAAATTCTCGTTTTAAATTAAAAAGGGTGTTACGGTCAACTTTTAAGCATTTAACGGAAATGTGTAAAAGACTCGGACAAATAACGAACCGGTCACAGAGGGTTATACCATCATGTAACCTGGTCCTAAGTGAGTCCTAAGGTATATCTAAATCAAACTTTAACGGGTCAGAACTGAAGTCAAAGCTTTTGCGACTTTCGGTTCCGAACCGGGTCAAAACAGTAAATGGTCGGATCAAACAAGCTTAGACTAGTTAATATACTTATTATCATGTTTTATGAGTGTTTAAACAGGTCACATATCATCTACATTACCGATTATGCAAGAAATCACAAAATAGCATTTCTGTTGACTTTTTCTAAGCACGTTTGACTCGACATTTGGACTAGTTAGAGTGGGAATCAGAGGGTGCCCTTTTAGAGGTTTAAAGCCCACATGATTACCAACACATAACTATCTTTGATTCGACAAACCACTGGACCATTTGTGATTTATCGCAAAGTCAATCGTTAATTACGACGGATTTGACTTTTAAGCTAAACTAAGCAAAAACAATGCCACAAAAGGGTAGACACACTTACAGAAGCTTGGTGCACGACTAAGAATGATAGAAGAATGGTTTAGAGCTCCAGAGATGGACTAGAATGCAGATTTGAGGTGTGTTTCAATTGTGCACAATGCATTGGCTTTTATAGTGAAAAACTTAGCTCAAGATCATTACAACTCAACCTACAAGGGTTCATGGATGATCAGCAAGGTGTCCTAAAGTGCTAGGGGACATGTAGAGGGCGCCCATGCTTCAATAAATGCTTCAATGATCGTTTACAAGCTTAAACATTGAATCTGTCCAAAGTTTCTGCATCTGGGACTCGTACGCGGCCCGCATTAGGATTCAGCAACTCGGACGCGGGCCGCATGAATCCTAATGTCAGAAAACGAATCAGCAGCTGGCTCGCGGCCCGCATTAAATTACCCATATCCTTAACGCGGCCCGCATTAGACCTGATTTCCAAGATTTTCAAATCTTTTGTAATGATTAACCTGACCTTTCGGTTTCGAAGGGGTAACTTTGCGATTTGGCCCTCGATTATTTACAATGAAGGGCCTCATGACTTTTACCCGCATTGTTAAGTCCCCAGTTAGTTTAATTACTATCCGAAAAGCCTTAACTTTTATTGTTGACGCTTTTAACTCCTCTCATACGAATTTGATCATAACTTTCTCGTTTTAAAACGGAACTTCGCGAAATTTATATCGTATATTCTAGTGAGCGTATTTTACTGTTACAAAGCCTTGGGTTCGTCAAAGGGTCACTCAGAGGTATAAATTAAACATGTTGACACAATTAACCCCTGTAGCTTGTAATCTCTAACTTTCTTCCGCGTTTCGCTCCGTACGATCCATGATTTATTCATTTGAAGGTACGAGCATCATTTAGGGTTACTATACAGTATATTTACCCTTCGTTGACATTTATAACCCTCGAATTTACATACTTTCAAGGTTTGTCAACTTTAGTCCTTTATTTAATATTTAATGCTACTTGTAAACTCAAGACACGTGTCAATACATTATTGGACACAAAATTTCGAGGTGTTACATCCTCACCCCCTTAAAATAAATCTCAACCCGAGATTTACTGAAACAAATAAGGGTATTTCTCTTTCATCGTGGATTCAACCTCCCACGTGAATTCGGGACCTCTACGGGCATCCCATTTGACCTTAACAATAGGTACACGCTTCCTTCGAAGCTTCTTTACCTGTCGATCTTCAATCGACAAAGGTTTCTCCACAAATTTCAAGCTCTCATCTATATGCATATCTGTATGTGGTATTACCGGTGATTCATTAGCGAAGCACTTCTTTAGATTGCAGATGTGGAACACATTGTGAATTCCATTGAGCTCTTCTGGCAAATTTAACTTATAGGCAACGGACCCGACACGTTCGATAACCTCGAAAGGTCCTATGTATCTCGGGCTTAGTTTGCCTTTCTTGCCGAAACGCATCACCCCCTTCCAGGGTGATACTTTAAGTAATACTTTTTCACCTACTTCGAAGTGAAAATCTTTATGCTTTGGATCTGCGTAACTCTTCTGCCTATCTCGGGCAGCTTTGAGATGGTCTCGAATCTGGACAATCTTGTCCGTCGTTTCGAAGACTATCTCTGGTCCTGATAATTGGACATCTCCAACTTCCGCCCAACAAACAGGCGATCTACACTTTCTACCGTATAATGCCTCGAAAGGCGCAGCCTTTATGCTGGTATGGTAGCTATTGTTGTAGGAGAATTCGATTAATGGTAGGTTCTTATCCCAACTCCCACCCAAGTCGATAGCACATGCACGTAGCATGTCTTCCAATGTTTGAATAGTACGCTCACTCTGACCGTCTGTCTGAGGATGGTAAGCCGTACTAAAATTCAAACGTGTGCCCAAAGATTGCTGGAAGCTCTTCCAGAAATGAGACGTGTATCTAGTATCTCTGTCGGAGATAATAGACACAGGTATGCCATGTAAGGCTACAATCTTATCAACGTATAACTGGGCTAACATGTCGGAGCTATAAGTCTCCTTGATGGGTAAGAAATGAGCTGACTTAGTCAGTCTATCGACTATAACCCATATTGTGTCATTTCCTTTCCTCGTCTTGGGTAACTTAGTAATAAAATCCATAGTTACACATTCCCACTTCCATTCGGGAAGTTCAGGCTGTTGTAGCAAGCCTGACGGCTTCTGATGCTCAGCCTTGACTTGCGCACAAGTTAAGCATTTGGCTACATAAGCGGCTACAGACTTTTTCAAGCCTATCCACCAATAATTTGCCTTTAGATCCTGATACATCTTATCAGCTCCCGGGTGAACAGAATATTTGGAACTATGGGCTTCCTGGAGGATAACATCTCGTAGTCCTCTATAAATCGGGACCCATATTCGTCCATTTAATCGTAAAATTCCGTCCTTGCTAAGAGTTAACTGCTCCTCAGTTACTCCCAGCTTCTCCTTAGGATAGTTAGCTTCCAACACAGCTTCTCTCTGTGCAGCTAACAACCTTTCAATCAAATTATTCTTCACTTCAATGCTCTTGGCATTGATTCGGATGGGTTTCACCCTTTCCTTTCTACTCAGGGCATCAGCGACTACATTCGCCTTGCCGGGATGATATCTGATTTCACAATCATAATCATTTAAAGTCTCCATCCAACGGCGTTGCCTCATGTTTAGCTCCTTCTGATTAAACAGATGTTGAAGGCTCTTATGATCAGAATAGATCACAAACTTGATACCATACAGATAATGCCTCCACAGTTTTAGTGCGAACACAACGACACCCAGCTCCAAGTCATGGGTGGTGTAATTCTTCTCGTGCACCTTTAACTGTCTCGAAGCATAGGCAATAACCTTGCCTTTCTGCATGAGCACACATCCCATGCCAGTGTGCTATGCGTCGCAGTAAACTACGAACTCCTCGGTACCTTCAGGCAATGTCAGTACAGGAGCGTTGCTCAACTTTTGCTTCAGAATATCAAAGGACTCTTGCTGCTTAGGGCCCCAAACGAACTTTACTTTCTTCTTGGTCAGGGAAGTTAAGGGCGCAGCAATCCTTGAAAAATTTTCAATGAAACGCCTGTAATATCCTGCTAACCCCAGGAAACTACGAATCTCTGTAGGCGTCTTTGGCTCTTGCCAATTCATGACAGCTTCTACTTTAGCGGGATCCACTTGGATACCACGCTCGCTGACAACATGTCCAAGAAATTGGACTTCTCGAAGCAAGAATTCGCACTTAGAGAATTTGGCATAGAGTTTCTCATGATGTAGGAGTTTGAGAATACAACGAAGGTGTTTCTCATGGTCAGCTCGGTTCTTAGAGTAGATAAGAATGTCGTCGATGAAAACGATGACGAATTTGTCCAAGTACGGCTTGCAGACGCGATTCATGAGATCCATGAACGCAGCCGGTGCATTAGTGAGCCCAAAAGGCATCACTAGGAACTCGTAGTGACCGTAACAAGTCCTAAATGCGGTTTTATGTACGTCCTCATCTCTGACTTTCAGTTGATGGTAGCCTGACCTCAAATCAATCTTCGAGAAATAACTTGCCCCTTGTAACTGATCGAACAAATCGTCGATCCTCGGCAAGGGATATCTATTCTTTATCGTGACTTTATTAAGCTCGCGATAATCGATGCACAGACGCATCGATCCGTCCTTCTTCTTGACAAACAGGACAGGTGCTCCACAGGGAGACGAACTAGGTTTGATGAAACCTTTAGCTAGTAGTTCATCCAGCTGGGTCCTCAACTCCTTCATTTCGGTTGGTGCTAACCTGTAAGGTGCTCTAGCAATAGGTGCTGCTCCAGGGATGATATCGATCCTGAATTCCACTTGCCTATCTGGTGGCAAACCAGGTAGATCTTCAGGGAAAACTTCTGGATATTCCGAAATGACGGGAATGTCTTCTATCTTCGGTTTAGGCTCATCAAAAATCACCTGTGCCATGTAGATGACACAACCCTTCTTTAGACATTTTGAAGCCTTGAGCATAGTCACTTGCTCAGGCAATCCGTACTGGGTATCTCCCCGAATGGTAAGCGATTCACCAGACGGAGTTTTTATCACCACTTGCTTTCTGTTGCAGACGATTTGGGCCTGGTCGTGAGATAACCAGTCCATACCCAATACTAGGTTAAAACTGGCCAATTTAAAGGGAAGTAGAGATAGAGGAAAAGAGTGGTTCTTAATGGATATCACACATCCATCTAACATAGTGGAGACGGTTTCTATGGTGCCATCTGCTAGCTCTACCTCGTAATTCACATTTAAGGTTTTGACAGGCATATTCAGCAATTTGCAAAATTTATGATCTACGAAAGACTTATCAGCGCCCGAATCAAAAAGTACTCTTGCAAAGATATCATTTACGGGAAAAGTACCTGTGATCACGTTATCATCTAGCACTGCTTCTTTCGCCTCCATCCTGAAGACTCTTGCATTGGTCTTCTTGGCCTCTTCCGGCTTCTTGGCATTTTTAGGGCAGTTGGTTCGAAGGTGCCCATTCTCGTTGCAACTGTAGCAAGTTGCATCCTTTATCTTTTTGCAATCCACGATCTTGTGGTCCTTGGACTTGCATAACCCGCAAGCATACAACTTCGACTAATCTGCGAGTTTGATTCGAGTCTACACTTTCCAAAGTGATGTCTCTTGCAATTCTTGCACTTGGGCTTCTCACCAGACTGTTGCCCATCCTTCCTTGACTCAGACCCTCTCTTGTTGTCACCGTTTCCAGGGTGCTTCTTGCTCGACCTTCGTGAAGTATCATCTTCACGCTTTCTCTTCTCAGCCTCTTTGTTCCTCAGCGATCTTTGTCGGACCGCATCCAGAGTGAAGGACAAAGAAATGTCAGCTACAGATCTAAAGGTCGCTGGCCGAGAGGCCTTTACGCTTGCCTTTATCTCGGGGGCTAAACCGCCGATAAAACGAGCTATCCTCTTTGGCTCCGGGGTTACCAGATACGGAACCAACCGGGACATCGTGTTGAAGCTCGTGAGGTAAGCTTGACAGTCAAGGTTCGTCATAACCAACGATAGAAAGTCGGTCTCGATCTTTTCAACCTCATGTTGAGGGCAGTAATTCTCCTTAATGAGAGAAATGAATTCCTCCCATGTCATGCTGTATAGAACAGACTTCCCCGAGGCCTGAACCAACGACCTCCACCAAGCCAGGGCCTCGCCCTTGAATGATTGTGAAACAAACTTTACCACATCTTTCTCTGCGCAACCACTGATGTCCACCACGGTGTCCATCTCGTCTAGCCACGTCATACAATCTACCGCGCCTTTATCCCCAGTGAAGTCTCTGGGTTTGCATGATACGAAATACTTGTAGGTGCAGCCCCTGGCGCGAGATGCATCAGTATACACTTTTTCTGGATGAACATTGTTTTCATTGGACGAGTGATTATCATCGTCCTTTTTAGGCTTGGACGGTGGTTTGCTGTGAGATTTTGAGTGGGTTTTCGGCTTTGAGTGTGGTTTAGATATGGTTCTGCTCCGGGATTCAGTATACTCCTCGTATTGACGATCTAGGGCTGCCTTAACAGCATTGTCGACAAGAGCTTTTAATTCAGCGCCCGTCAAATGAACCTGGGCGTTATCGTATTCGTCTTCTTTCAAATGACTATTCTCCCCACTTGGATCAGCCATGGTAACTTGAATCTGCTACAGAAGATAACGAAAAAAATTTATTTAGGAGTTTATTATGGAACGGTCTTTTATGGCAATTCATTAACCATGGTAAACAGAGACCATATCTGGTTAATTTGTTACTCACTTTTATTTAGGATTTGAACACAACCTATCCTAATTACAAACAATATTGTTAGTGGCATAAAAGCCTAGTCACGAGGACGTTTTTATAATATTAGCCGGGATTTCAGAGAATCAAGGCATGAAGGTTTGAACCGTAGTCCTTTTACCTTTTCTGACAGGGAGTCATAGACTACCACTGCCTTTTGTCTTATATGACAATAATTATGGCCCGCAGACACTACATCACTAATGGACGTTTAATAAGTTTGGCCCGTAGGCACTACATCACTAATGGATGTTTAACAAATGATCATCTTCATTGACGATTTAACCCATGATTTATAAATCATTAATTTGGGCTTTGGAATCCTTAAAGGATTCTTATATAAGAATGACGCGTGCGATTTTAACGAATCACATCTGCTATGAACGTTAACATGATTACAGAGGTTAACAGGAAATCTGAATCTTTTAATCAGGTCGTACCATCTTGGCCGGGTCTTATAATGACACCTGGCTAGGTTTCACTCTTAAGATTCTTTATTTAGGCAGATTTAAATTTAAAAGGAATGATTTTTGATTTATTTCATATATAACAATAACAAAAATGAAATTTATGACATAACATTCCATAAATTTCAAATATGATCACACGCTGGCCTAAACGGGACTTTTTAAATAAATAATTACCTACGCAGAGGTTTATAGAAAAACAAGTCCACGAGGGACCAATACAAGATAGATGTCCGCGCAGGGACTAAAAGATAAGTCCACGTAGGGACTGAATACGACAAATGTCCACGCAAGGACTAAATTGTAAATACAACAATACATAAGGAGACTAATGATCTCGTTTCTTCCTCCCTTTTAGCAGGTTTGCTAGGCCCTTGAGAAATCCACGATTACTCTTATGTTCTTGTTCGAAGTCTCATTCCACACGGTTTAAACGGTGGAGTATTTCTTCTTTCTCCGGTGGAGAAAAACGTGGCTGCTGCGACGGTTGCTGAACCGGAGGTCTAGGAGGTATTGGATACCCATGAGCTGAGTAATCTGGTCTCCAAGAGGTTCCATGGAGGGCATTGTAATTAGCCGCTACCACATATGGATCGGCATCATAGTTATAGTTGTAGTACGTGCGATTCGGCTGCTCAAACGGATTGTACGCGGTGGAACCGCCGTACGCTGGTATCGGATTGTCATATCCGAAAGGTGGCGGATGTGGTGCAACTGGTGCAGAATTTACCTCTGCAGGGTGACCAGAAGGTTCCCCTAGTTGTGGTTCTTCTTTAGGCACTGACGGAAAGTGACTCGCACTCGAGTGGCGAGGGGTGCTGAAGTGGAATTCCCCTCCTCGGGTGGACATCCGAGTGCCTGATCTTCTACGCCTTGGCGGATCTGGAATTACTGGTTGTACCGGTGGCGGTGGCGGTGGCGTAACTGCCACAAACCGCGAATCCTCAGAAGGATCCTATTGTTGCTGATGGTCATGAGGCGAGAAATGATGTGAAGGTGTAAAGTACCAATTACATTGGTCAAACCTCGCCTGGTAGCTGTCGGGACCTTGATAGGGTGTTCCGTGGAAGGATGACCCATCAGAGATCTCGATTGGATGATTGGGAGTACCCCGTGCAGGCTCGACGAGATCTGTATCCTCGTCCATATCCACGGCATTGTCTTCAGAAAAGTGATCCTCTGGTCCTAAAGGGTTATACCCTATTGGCTCTTGGACATAATCCGCCGGGTTAAACTGTCCTATGAAGAAAGGTGAAGGATCGCCATAAGAACGGTGCGAAGCAGATCGTTGGAGAGGTATAAAGGATGGTTGAGGGTTATTGGGATTGTTTTCCGAATCTGGTCCAAATGAATGGCGGTACGAAGGTGTTGAACTATGCGAGGTAGAATGTCTCGCAGGTTCAAAGAGGTTTCTTCTTCGTCTCTGTGGTTCCTCACTTCTTGTACTGGAAGGAGCTCGCATGTTCGAAGGTCCAGCCTCGTGATCATTGTGAGTAATGATTGTCCCTTTGCCTCTTCCTCTTCTGATTGCTGGTGGCATATTTCCTGCTTTCAAAACTTTAAATAACAATAAAAAGACAAACTGGAATAACAATTCGAATTTGTCCTATGTTCTTGTCTAGACTCAAGTATGTGCAATTGTGTAACTGAGATTAAACACAAAGGCTAGTGTCTAATTCACTCAGTGTTGGCTCTGATACCAACCTGTCACACCCCGAATTCCACGTGTCTCACCGGTGGGCCCGGTGGGGGATTTATCGTGACGTAGTTGGCAACAATATAGTCAAACCACACAATATATATGAATGCACAGCGGAAGCATAAAGATAATTATATTTCAACCATTGTTTGTAATATCAATTGTATTACAAATTGTCGAAAAGTATCCACAGGGGATCAAATAAAAATATAAGTGTTGTTCAACAGACATAGGCATCTTGAGCTTGCGAGACTCTTTATGATACTAAGGAGAATATCCACCCAATTACGCATAGTACCTGCATTTAGTCTTTTTGGGAAAATACGTCAGTTTACACTGGTAAATACATTCAACCGACACTTTTGTAAAATGTTTATTAAAATTGATTTGAATGCACAAGGCACAAACTCTTTTATAACTTGGGAGAATTATTTAAATATATAATCTTGTGAACGAATTACATGTTCCTTATGCGTTCAGTAGCCCAGATCAAGTCCGGGTTAAAGATCAATAGACACACCACAGCGACTATTTATGCACTGACGAGTGTACGCCTACACTCCGCGCTTAGGTCGTGGCCATTTCGTAAAATGATGCCAGGGATATCCGGGACATGGTCATTAACCCCCCAAAGGCTTATAAGTAACAAGACTGTTTAAACGAGCCGATCAAATTTATTCAATTACCCACTCAATCGGTGGAGAATTTGATGCCCGATCAAGCGGTATACTATATACCGTAACCCAAGCCCGTATAACGGAAAATAAGTTAAAGTATTTACCTTTGCAAGTATAAATCCTTAATAAAAATAAATTGCAGATAGCTTTTACTGGTCTCCTAATCTGGAACGAAGGTTTAAATTAACCTATTAGAATCCTAACGGGTCTTTAATTTAGTCGTAGCTTAGACCGGTCAGTTTCAACGGATAGTTACGGTTTAATCGCGTGAAAGGCGAAAACCGAGAATGGAATGTGATTTTTGACCCAACAAGTTTGAAGACTTGTTTTATATGGGTATAATAATCACACTCTGGATTTTGGGGTCAAAACAATATGGTTTGACCCGTTTTGGCTAGTTTATGTAAACTAGTTACATAAGCCGAACCGTGCGCGCAAAAGGCGTAACGGGTAACCGTAAGAGTCCTACACTGTTTTCCTAAGTCAATATGCTTTAAAGAGGTTGTGGTATCAGTAGGATACCTTCCATAATGCCCGTAATGAGTTTAAGTTCATATTATGCCCCGTAGGGGTATTTCGGTCTTTTTAAAGATTATAAAAGAGGTTTCTGAGTTCTACAGGAAATCTGAGTTTCCCGAACAGTTTATAAAGTCAAAATTACTTTATTTGTTATTTAAAATCAGTAGCAACTGGAATCGGGTCAAAAGACCTTGTAGAACTCAAGTTATGGCTGAAAAGGGTATATTCGGTATTTACCGAACCGTTGCCATAACCGCAGGTTATGAGCAGCGTAAAAATAATTAAAAATCTTTAAAAATCCCAAAATATTATTTTACACCAGTGTGTAAAAGGTTTGGCATCGAAATCTAGGTTTAGATAGGCGTTATGCTAATTGCGCTATTAAATCACTAAAGTTTCCGTAATTTGCGCTATTTAGCATAACTCCTATTCTGGACCTCGGATTGACGTGAAATTTTAGAGACATGCTTAGAAATCAGTATCTAAGGTTATGGTTCTTTCACATGTCCGAAATTCTCGTTTTAAATTAAAAAGGGTGTTACGGTCAACTTTTAAGCATTTAACGGAAATGTGTAAAAGACTCGGACAAACAACGAACCGGTCACAGAGGGTTATACCATCATGTAACCTGGTCCTAAGAGAGTCCTAAGGTATATCTAAATCAAACTTTAACGGGTCAGAAATGAAGTCAAAGCAAAAGTCAAAGCTTTTGCGACTTTCGATTTCGAACCGGGTCAAAACAGTAAATGGTCGGATCAAACAAGCTTAGACTAGTTAATATACTTGTTATCATGTTTTATGAGTGTTTAAACAGGTCACATATCATCTACATTACCGATTATGCAAGAAATCGCAAAATAGCATTTCTGTTGACTTTTTCTAAGCACGTTTGACTCGACATTTGGACTAGTTAGAGTGGGAATCAGAGGGTGCCCTTTTAGAGGTTTAAAGCCCACATGATTACCAACACATAACTATCTTTGATTCGACAAACCACTGGACCATTTGTGATTTATCGCAAAGTCAATCGTTAATTACGACGGATTTGACTTTTAAGCTAAACTAAGCAAAAACAATGCCACAAAAGGGTAGACACACTTACAGAAGCTTCGTGCACGACTAAGAATGATAGAAGAATGGTTTTGAGCTCCAGAGATGGACTAGAATGCAGATTTGAGGTGTGTTTCAATTGTGCACAATGCATCGGCTTTTATAGTGAAAAACTTAGCTCAAGATCATTACAACTCAACCTACAAGGGTTCATGGATGATTAGCAGGTGTCCTAAAGTGCTAGGGGGCATGTAGAGGGCGCCCATGCTTTAATAAATGCTTCAATGATCGTTTACAAGCTTAAACATTGAATCTGTCCAAAGTTTCTGCATATGGGACTCGTACGCGGCCCGCATTAGGATTCAGCAACTCGGACGTGGGCCGCATGAATCCTAATGTCAGAAAACGAATCAGCAGCTGGCTCGCGGCCCGCATTAAATTACCCATAACCTTAACGCGGCCCACATTAGACCTGATTTCCAAGATTTTCAAATCTTTTGTAATGATTAACCTGACCTTTCGGTTTCGAAGGGGTAACTTTGCGATTTGGCCCTCGATTATTTACAATGAAGGGCCTCGTGACTTTTACCCGCATTGTTAAGTCCCCAGTTAGTTAAATTACTATCCGAAAAGCCTTAACTTTTATTGTTGACGCTTTTAACCCCTCTCATACGAATTTAATCATAACTTTCTCGTTTTAAAACGGAACTTCGCGAAATTTATATCGTATATTCTAGTGAGCGTATTTTACTGTTACAAAGCCTCGGGTTCGTCAAAGGGTCACTCAAAGGTATAAATTAAACATGTTGACACAATTAACCCCTGTAGCTTGTAATCTCTCACTTTCTTCCGCGTTTCGCTCTGTACGATCCATGATTTATTCATTTGAAGGTACGAGCATCATTTAGGGTTACTATACAGTATATTTACCCTTCGTTGACATTTATAACCCTCGAATTTACATACTTTGAAGGTTTGTCAACTTTAGTCCTTTATTTAATATTTAATGCCACGTGTAAACTCAAGACACGTGTCAATACATTATTGGACACAAAATTTCGAGGTGTTACAGACGAGTGTGTGTCCGTAGGCTACACTATAAACAAGTGTGTACTAGTCATGTAATGAAGTAGACGAACCTTGCAATCTGGAGCTGAGTGTCATGGTCGTATTCTCATATTCAGAACTGTTCGGTTATAGTCTGGTTTTATAAAAACGTTTTAAAACCAAGTTCACAATAACCAGTGGCTCTGATACCAAACTGTTGGTGCATCCGTCTGTCAACTTCGTCTTGTATCGAGTCGTGTATAGAGCTAGTTAGATCAGGGCAGAAAATCGAGAAAGTGTGAATTAGGGGTGATTTCGCTTGAAATGACAATATGTCATGTTTAAGCGAAATCACATAGTTTCTGATTCCGCTCGAGTTTACTTGACCGATTTCGCTTGAATCAATTGTATTGATTCCGCTTGAAATGAACATGCACATGTTCAAGCAGAATCAGGGGTCTATATATAGCCCATCTCAAGCAAAATCACACATCATTCTTCCGGTTTTGCAACAAAGTGCCGTTGAAGTGTCGTCACGCTGTAAAAGTCATTTTTATCAATCAAATCGACAGTTTAAAGTGTAAATCTTGTTGAATTGAGCTCAGTTTGTATGTATCCGCCATTCAAACTGAGAAAAACTCTTCTGATCGACTTATTCGGGTCTGAAAACGATCCTACAAGTGGTATCAGAGCTCAGGAGGAAGAGTTCATACTAATTCAGCTGCGAACTCTGTTTTCTACTCCTTCTTTTACAAATTGAAAAGCTTTTCACGGTTATAATTGGCCCATTTTCTCACATCATACTCGGAATTGCATTTTAACAAATCCCTGAAAGTTTCAGGCTAAAAATCGTTTTAAAACTGATCATTTTGGTTATTCCACTTTAAAAATCAGCGAAGAATGATGATGTCAGCAACATTTCTAGTTGATTCCGCTTGAAAAATGAGATTCCGCTTGAAATTTTTGCTGGTTCCGCTTGAAAAATCCATATTCCGCTTGAAAATACTGGTGTTTCCACTTGAACCGGTATTCCGCTTGAGAAATTCTTGTGATTCCGCTCGAAATCCTATTCCGCTTGAAAGTTGTTGATTGATTCCGCTTGAATCAGTGATTCCGCTTGAAAAGGGGTTTCGCTTGAAAAGTATTATTTCGCTTGAAAAACAGTTTAAGAATTTCTTGATATCCGAGTCATGGACAAGGATTTTTATAATGCCTTTGCTACCCCAATCACGGTTGCTCAGCAGACGATGTTGGAAAATGAAACGGGAACTATGCAAAAACCGCCTAAGCTCATGAACATTGAGGAGTATAAGAGTTGGGAAGAACGTTTTGAGAACTGGGTGCAAGCAAACTATCTTGATGCTTGGGAATGTATTGAAACGAAATACGTTAGACCAACAAATGATGATGATGAGTTGATTGATATCAAAGATCTTGGTGCCGATGAGAAAAAGAAATACAAAAACGAAAAGATGATGATTAGTTTACTACAACAGGCAGTTAAAGAGGATATCTTGGTCTTATTACAACACACTGGGAGTGCATATTCGATTTGGAAAGCATTACAATCTAAGTTTGTTGGAAGCCAAGAGATGATTAAAAACAAGAAATCACTTCTGAAAAAAGAGTTTGATTTATTCCGTGGTTTGAAAAACGAAAACACAAAGCAGATAATTGAAAGATACTGCAATTTATTGGTGAACATGAAGAGGGCAAGCATTATCAAAGAAAATGAAGAGTTGATTGAGAAATTGGCTGATGCATTACCACACGAAACTTGGGGCACATACCTCATGATGCTAAGGAACAAGAAGGGTTTTAGCAATCTGACACTTAGCAAATTCACTGAAATAATTGAGGCTCAGGAGATGGAACAGATAAAAATTTCCAGAATGAAAGTGTTTGATGGTGAACAAGACATCGGCTTGTACTACAAAGCAGGGTTGAATGATAAAACAACCAACATGTCACCAAAAGTTGAAACTGCATTCAATGCAAAGAACTCAATTGGAAGTTCATCCAAAGGATCAAACAGCAACACAAGTTTCTCATCATATCCATCTTTTGATCCAAACATTTCAACAAAGAAAAATGGAAAGAAGCTTCAGTGCAACATTGTTTTAAATCTTGAAGATGATCAAGATTATACAGAAGAAATTGCAAAAAGTCATATGTCTTTGTTAGGAACTGTTTTAGAATCTTATGGTAGTTTTGTTGCAGGTCGGATCGGGAATCCAATGCTTACTAAGGAGGATTACGATCAGATCGATGCTGAAGAGATGGAGCTAATGGACATAAAATGGTGTTTGGCAAGTGTGTTGAGGCGAGCTGAGAAATTCAAGCAAATCACTGGAAGAGATGATCTTCGTGAGGCTAATGTTTCTACTTTAGGTTTTGATAAATCTAAAGTCACTTGTTTTCGTTGCAGGGAAAAAGGACACTTCAAGGGGGAGTGCACTAATCGCGAAGCAAGTGGAGCTCAAAATCCATTCAACAACAACGATTACTACCGGAAGGCCATTTATCATCAAGTTGCTCAACAACCAACTCAACATCAGGCACAAACGACACATGGAAGAAATGTGATTGAAGATTCTTCAAAGAGAGCTTGTGTGGTGAATCAAAATGAAAAGAAGTCATCAACAGAGTTCAACTGGGATAAATATATTCCAACTGATGCTAAAGCATGTGTGATTGACCAAGATGATGAAAAGCTACCTGAAGGGTTTAGCTAGGAGAATTTCAATTGGGATGATTATGATCCTAACAAAGCTCCAGTTCACCAGCTTTTGTTGCTAGAGTTGAAGAAGACAGTGATGATGATACTGAGTATTATGCAAAAAGAATGAGAGATCATTTGAAAATGATGGCTGAAAGCGACAGTGAAGATGAGAAAGCTAAGTAGAAAAAGAAAAAAGAAAAAGGTCAAGACACCGGTCAGCAGTGATGATGAAGAAGCTCTGGTGGTCAGAAAAAAAGTAAAAGAAGTTCCAAAGTTCAAGATTAATGAAGATGTAATTGCGAAAGAGATTCCTCTGAACTGTGAAACCTGTAAAATTATGAAAAAGAAAAATAGTGAATTGATCAACAACATGAACAGGTTGAAGGAATCTTATGATGTGCTGAACAAAGCCATGAACATGTATAATGATACAAGTGAAGAACAAGCAACAACAATGAAGACACTTCAAGGAGCGTTCATGATCAAACAGAAAGTTGTGAACAACTATATTGAGAAGTGTGCTATTCTTGAACAGAAACTGGAGTTGCAAAGAATTGAAACTGAAAGAGTTAATCGTTTATTGAAAAGTTACTCATGTACTTCTTATGTCATTGACATGATTTATCCAACTGTTGAAGGCATGAAGGCATTTGAAGAGGATGAAGTAACTAAAGAATAAAAAGTTTCTGAAGAAAAGGCTCCAGAGAAAAAGAATGAAAAGAAGAATGACACGAAGAAAAAGACTGACAAGAAGAATTCTGGTAAGAAACAAGGTGTCAGTTACAACAAGTGTCCACCCCCGCTGGAAAATGGATATTTGCCAAGAAATCCAAATTCTAAAAGAGTCCAAAAGGCAACAAACTTACAATGGGAGTCGGAGTCCTCAGTCGATTTGCCAGAAAATATTGATATCACGTTTACATCGTCTGACACTGATCAACAATCTCAATTGATGAAGAAAGTGGTGGATCATGTGTTAGATAACGATGAAACTGAGGAGTCAAAGTCGGAGTCTATGTCGGAGTCGAAGTCTGAGTCCAGTACTCCGAGTCAAACAGAAAAACAGGGCAAAAGAGTTTATGATAAAGATTTCCTGTTATCAAAATCTAATTTGAATGATGAAACATTTAAAGTGGCATATACTTTGAATGATTCGGACAAATTATATTCTGATGAGGAATTTCCAATAAGAGGTGTCAAAACTGAGATGATAAAAAAGGTTTTCAAACTAACAGAAATCAATATTTCTGAAATAAAGGATTTAAATCTTACTGATAAACCTAAAAAATACACCTCAAGAATTCAACAAAGAGAAAACAAGAAAAAAGGTTACGGTTCTGGTTCTGGTTTTCAAAAGAAACCAAACCATAACGGTAATTTCAAAAAGAAAGGGTTAGGTTTTACTCCAACAGAAAAACAGTAAAATGAAAAATATGTTCAAGATTTTAAATCAAAGATGACATTTGTTTCAGGTACATCTTCTGAAGAAGAAAAAGAAAAGTTGTTCAGAAAACAGTCGAACAAAGAGTTTCTTGCAAAGAAGCAAGAAGAAATGCAGACTGTTGATCAAAAGAAGAGAACTCGAACCTGTTTCAAGTGTGGAAAAAGTGGTCATATTGCCATGAACTGTTCACAGGCAATTCAATCAAAACAGGGAGTTTCTAAACTGAAAGAGAAAGTGGTTGAGTTTGAACCACCAATTGACAGAACAAAATTATTCAAAAATTCAAGATTTGAAATTGGTGAATGTTCAAACAGATTTTACAAGAAAAGAGCTAAATCTGACAACCAGAAATGGGTAAAGTCTGGTGATAGTTCTAGCGATGATTCTGATAGGTCAAAATCAGAGGAGCTATCTTCTGGCGATGAATCTGATTCCACAAAATCAGAGGAGCCACAGGTTGAGGAAAATGGTGAAAAATCAGTTTCGTCTGTGGATGATGAGAATTTTCCACCACTTCGGCCTGAAAATTTTAAAAAGAAAATTGGTAAAGTTGAGATTTCAAACCAGTTTTATTCAGATAACAAGGTTTTTGATGTTGAAAAGGCTTTTAACCCCAAAGTAAAACATATCTTTGGA
Organism: Helianthus annuus; assembly: GCF_002127325.2. Lineage (NCBI taxonomy): Eukaryota > Viridiplantae > Streptophyta > Magnoliopsida > Asterales > Asteraceae > Helianthus > Helianthus annuus. The sequence goes on from NC_035439.2 coordinate 15,588,158, forward strand.
AAAATGATTGACCGAAAAGTCAAAGGGGTTAAAGAGTTCTATGAGAAGAAGATGGGAGGTAAGAAACCAACTGTTGGTAGCTCGGTAACACCCAAGGCTGGTCAGGCTTGGGTGGATATATTCTTTGAATAGAAAAACCTGACTTGCCGGAGTTCCCAGGTTGGTAAGAGTGGAACATGAATCAGCATCATTCTTTGTAGGTTGATTGTTTTTACGTACAAGTGGTACAGAGATTGGTTCTTTCAAAGTGATTACTCCAGGTCATTAATTTGAACTTGATGTAATCCTCATACAAGTGGTTGAAAAGCAAAATGATGATCCCCATCCCTACAAGTGGTTATAACAAAACTTATTTTCCGGAAAAAACCATTTTGATTAAAACAAACTTAAGTGTTTTGAAATCTTAATGGGAAAATAGTTTGTTGATAGGGGGAGTTCTGATTGTTTATGCCGAGTGAATGGAGGATTGAAGCAATTCACAACAGTTGTAAATTTCTTGTACAGTTTTGTTTTCAAATTTCTTTTAACTGTATTTGCATTTTAGGGGGAATAAAAATTTCAGAAAATCCAAAAACATTAGAAAATTTGAAAAAGACAAAAACATGATAAAATCAAAAATGAGTTTTGTTGTGAAAAGAGGAAATGATAGTACATCAGTGGACTATCACAACACGCTAAAGAAATGTAAAGTAAAAATTGTGATAAACAATCTCACTGCGGATATGTCAGTAGGTTTTTGCACATTTAGTAGATTGTGACGAGATATAAACCTAAAATTTCAAACTTGCTTGTCTCGTGGGTAACATTTCTTGGATATATGGGTAACCCCCGAAATCTTGTTTGAAAGGTCCCTCTTTCTGAGATACTAGGTCTTTCTACTCAGTGATATCTGGGGTATTATTCCGGGACTTCTGCTGAATGGAAATTCTGACCTAGTCCCCGAATAATACTTTGCAAATGCTTGAAATATAGCCCACCCTCAGCAAAAATGATGAAACAATAAAATTGATAATCATTGCTGTTGAAGAAAAGATCCTCTAAAGGGGACACACCTAAAGTCGAGTCGTCATCTCTCTGCTGAACGGAAGTTCTGACCTGAGCTCTCACGGTTTCGCATCTAACCCCTTTATAGATATCATCTGTGGTATACTCACTTGTAAGACTGAATATTGGGATCTAGATACGGGAGTATATTCAAGTAATGGGACACGCGAATAAGTTTAAGTATCAAAAACATTAATCTCGTATCTCGAAACAGTTGAACTTTGTGTGAAAATTTAAGTGGACCAGTATACTGACAATCTAGGTAAATTGTTCAGAACTTAAAATGAAATCGAGCTTAACGGTGTTGGTGATTTTTCTCAGAAACTGATATGATCCTCTTACATAAACTCACAAAAATATTGTCTGTAAATATTTCTTTGCTGTATTTCATTTTATTCAAAAATTCCAAAAAGATTTTATGTGTGTTTTAGCATAAATTTTTGAAAAATCCAAAAAGATTTTCGACAACTGGTGTTGAAGAGCTGATGTTCAAAATCTCAAGTGCTAAACATGACGAACTGGTTTGGGAAGATTGTGTTTATAAAGTTTTTATAATCTATCTTACAAGTGGTCGTCAGAAGTTTTTGAAAAAGATATTCCTGCAAGTGATTCATCAGAGATTCTAAATGATAAATCATTCTAAGATTTATTCTACAAGTGGTAAGCAGAGTGGAAATTTATTAAAGTGAAAACTTATGTTTGAGGTAGAGATTTGTTTAGGATAAGAGCTAGGTGATCTTGGGATAAAAGATTGAGAGCTGGATTAATCGATCCTGAGAAGCTCGTGATTGAAGAGAGGCAGGTTTCGATTCTGAGCAAAGTATGAGCCAGATAATGATCTTGAATCTGTGAAAGTTAGACTACGATCCCAGATTACTAAGAGGGGGAGTCTGAATGACAAAGAGTCGGGTTCTGATTCTGAGATTGCTGATGCTGATGAACTTAAAGATTCAACATTCGAGGAGGAGAGTATTTGTTTGAGAGGAGTTTGTTGATGATAGAGAAGACAAGAGAGAGATTTGAGGATGCTTACAGCGTCAGATATTTTAAAGAGAAGCCCGTAGACTGATAAAGACTGAAGATGCGAAGACTCGACACTGAAGACTCCGTCAACATCCGAGGGGGAGTTTGTTGGTGCATCCGTCTGTCAACTTCGTCTTGTATCGAGTCTTGTATAGAGCTAGTTAGATCAGGGCACGAAAATCGAGAAAGTGTGAATTAGGGGTGATTCCGCTTGAAATGACAATATGTCATGTTCAAGCGAAATCACATAGTTTCTGATTCCGTTCGAGTTTACTTGACTGATTTCGCTTGAAACAATTGTATTGATTCCGCTTGAAATGAACATGCACATGTTCAAGCGGAATCAGGGGTCTATATATAGCCCATCTCAAGCGAAATCACACATCATTCTTCCGGTTTTGCATCGAAGTGCTACTGAAGTGTCGTCACGCTATAAAAGTCATTATTTCTATAAAATCGACAGTTTAAAGTGTAAATCTTGCTGAATTGAGCTCAGTTTGTCTATTTCCGCCGTTCAAACTGAGAAAAACTCTTCTGATCGACTCATTCGGGTTTGAAAACGATCCTACACAAACTGTCACACCTCCAAAATACCACATACAGGAATACCGCGGGGCGTGTGACGTACCAGGATCTAGCCACCAATCACATTGAACTGATTTGAGATTTTTAAATAAAAACTTTCATTCATTAACATAAAGTGTTACAAAACAGTAAATACAAATCATCGTGTTCAGCGGAAGCATAATACATGTTTAACTAAAACCCAAGTGTATGAAATCATTTAGTCTCGTTTCAAGTTTCCATATTCCTCGACCCATGACCACTCCAGCATCCCAGACAGCAAGTTCCACAACCAGACATACCTATAACCTGTGAGCATGCACACACATGTATCAGAAAACGCTAGTGAGTTCATAGTTTTACGAAAACGTTAGTTACTAAGTGTTTAATTCCGTTCATTGACTACAATGTTGATAATACCCCGAATACAAGACGGCTCCTGATTTATGTTTTGCCCGTTCCCCGGTGCTCCTATCAAAGCACTGGGCATGACTGGGTCAGTAGTTCACACTCGTCCTCTCCGGTACGGGGTGAGGGTGCCAAACCTAAGTAGCGCTACCAACTAATACCCCGTTACCTCTCCGGTAACAAAAAGATGGGACTTAAAGGTGATAGGACGAGTATATTATCCAACATTCCAGATTTTACCCACAAGACATATTCCTCTCAGGAATACCCATGATTTACCCCAAAACTCATCCCTCTCAGGGATACCCAATGACTATCCCAACCACCGGGACGCATGCTCAAGAGGAAGGAACTCACCTTAGATTGCTCGGTACGTTACGTTACATTACCTGATCCTAGTTGGTCAATCAAACCCTACCCTGGACACCGAAAGACGATCACTTTATATGTAGGTAAGTCACATATTCCACATTCACATTACAAATGTAGCATACACATAGACACACATCGTTATACAAGTCGTAACAAGAGATCATGTAACACAATATTCCACAACATTATATAAAAAGTATTCGAGTCATACGCATAGTTCGCACCACAGGTTCAGGTTTCACTAAACACTTAACAATTATTTACACCACATACCATTTACTAACATTTAAGCACCTAGCATGACAGTTATTCACAATGTACAGCCCAAGAAACACAAGGCTCACTTAATGTGAGACCGGTTTGCAAGTGTGTAGTCCGTTTTCTGATCGTGGCCCAATAACGTTTATAATCTAATTGGACATAAAGCTCAATGAGCATGCAGCCCTGATGTGCGACTCGACTCAGATTGTGCGACTCAATGCCATTGTGCGGCCCAACGGACCTCCCACATTATGTTGCAAGGGTGTGCGATTGGGCCTGTTAACACGCTAAGCCCAATTTAAGTGTGCGACAATATTGATAGTATGTGACAACAATTAGTGTGTGATTATGCAGCATCTACAAGTACAACATGCAATCCAAAAGTGTACGTGCATTACTGTGCGATCACGGTGTGCGACCGGGAGGGTGCGATTGACCCGGTCAGCCCTTCCCCTTGTTTCCCGTAACCTAACCCCCATCATATACTATCAAGCAGTTACAATCAAAAGTTTACGAAAATTCTAATTACCATTTGGATACTAACAAGTTATTTCCATCATTTAATTAGATCAATCCACACATGACCATTATGTTAAGATTAATTACGAGCGATAGAACCATCAGATCTATTCATCCCATTATTGCAAAGAATTGTCCACATTTTATAATCATACAAATCTTACACGTGTACAAATCTAAATCACTAATTCATTAGCATGCATTCTTCTTTATTATTTAGCCATACGATATCGATAGAAACCGTTTATTCGCATCAATTATTTATCATATTTCATACAATTCAAACATGGTTTCTACTACTCTAGATCACACGAACTCATATGATCATAATCACAATTCACACATTACAATCTACACAGATTCGCACAAGGTCAGAAACGATCAATCAGAATTAAAACGTGTACGATTATACTAACCAAGCGACCGTGTGAGAGGGAGAGAGCCGAATCGAGAGAAGGAGAGCTTTAAGTTCTTCCGGCGACGCCTTCGTGTCTCCGGTGAGTCGTGGTGCACTGCCGACGTGAAAAGAGATGTTATCAAATGTTCAAGAGTCGAAGAATTCTGTAACGCCCGCGTTTTCATACTTTCAATATTTAGAAACCATCGTTTGTAAAACTATTTTTGGAAACTTTGTATTCTTGTAATCGTTCTTTCCTTGTAATCATTGTAAATCCGAGACTTGGATCATAAATAAAATTCGTATTTCTTTAAATTCACCATCTACATATTCATACATGTTGATACGTTCGAATTCATTGTACATCGAATCCTTATTTGTAATTCATACTTATACGATACTTATTCACGATGCATGTCCATGCTTGTCCTTAAATTGTTGATACCTAAAAACCCCTAATAATATGCTTATTTATACAACGGTTAATCATCTAATATGTGACATATACTTGTCACTTACAAACATGTTACATACTTGTACATTACACTTTTTAACTAGTTAAATCATGTTTTATTTCATATTTCACCTTGTTACAAGTTAGGGGAAACATTGTTGCATATTATTACACAACTTAATTAACAAAATTACTCATTATAATGTTTTAAAAAAATAAAAAAATAAAAAAAATAAAGAAATATGGCAGCCCCAATTCAGCAAAATTCAGCCCCATATAGTTGGGTTTTGTGGGCTAGTTTCCAGGTGTAACCCCTTCTAAACACTTCCAAAGCCCAACCCATTGAAACCCTAATCCTCCCCCCTATAAATACCACTTATAACCAGCCTCTCTACCACTTTTGCAACACTAAAAACTCTCAAAACATCCTCCACACCGTAGCTGAAAGCAAAGGTTCGAGCAGATTGACACCCCTTCACGAAAATGAGCATAACTCACTCATTTCTTAACGAAATCACTTGATTCTTTTTCCTACTTACTTGGATAATCATGGGGTTCGATTCCTAGACTTCTCCTTGGAGAAATCAGACCTGGAAATGCCCCGAAATCGTCCATAAACTTTCTGTTTGTTTTTATGTTCATCAAAAACTTGTTTAAACCTATGTAACTTGTGTTCAACACATCTCATACCTATGTCCTAATGCTTACAACTTATCCCATGGTTGGTTAAGCTTAAAAACAAGGTTGAGACATTTAAAATTAGAGGATTAAACCTCATAAACTTGGTGTTTTGTCTAGGGTTTCAACCCACAAATCATGTCAAGCTTAGGTCTTGATGAATGAGTGATTAGGGAACAACTTGGGTTGTCCTACATACAATCCTCACGTGATTTGATGATTTCTCTATAGTTAGGTTGTTTATGTTATTGTGCAAATCCTAGTGCGTGACCCTCCTTGGTTGTTGTTACACCAAGTGAAGTGGTGAACATTCAAGGGGTTCCTAAATGGAAGCATGTCCTTCCTACCCCATACATGACATCTATGATAACACGAGGTGCCTAAATGAAGATTCTAATCTTCTACCTCCTACTTGAATTATTGGAGTAAATAATATGTAGTACTTAACCTAGATATATATATACACTCATTCGAACCTTTGATGTTGAACTCATGTTTATATGTTAAAGTAGTAGAACATCACCTAAGACCTAAATCTTGTTGTGATTCTTATGGGTGTTCAACTCATGAAAACATTATCATAACCCTTGTGGTTACCAAGTGTCATACAATTGTTAAGTGTTGAAGATGATTATTTTCACATGCTATTCACATATCTTACTTTTTATGTTGTTTTGAATGCCGAATCTCGACTCTAAGCATACTTGAACTTTAACCCTACACATTCAATCTTCCAACCTCATCAACTCGTCAATAATTGGATAATTGGAAAGCATATGCAAACTTTGTGAGTATACTCGTATTTCCCCCTTTTTACTTTTACCACTTTTGGGGTGTAACATGTTTATCTATCAACTTACACATGAAAATTTTGCTTAACACATGAACATTCCTATAACATGCTTGTATACGTGATGGCTTGATGCTTTAAACTTGGATTTATCTTATGTGTTGAATTTATCATTAACTTCGTACGAGCCAAACCGTGACATATGTAGCGCTATAGGATTAACGACCCGCCCCTTTATCTCGGTTATGTCATGAGCATATTGTGTTTCCTTGGTTTGATATGTTAGACACATACCATATTTAAAGGCTTATCTTGAATCACATGCTTGCTATGAGGAATTGTTCAAAACTTATCTTTTGCTATGTACGTATCAAACTTGTATACTCGCCTTTGCTTTTGCATTGAACTTTATTTTAACATGTTACAGGTGGATGTTGACGATGCATGGAATCTAGTAGGATGCTTAGATACCCACTTAGAAAGAATTGTATTTGTATTGTATCATTTTATTATTCATGTTGTTGTACTTTGTTTCAAAACCTTGTACTTGATTCTTTAGAAATGAAATGAAATGATTATTTAAATACTTGTCACAATTATTAGCGTTATGATGTCTCGAGCAATCTTCACACTTCGTCTCATCCCGATGTTTCCGCCATTGGTTGGGGTGTGACAGATTGGTATCAGAGCCATAACTATAGGGAATTAGGAAAAGTAGGAATGCTTTAGCCTAGTCTATAGTTTTAGAGCCTTATTCTTATGCTTTGCTTGAAGCTACTTGCATGCTACTTTATGTACTCTTATTTATTCTCTTTTGATCTTTTGAGCATATATGTTGCTTACGTGTTAACACTTGACATGCTATACTTGCTTTATTATGTGCTAATATATGTTTTATTGTCCCACTCATTATGTGCTATTCTTAATATGCTTCATTGTTCGTTTATATTTTTTTGTTTATTCCTTTAACATACTCTTTCCCCTCATGCATTTTACTCGACTATTCTAAATCCGTAAACACTCGTATTACACAAATGAGACAAATTCACCAAAATAGGCGTGAAACCCACAATTTGGTGAACGACTCTCAACCTACCCATTCTTTTTACACGAGATATCGCCAATAAGCTAGAAGTGAAATCCACATCTTAATGGTAAATCTCAAATTTCAAATTCTAGTGGACCCTCATCAACATGTCGAAATTAAATTTTGACCCGACGAGTACCAACCACACTTAGGATACGAAATCGTCAAGTTAGGGGTGAAACCCGCACCTTGTCGACTAGTTCCACTCCTTGGTATTTTTTTTTTTCATAAATCCCGCCAAGTCTCGAAATTTCGATTGATTTGGGACATGTAGTAACCGGAAGGGTAAATACCGTTAACCGACTTGTCGGCGAGAGTATTTTACCTATTAGGCCAAAGCATGCTCCTCAAATTCAAAAGACTTTTCGACCACTTTGGTTAGTCAAAGTTCCGTTTTGGAACCATCCAAATTTTGATCAACCTGTGTTTCTATTATTTATTTTATACGATGCAATCCTTCAAACTCGAGTTTACTTTCGATATTCTCTTTTCACACACACAACATATTGAATATTTTCCATACATTTATATATATGCATGATTTTCATATAATTTAAATTCATATTCCTTGTAACGACTAGTGGAGACATATCATTGAGATTGGAGTGATTTCCTTACCTTGACGATTAACTCCACTCCCCTTTACTTAAAACGACCTCACCAACGAGTTAGGGGTGATTCCCTTACCTAGGTGATCGTTACCAAAACGTCTCTTCAAAAATATCTTATTATGCAAACTCGATCATATTTTATACCCAAATTGTTTATCATTATTCAAAATACCCACTCATACCGATTTCAAAATGCATTGTTTTATCAAACGTACTTCTTATTCTACAACCTATTTTCACTCAACTCATATACACGAGATTCTTAATCATGTCTTAAAACGTTTTATTACTCGAACTCCAAAACCTTACGAAATGCTACCTATCAATTAAATCGGTCCAACGAAACTCTTGCCCATGAACTTCATATTCGACTTAATCACTAAAACTTGCTCACATTATATCGTCATACTAGAGACTTCCATTCTTAATTGAAACCAAACCAACCTTTCTCAATTACTTATAGGATCTTATAGATATTATGAGATCGTTTTACCAAAGAATATTTCCAACATCAACGAACCATTTGTCAAAACCCTTTAAAATGAACACTAAGACCTTTGATAAACCCCTTTTCCAAGGATCGACGTATTCACAAAAACTCCAAAATTTCTTGTTTTGATGAAACGAACTTACTTTTTTGAAGACCTTTTCCTACACCTATTTTCCAAAACACGTGGGCAAGAAGACTTCATGGGGGCCGACCATCTTCGGATTTCGTACACTCTTTTAAAACAAAGATAGCATTTCCATTCATTACAAAATACGATATGCATAACCAATAAGTACTTTATATCCTCTTACATATGCAAACTATATTCTACCTTTCAAACCAAGCTTAATCTAAATTTGATTCAATAAACTCAACGTTTCGTTTCAACAACTATACATGCATATCATCCTACATGTTTTTGTCACTATCTCACGACAACTTCACTTATATCGTTCGTATCTACATACTCAACCTTTTGAGCACTCTTACATACGTAACTTTGTTATGTTTCAATTAATACTATATACATAATCAATAGTATTTGTACTCACCCTCTCACTCATATTCATAACAACACATTTTATGCTTATACTTGTAATCGTATTCATACTTGTACTCATGCGTTTTATGATTTTAATTATATTTATATGTTTCATGCTTACACGTATACTCATACTACTCGTACGTTTGATACCCATACTTACGTGTATATTCATACTTAAACTTATACTTATGCTCATAATTTTGCTTATACTCATGATTCATACATTCGTACCCGTACGCGAGCGGAATCCGAGGGATTCGCTTACGTGGGTCCCACACATACTTAAGCATGGACTTGCTTATATACTATATCCTTGTACGTGCACATTCTAATTTTTTTTGTATACCCTGATTCATACACAACTAGTACAAGCTATGAGGATCATGCGACGATCAAAATAATCACGGGTGCACACGGGATTATAGTGATAGGCGTATGAGAACCATAGAGTGTGCTACTGCGTATGGTAATGCACGAAACGTGACATGACACCGAAGACGAAACGGATGTAACATGGTCAAAACACGGTGGATACGCCGCTGGTACTTCCTATATATAAGTGTTTTCACCATATTACCAAACTTTCGTAAAACGTGCCATGAGAAATTCAGTGTTTTACAGACCTCTTGGACCTAATACAAGCTTTAAACAACTCACAAACGCATTACGTCCGATTATCCATGACGAGACTTCATCTTTAACATGCAACTTTCATCTATCTAATACCCATATCACTCATATACTTGCGTTCTTTTGGTGTCAATTGTTCGCCCCATGCTCCTATTTCCTTCTTGTCATACGAGCCTCGGTCACAATCAAGCTCACTCAAGCATTCGAATCCTAACTTACCTTATTACCTTTAGAACCGATTTTCTAATTTTAGCCATTTCAAATCATTTTTACCTATCCACGTTTACCCCTGCTTATGCCTCAAAACCATTTTATCCCGACAAATCATTTTACAAACTTATTTTCCCAAAGTTTTGTGCCTTTCGAAACATTTCAAAATTTTCAAGTCTCAAATTTTTACTAGAACTCTTCACGTCTACCTCTTGAATAAATTTTGGGACGAAATTTCCTAAAGGAGGGGAGACTGTAACGCCCCGCGTTTTCATACTTTCAATATTTAGAAACCATCGTTTGTAAAACTATTTTTGGAAACTTTGTATTCTTGTAATCGTTCTTTCCTTGTAATCATTGTAAATCCGAGACTTGGATCATAAATAAAATTCGTATTTCTTTAAATTCACCATCTACATATTCATACATGTTGATACGTTCGAATTCATTGTACGTCGAATCCTTATTTGTAATTCATACTTATACGATACTTATTCACGATGCATGTCCATGCTTGTCCTTAAATTGTTGATACCTAAAAACCCCTAATAATATGCTTATTTATACAACGGTTAATCATCTAATATGTGACATATACTTGTCACTTACAAACATGTTACATACTTGTACATTACACTTTTTACCTAGTTAAATCATGTTTTATTTCATATTTCACCTTGTTACAAGTTAGGGGAAACATTGTTGCATATTATTACACAACTTAATTAACAAAATTACTCATTATAATGTTTAAAAAAAATAAAAAAAAATAAAGAAATATGGCAGCCCCAATTCAGCAAAATTCAGCCCCATATAGTTGGGTTTTGTGGGCTAGTTTCAAGGTGTAACCCCTTCTAAACACTTCCAAAGCCCAACCCATTGAAACCCTAATCCTTCCCCCTATAAATACCACTTATAACCAGCCTCTCTACCACTTTTGCAACACTAAAAACTCTCAAAACATCCTCCAAACCGTAGCTGAAAGCAAAGGTTCGAGCAGATTGACACCCCTTCACGAAAATGAGCATAACTCACTCATTTCTTAACGAAATCACTTGATTCTTTTTCCTACTTACTTGGATAAGCATGGGGTTCGATTCCTAGACTTCTCCTTGGAGAAATCAGACCTGGAAATGCCCCGAAATCGTCCATAAACTTTCTGTTTGTTTTTATGTTCATCAAAAACTTGTTTAAACCTATGTAACTTGTGTTCAACACATCTCATACCTATGTCCTAATGCTTACAACTTATCCCATGGTTGGTTAAGCTTAAAAACAAGGTTGAGACATATAAAATCAGAGGATTAAACCTCATAAACTTGGTGTTTTGTCTAGGGTTTCAACCCACAAATCATGTCAAGCTTAGGTCTTGATGAATGAGTGATTAGGGAACAACTTGGGTTGTCCTACATACAATCCTCACGTGATTTGATGATTTCTCTATAGTTAGGTTGTTTATGTTATTGTGCAAATCCTAGTTCGTGACCCTCCTTGGTTGTTGTTACACCAAGTGAAGTGGTGAACATTAAGGGGTTCCTAAATGGAAGCATGTCCTTCCTACCCCATACATGACATCTATGATAACACGAGGTGCCTAAATGAAGATTCTAATCTTCTACCTCCTACTTGAATTATTGGACTAAATAATATGTAGTACTTAACCTAGATATATATATACACTCATTCGAACCTTTGATGTTGAACTCATGTTTATATGTTAAACTAGTAGAACATCACCTAAGACCTAAACCTTGTTGTGATTCTTATGGGTGTTCAACTCATGAAAACATTATCATAACCCTTGTGGTTACCAAGTGTCATACAAGTGTTAAGTGTTGAAGATGATTATTTTCACATGCTATTCACATATCTTACTTTTTATGTTGTTTTGAATGTCGAATCTCGACTCTAAGCATACTTGAACTTTAACCCTACACATTCAATCTTCCAACCTCATCAACTCGTCAATAATTGGATAATTGGAAAGCATAGGCAAACTTTGTGAGTATACTCGTATTTCCCCCTTTTTACTTTTACCACTTTTGGGGTGTAACATGTTTATCTATCAAATTACACATGAACATTTTGCTTAACACATGAACATTCCTATAACATGCTTGTATACGTGATGACTTGATGCTTTAAACTTGGATTTATCTTATGTGTTGAATTTATCATTAACTTCGTACGAGCCAAACCATGACATATGTAGCGCTATAGGATTAATGGCCCGCCCCTTTATCTCGGTTATGTCATGAGCATATTGCGTTTCCTTGGTTTGATATGTTAGACACATACCGTATTTAAAGGCTTATCTTGAATCACATGCTTGCTATGAGGAATTGTTCAAAACTTATCTTTTGCTATGTACGTATCAAACTTGTATACTCGCCTTTGCTTTTGCATTGAACTTTATTTTAACATGTTACAGGTGGATGTTGACGATGCATGGAATCTAGTAGGATGCTTAGATACCCACTTAGAAAGAATTGTATTTGTATTGTATCATTTTATTATTCATGTTGTTGTACTTTGTTTCAAAACCTTGTACTTGATTCTTTAGAAATGAAATGAAATGATTATTTAAATACTTGTCACAATTATTAGCATTATGATGTCTCGAGCAATCTTCACACTTCGTCTCATCCCGATGTTTCCGCCATTGGTTGGGGTGTGACAAATTCCTGTCGTGATCCTCCGCGTATCCTGAAAACTTCACTTGTTCCGCCAATAGTCCGGCAAAGGGAGGATGTTTTATGGCAAGGTTTGTTGTTGTGCGAGGTAGAAAGCGTGATCAATGGTTTTGAAGGAGTTACAGTTGATGGTTGCCTAGATGATGGAATGATGGGGGAAAAGGGAACTGCCGTCGTTTTGCATGAGCGACTAGGGTTTACCAATGATTGCAAACCTCTTTGTATACACATTCTCATAAATTGAGAATAACCAATGAATCAGTGGGTTGGGCCGCGAGTTAAGAGGAGTATGACTCATATTGAGCTAACCGGCCCAAGAATACACAACATACCCACACTTGGGTGTGCGGCCAGTTGTAGTGTGCGACCCGGAATAGTGTGCGACCGACTCCGTAAAACCAACACTAGCATTTCACAAAACAATCATGCACAATGAAAACACATTTATCCATTTGACATAACACACACCTGATTATGACGTAGAACGGAACATGAAGAGTAACGATACGAGTTGAGTGTTGCGAGGTTAGGCGATTCTAACCTTGAAAGTGTGGGTTGTCACACCAGTTGTTCCGCCCGGTTTCAAACCCGTTGTCAATACTAGATTTAGTTCAATAGAAGCCGTAATTGCAATGTATGAGGAATATGCACAACTAGCAGGGTTTTGTACATGTTTGGGTACCTCTAAGAAAGAAAAGTTGGCGAGAAAAAAATTACAAATCTGCGATATGTCTTGTGTTCTAAAGCGAACAAACCTAAAGGTAGCGATGGTCAACCTTCTGTTGTTAATAGTATTTCCCCCAAATGTCGCTCAAACATAAAAGTTACAGACTATAAAGCTTGTGTGAAATTTAAACGTCTAAAAGATTCAGATGATGTTGAATTATATGACTTGGTAGAACATCACAACCATGGGTTTACGTCTCCAGTAAATCTTGATTTATCTCTAAAGAAAAGGAAACTTGATTTTCAACTCAAGAGTTTATAGTAAAATGTTCTAATGCTAATATTGGTCCCACGAAATCCCACAAGGTCCTTGTGGTCTTAAAAGATGGCCATCATAACGTCCACGACACGGTTATGAACTATAAAAATTGTGGGAGAGATATTCGAGATTTTATAGGAGAAAGAGACGGCCAAAAGTTAGTTGACAAACTAAAAGCACAATGTAAAAACAAAGAAACTTATACACTTGATACCCATATCGTGGATACGGAACTCCAATTGCTCTTTTGGTTTGATAATGTTTCGAAAATGAACTACAAAGCATTCGGGGATGTTTTGGCTTTTGGTGTAACGTACCACACGAATATGCAAGTTATAAACTCACATTTACGGCTGTTAAATTAATTACATGTTTTTTTAAAGGAATTCTTAGTATTAAATATATCTTTTTTATACAGGTACGAGATGATTTTTGTTCCAGTCACTAGCGTCGATCATCACAAAAAATGCATGATTTTTGGTGTTGCCTTGCTTCACAATGAGACCTTCGAGTCATACATATGGCTTCTACAAAAGTTTCTTGAAGCTCATAACGGGAGACAACCTCTTTTGGTATTGACCGATCAAGATTGTGTCACCCCCGCTAAAATCAGAGTTGTCGTGATCTGACTGGTATCTTCATTGCACAACGAAACTATTTAATGCCGAGACTTCTAGGAAATGAACGCCCACTAAGTACTCGAATCCCCACGGTTCTCCTATTCCAACCGTGCCATACTTCTGAAAATGTAACCTGAGAAAGAAACATGCGAAAAATCAACATAAAGTTGGCGAGTTCATAGTTTGTTTGAAAAAGATTTGATATAAATCTTTTTGGATAACCGGTTTTTAAATAAATATCTTTTCGGATAACCGCCTCACTTGAACTTGCAAACGAACACCCAAACAGTCTCTTAGACCTAGAATGAGTTAACCCCATCCAGCCTGCAACACTTGGTACCTACCTTCTATGTTGGGACGGCACACTTGGGTTGTCCTTATTCGGCTGTTTGATATTTACATTTTGTTATTTTACTTTTTGTTGCCTTCATGACCAACCGATTCATTAGCTATATATTAATGAACTTATAACGAGGTGTTTTACCTCCATACATGATTTCTGTGAATTCCTTGACTTACTGGACTATTATTATAGCTATATAATATAAAATATAACTTAACCAGACACACGACGTAACCGGTAATGGTTAAAACGTTCGACGAATTTCTGTTCGTGCCAACAGGTCCACTCGTGCGAATGGAACTTGAGTTCGCACGAAGGGAAGCATCCCATTCGCACAAACTGAGTTGTGGTGTTTCGGTTTCCAATTATTTCAGTTATACGTTCCTCATTGCCAATTCTAACGGGCAAATCAGGACCCGTGAAATCATAGTAACTTAGTGTTCTAACGAGCGCCTAGACGAAATATAATTTATGTTTAATTATACTTTTATACTTATATACTTTACATTCCAAATCCGAATCCTCCGTTCAACTCCAACGACTCACACCTTCGTTTACCCCTTGTAGTGTAACCTCGGTGTTCCTCTCGTCAACTCATCAACTCGCGGGAATAACAAACGAAGATTTGAAAACCGTGAGTATACTTGAACACCCGTTTTCCGCTTTACACTTTTGGGTGCAATGTGTTTACCTTATCAAAATCACGCAATCACTTATACTTTATACAATCACACAAACAATCAAATCATGCATGTTTAATACGCTATACTTGGTTCGTGTTTCTAGAACATTCATATGTGATAAACTTGTCATTATGTACGAGCATCCCCTTAACATGTATAGCGCTATAGGAGTAACGCACCGCCCGTAGTCTTGTGGTCATGTTAAGTTAAAACAGAACGGTTCTATCGTTGCTACGATAGGATTACGCTAGCGGTAATCTTTGGGTTAACACTTTAATCGCATGCCAGTTTTACATTAATCTAGATAACAAGTTTTGCCATGTGGATTCGTTTAAATCATTTTTATACTTGGGCTATTATTAAACTTGTATGCTCGCCAATACATTTTGTATTGAACTATACTTTAAAACATGTTGCAGGTTGATGACGTTGATCATGGAATCTAGTAGGGATGATTTAGAAACATACTTAGAATACTAGAACATGTTGTTGTATTGTTATTGTATTTTGATGTATCATTCCTTGAACAATGTTGTACTTTCCATTTCAAATGTTGTACTTTGATTTTGTATGTTGTAATTGACAATTGTTATCAATGATATGAAATCGTTTTTGATTAAATATTGTCGCAATTAGTGTTATGAAGTCTCGAGCAATCTCGTCCTCGTCCCGCTTCGATGATTCTGCCATCAGTTGGGATGTGACAACCATGTTCTCAAAAAGGTGCAACTCTAGAAAATCTTGCCTAATCCGTTCCTCCCAAGTCAGTTTGGGTCTTCCTCTACTCCTCCTACCCTCCACACAAAAGGCGTCCACTACTCTAACTAGTGCCGTCACCGGCCTCCCCTTCACGTGCCTAAACAATGTCAATCTCACCTCCTTAATCTTACTCAATATACTAGCCACCCCTAGCCTTTCCCTAAAAACCTCATTTCTCATACGCTCTGGCCTTGTGTGCCCACACATCCACGGTAACATCCTCATTTCTGCCACCTCCATCTTGCGTGTCTGCGTCTTTTTGATAGCCTAATAATCTGTTCCATATAACATAACAGGTCTAACCGCAATCTTATAAAAATTTCCCTTTAATTTAGTTGGAAGCCTCCTTTCACACAATACCCCAAAGACTGCTCTCTACCTACACCAATCAGTTTAAATACGTTGAACAATATCACTATCTATATTCCCGTCCTTTTATACAAACGATCCTAACACTAAACCACAAGGTACAGATATCTAAGGAAAAACACTAAAGCGAAAGCATAAAAATCTTGTAATATTAAAATATTTTTCAAATTTAATTTATGAAATCATTTGGTTTTATGTCTTGTGGTGGTATGAGCCGACAACCGAGGCAAGTAATAACTTTTATATTTTCACTTCACGCCCCCAACTTTAATGTATATCAAATTACACCGGAATGCGGTCTACCCAATCGAAGCGCATATTTAATGCGTGACGTCAACAAACGAAAACGCCAAATATTGTCTAACACGAAATCATAAAAAGATTTTCACATGTGTGTACTAAATATATCTTTTGTGGCATAAAAATGGTTTTCTGTTTTTGAGGTACCATTAAACACAATTGTTTATTGTATCATGTTATTTTGTTTTGCCCCCAAATAAATCACATTTTGAACAACTAACGATTTTCTTATTCTTCTTCCTAACTGAAGGGGTATGGTCCCAAAACGACCATTACCCGCATCAAACAAACCCCTACCAGTAAGCAAACCGCACCCATGCGGTCACATCCTTCGAACCCATTCGGTTCGAAGATGAATAGCTTGACCCAAGTACGAAAGAAGATGAACATATCGATGCGGCTGGCACCGCATCATATGGCCATTTTCGTCACGACAAGGGAAGCGAGCAAATAGTCCCCACATACGATGATGCGGCCAACACCGCATCTCGCGTATTTCTTGATCACAAGTAGGAGACGCGGTAACTTCAGACGTTACCGCATGCAGCGATGCGGCTCGCACCGCACCCTGCATATCCAACAAGTGGACTGACACGCCAGGCAAGTGGCTGACACCACGAGGCAAGTGGCGCCGGCGACAGTCCCCTGTCAGAGCTATTAAAGCAATGGGCTGATGTGGCATAACCCCCACGGCCGGCGAGACTGACACACCTGCAACGGTGCAGCTCGTCGTCAGCCCATCCATCAATCTCCTCCTTCACTCCTCGGCTATAAATACCGACCCCAAACCAGGTTTGAGGTATCTCTTCACAACTCTCTAACTACTATAATCTTGCTTTGCTTCCCAAGCAAACTACTGATTCTCACGCCGGAGAGTGGTAACAAGGAGCACCCCCCACCCCATCCTCCTTGTTACGAGTCACGGCTTGTTTCCTTGTGCAGGAGATCATCCACCGGTGACCCAGCCAGCGATCTCCGAGAGGAAGGGATTAACCCTTCTTGACGAGACCAGTGTGTTAACCCTGCCCGGTTAACCATTGTTTCATCATTGGCGCCCACCGCTACTCTTAGCACTTTTTAATCCATCCCTCTCCCTCTCAAGATCATGACTGATAACCAAAACACCAATGCGGATAACCCAAATCCCCCGGTCCCAACAGGGGTCCACCCTTCGACCCCCCAACCCGGACACATTGGCACGTCCACCCAAAGGATCCCATCCTTTGCGTTCGGACACGACTTATCACAGGCCCCAACTGTGCTTCCACCAGGCGTGGACTTACACTCCTGGTACCAACAGCAGACTGACTTGCTGATAGCGGCTTACAACCGCGCTTGTACGGAAGCAAACGTACAAGCTGGGCCTACTCCAATACAACACACACCTGCCAACCGTATACTCCAATACGATGGCAGGTTACACTCACGTCCGGCTTTCAGAAGCCGACATGACGATCGTGGATCATCTTACTGTTCGGTCCATACACTCAATGAGGATACCTCCTCATATGAGTCCCGCTCCAGAGGGCCAGTGCATACCCGCCTGGGCCCCTATGGGGAAGATAGGAGGCGGTCAGCCTCCAGGCGCGGCCCAGGCATCCAGAGCCGGCTAGGCCCGCAACCTTACACGGAAGGGTACGGTCATACCGACCCCGACGATCAAACCTACCGCGGGGAGTCTCACGACACCAACAGCAGACCAGGGGGACGCAACTATGTTCCTCCCAGTCACCCCCGCACTACATACCTCAGGGCGGCGAAGCGCCCTGTGCACGAACCATACAGGCCAAGGGCCGCGGCCGAAAATTCAAAATTCGTCCCGCACATCGCCAACGCCGATATCACAACGACAAAATTCCCAGTCAACATTGGGAAATACAGTGGCTCGACCGACCCGGACGACCACATGAACATCTTCACAGGCGCAGGCGTCAATGGCAGGTGGGACGAACCCACCTGGTGCAATTTTTTCCCCCAGACCCTTATCGGTCTGGCGAGGGCATGGTTTGATTCTTTGCCAGTGGGATCACTGGATTCTTTCGAGGACTTGCGCGCCAAGTTCCTCGCCCACTTTAGCCAACAGCGACGCCACGAACGCGATTCGTTGTACGTCATGAACATCTGGCGAAGAGATGACGAATCGCTCGAGGCATTCGTCATCCGTTACAATAAAGAATGCCTAGAGATAGGCGACGTGGCGGACCAAATGGCGCGAAACCATTTTATTCGGGCCGTCAAAGACAGAGAGATGGTCATGACCATCTCTGGCAAGGAAGGTTTGCCTAAAAAATGGGAGGATGTCATGACCGCAGTCAAGACATATGCCCAGACACAGCGGTCGCTCGAACCGCACGTCAAAAAGGCAAAACCCCAAGCCGAAACATCCCACCAAGGGTCCAAACGTAATAACAAACGAAACCGGGATGCGGGCAATCGGGATATTACTAAACCCTATTTCCCGCAACCCAACACGTTTGACCCACAATGCTACAACCCGGCCCGAGACACTCGGGCACCAAGAAAAGAATCTCGGGACCGCAAATGGACCGAGATCAACCAGTCGCCAAGAGAGGTCCTCCTCGCGGACCCACAATTCTTGCGACCGGCCCAACCAATGAAGTCCAAGAAAAGTCAGGACCTCGCACTATACTGTGAGTACCACAAGGACTCGGGCCACACCACCAACAACTGCATCAGTCTCCGGCTGGAGATTGAGCGTGCGTTGAAAGAGGGGAAACTGCAACACCTTTTACCAGGTGGACAAAAGCCCACCAAGCATATCACCCCTCACAACGAAGGTACCTCCTCCGGAAAGAAGGCCATGTACGTGGCTTCCACCCACATGATTTACGGAGGCAAGGGTAGGCCGCGAAAAGCGGCACGAAGACCGGACAATGATTGGAAAGACGAGCAAGTCGTCTTCCCAAAAAGTCCGAGGCGGACCGCGTGACAGACGCGCCGTCGTCATTTCAGGCCAACTGGCCCATTACTGCACCGAGCGTCTGTTCATCGACCCGGGCAGTACATCCGATATAATCTACGAGCAATGCTTCAATCAATTTGACCAAGAGGACAAAGATCGGTTGCAGGCCGTAGATTACCCGCTGGCCGGATTCGCAGGGGAAACAGTCTTTCCCCTAGGTCAAATTACATTTCCCGTGCGTCTTACCAATGGTAAACACACGCGGACGGAGGAGGTAAACTTCATGGTTTTACCCCACACCTCCAATTATGATGTCCTCCTTGGGAGAGAATCCCAAGGAGATTTCAATATGATCACATCCGTCCCCCACTCCGCGGTTGGTTTCCCAACCGCATCAGGGGTTGCAATCATCTACGCCCGCAAGGACGTCATGATGACGGACGAAGCACGTCCGACAAAGGTCGCAAGGCCCACCCCCGTCGACCAACCGGAAAAATGGGTTCTCAACCCAACGCATCCGGAACAGAAGGTCACATTGGGTCGCGCCTTATCCTCGACCACCAGAGCGCACCTGAAGGAGCTCCTCTTCAGGAACCAAGACATCTTCGCGTGGACTCCCGCAGACATGACAGGGGTCCCACGTGAAATAGCGCAGCACTATTTGAATACCAAACCAGGTATCAAACCAGTGATCCAAGGCCAACGCCACCTTGGGTCAGCTAAAAATCAGGCGATGCAAGAGCAGATCGAAGAACTGCTCTCCGCAGGTATACTGCGGGAAGTCAAGTACCAGACTTGGTTATCCAACCCTGTCATGGTAGAAAAACCATCCGGGGGCTGGCGCATGTGCGTCGATTACAAGGACCTTAACAAGGCCTGCCCCAAGGATTGTTACGCGCTTCCGGAAATCGACGAAAAGGTCGATAACCTCGCACCATTTAGGTGGAAGTGTTTCCTCGATTGCTACAAAGGGTACCACCAGGTACAAATGGCACTTGAGGATGAAGACAAAACGGCATTCCGGACCCCAACCGGAAATTACTGCTATACAAAAATGCCGTTTGGGTTGCGCAACGCGGGCTCAACCTACCAGAAACTGATGCACGACACTTTCCGCGGTCAAATAAGCAAAAGTGTCGAAATCTATATGGACGACCTGGTCGTCATGAGCATGGAGGAAGATACCATGCTCACTGATATAGAAAGAACATTCCAAACTCTGCGAAGCGTCAACATGAAGCTCAATCCAGGGAAATGCTCGTTTGGAATGGAAGAAGGCAAATTCCTTGGGTTCATCGTCACCAAAGATGGATTCAAGGTAAACCCGGAAAAAGTGCAGGCGATCGAGCGCATGCCATCACCTGCATCGATGAAAGATATGCAACGCCTGGCCGGAAGGCTGGCGGCACTCAACAGGTTCTTGGCTAACCACGCAGCCAAGTCATACCCTTTCATCAAGACCCTGCGAAGCTGTTCAAAGAAAGAACAATTCCAGTGGACCACAGAGGCCGAAAAGGCCTTCCAGGAAATGAAGGAGTGTTTGATACAGCTCCCAACACTAACCGCACCATGCAAAGATGAGCCACTCATCTTATACCTATCCGCTGCGGACAACGCAGTGGGCGCGGTATTAATAGTGGAACGAGCGGGGGTTCAAACACCCATCTATTATATCAGCAAAATGCTCAACGACCCAGAGACGAGATACTCAATAATGGAAAAATTGGTACTAGCACTGGTACATGCTTCAAGACGGTTACGACGCTACTTCGTAAACCACATCATCACAGTGCTAACCAATTACAGAATCGGCCCGATCCTGTCCAAACCCGACATCTCTGGGAGATTAGCAAAATGGGCAATTGAGCTGGGCGCACATACAATACATTACAAACCGCGCCCTGCAATCAAAGGCCAAATCTTAGCTGATTTCGCCGCTGAAGTACCAGCGGATCGCATCCAAGAATGCGAAGCATCCCAAAATCCTGCGCCCCCACCACCCTCCTCAGAAGTATGGGCATTATTTACCGATGGTGCATCCAACGAGGACGGCGCGGGCGCAGGTCTGCGACTCGTCAGCCCTGACGGCCAAGAGCTTACATATGCCATCCGCCTCGATTTTAAAAGCACCAACAACGAGGCAGAATATGAAGCACTATTAGCCGGGCTACGTTTAGCAGTCAAAATCGGCGTGCAACATCTGGAAGCGCACGTCGATTCCTTGTTAGTTGCGGGCCAGGTACGCGGCGACTATGCCGCCAAAGGGGATATCATGATCCTCTACCTCGAGCAAGCCCTGCAGCTAAAATCCAAATTCGCTTCATTCAATATTCGACACATTAATCGAAGCGAAAACAAATCTGC